>NC_086450.1:374364580-374683330 GCF_028390025.1 Pseudophryne corroboree | reverse complement strand
GGTCTGAACCTCTGGAAGAGCGGGCAATTGTTTTTGGAAGAAAATTGACAAGGCCAAAATCTGGACCTTGATTGACCCCAATCGAAGGCCCGCCTCCACAACAGCCTGCAGAAAATGGAGAAAATGTCCCAACTGAAACTCTTCCGTAGGAGCCTTCTTGGATTCACACCAAGACACATTTTCTCCAAATACGGTGGTAATGTTTCAACGTTACTCCTTTCCTGGACTGAATAAGAGTGGGGATGACTTCCTTGGGAATAGGATCCGGCGCTCAACAGCCATGCTGTCAAACGTAGCCGCGGTAAGTCTTGATACACGCACGGCCCCTGCTGCAGCAGGTCCTCGCAAAGAGGAAGAGGCCGAGGATCTTTTATGAGCAACTCCTGAAGATCTGGGTACCAAGCCCTCCTTGGCCAGTCTGGGGAAATGAAGATTGCTCAAACCCTTGTTCTTCTTATGATTCGAAGATTTTTTTGGATCAACAGAAGTGGAGGGATGACATACACTGACCGAAATACCCACTGGGTCTCTAGCGCATCCACTGCTATTGCTTGAGGGTCTCTCGACCTGGAACAATATTTCTGAAGCTTCTTGTTGCGACGAGATGCCATCATGTCTACTTGTGGAACTCCACAAAGACTTGTCATCTCTGCGAAGACTTCTTGGTGGAGGCCCCACTCTACTGGATGGAGATCGTGTCTGCTGAGGAAGTCTGCTTCCCAGTTGTCTACTCCCGGAATGAAAATTGCCGACAGAGCCGTTACATGTCTTTCTGCCCAGAGGAGGATCTTTGTCACCTCTGCCATCGGCGCTCTGCTTTTCGTTCCGCCCTGCCTGTTTATGTACGCGACTGCTGTTACATTGTCCGACTGGATCTGCACGGGATGATCTTGAAGAAGATGTACCGCTTGCAGAAGGCCGTTGTAAATGGCTCTCAATTCCAGCACGTTTATGTGAAGGCAGGTTTCCTGACTTGACCATTTTCCTTGGAAGCTTTCCCCCTTCAGTGACAGATCCCCAGCCTCTGAGACTTGCATCCGTGGTTACCAGGACCCAGTCCTGAATCCCGAACCTGCGTCCCTCTAGTAGGTGTGAGCTGTGTAGCCACCACAGGAGCGAAATCCTGACTTTGGACAACAGGATTATCTTCCGGTGCATGTGTAGGTGGGATCCGGACCACTTGTCCAACAGGTCCCACTGGAATACTCTGGCATGGAACCTGCCAAACTGTATGGCCTCGTAGGCCGCCACCATCTTCCCCAACAACTGAATGCACTGATGGATCGACACACTTGATGGTTTCAATATCTGTTTTACCATTTTCTGGATTTCCAGAGCCTTTTCCACCGGAAGAAATACTCTCTGAACTTCTGTGTCCAGAATCATCCCGAGAAAAGACAATTTTGTTGTTGGTTCCAACTGTGACTTTGGGTAATTTATGATCCAACCGTGTTGTTGGAGTATGGACAGGGAGAGCGTGATGTTCTGTAGCAACTGCTCCCTGGATCTCGCCTTTATCAGGAGATCGTCCAGATAAGGAATTATATTGACTCCTTTTTGACAAAGGAGGACCATCATCTCCGCCATTACCCTGCTGAATACCCTTGGCGCCGTGGAGAGACCGAAAGGCAACGTCTGGAACTGGTAATGGCAATCCTGAACCGCGAATCTCAGATAAGCCTAGTGAAGAGGATAAATGGGAACATGTAGGTAAGCATACTTTATGTCTACTGACACCATGTAATCCCCCTCCTCCAGACTGGAAATCACTGCCCTGAGTGATTCCATCTTGAACTTGAACAGTTTCAAGTACAGATTCAGATTTTTTTAGGTTTAGGATCGGTCTGACCGAGCCGTCCGGCTTCAGAATTACAAAGAGGCTGGAATAAAATCCCTCCCCTTGTTGTGACAAAGGTACCAGGACTACGACCTGATCCTGACATAACTTTTGAATTGCCGCTGTTACTGCCTCTCGTTCTGGAAGAGAAGCTGGCAAGGTCGATTTGAAAAATCGGCATGGGGGAACGTCTTGAAACTCCAGCTTGTACCCTTGGGATACTATCTGCAAAACCCAGGGGTCCAGGCCAGACTGAACCCAACCTTGGATGAACAGTTTGAGACGTGCTCCCACCTGAGCGGCCTCCCGCAAGGGAGCCCCAGCGTCATGCTGTAGATTTTGCAGAAGTAGGGGTAGACTTCTGCTCCTGGGAACCTGAAGCCGCTGCAGACTTTTCCCTTTCCCCTTCCCCCACCTGCAAAGAAGGGGAAACCTCTCGCTTTCTTGTATTTATTGGGCCGAAAGGACTGCATGCGAGAGTGATATGTCCTTTTTGCCGGTGCAGGCACAGAGGGCAAAAATGTCGACTTACCTGCGGTAGCCGCCGAGACTAATGCATCCAGTCCATCGCCAAATAAGGCCTCACCTTTATATGGGAGAGCCTCCGTATTTCTTTTGGAATCCGCATCCGCATTCCACTGGCGAATCCACAATGCCCTCCGAGCCGATACTGCCATGGTAGCGGCTTGTGAACTCAAGAGTCCAATATCTTTCATCGCTTCTAGCATGTATGCGGAAGCGTCTTTGATATTCCACAACTTAAGGAGTATCCCATCTTTATCAATCGTGTCAATTTCTGATGACACACTGTCTGACCATTTTTCAATAGAGCGACTCCCCCATGCGCAAGCAAATGTGGGCCTGAGCAGTGTACCATTGGCAACGTAAATGGATTTCAATGTAGTTTCCATTTTCCAGGTTAGCCGGCTCCTTTAGTGAAGCCGTGCCAGGTGCAGGGAGAATTACCTTCTTTGTCAACCTGGACAGTGCACTGTCTAACACAGGGGGTGACTCCCATTTTTTCCTGTCCTCTACCGGGAAAGGTTACGCTATTTTAATTCTCTTGGGAATACGAAATTTCTTTTCAGGATTCACCCACATCCCTTCAAAGAGAGTATTAAGCTCGTAGGAAGGAGGGAAAGCGACCTTAGATTTCTTTTCTTTATAAAAATAAGCCTTCTCCTGAGGTACCGGAGTGGCTTCCGTGACTTCCAGAACTTCCCTTATAGCTACAATCATATATTGTATATTTTTTTCCAATTTATGATCTATTTCCCTGGAGTCACTATCGTCGACACAGGAATCAGTGTCTGTCGGTATCAGTATTCACAATATTCGCAAATGGTCTCTTATGTGACCCACAGGGGTCGCCTGCGGATGGAAGAACAGAACCATGAAAAATCACATCTTCCACAGATTTTCTCCAGCATTCAGCATGAGATTCAGACTTATCTAATCTCCTATTGATATGATGCATACTATCACGTATTTCTTTCACCCATGCAGGCTCTTGGTGTGCCAGCAGCGCCACCACATTACACTTCTGTGTCCCTAAAATGGTTTCCTCCGGGGAGGAACTCCCTGCCTTTGACATGTCTTACACACGTGTACAACACACACACAGACACACTGGGACTTATAGGGGACAGACCCACAGTAAAATCTGTCAGAGGGACACAGTTTAGGAGCAGCCAGTTCACAACCCCAGCGCCAGTATCTAATGCCTGTGAACACAGAATGCCCACTGACATGCAGCGCTTTTTACACAGTAAAACACACTTGTAAAGCACCAAATTCGCTTGTTCCCCCCCCCCCCCCCGTTTTGCAGCCAGATACTTGTAGTCAGAACTGAAGGAGGACCAGCGATATCTCTGCAGCCTGAGGAGAGAGAAAATGGCGCTGGGCAGTGTGCTGGCTGCCTGAGGAAAAAGCTCCGCCCCCACAATGGCGCGTTTTAACCTCAGAGACTTTGCATAATATTTATACTGGTGGGGCTGTGCCTGAGCATCTTATGCCCCCTTTTTGCCAGTTTATAGAGGTGTTTTTGCTGCCCAGGGCACCCCCCCCCTTCCCCGCAGTGGCTGTGTGTGTGGGCAGCAATGGTGCGCTGCGCTCCCGCCAGCCGCGCGGTACCTCAGCCATCACTTTACTTGGAAAGAGTGGCCTCTCCTAGTCAGCAGTCACTGAGAACACCAGATATGTACTAATTAAGAAAACCACATTGGACATACCAATTATCCGCATTATATGGTGTCCATATCTGATGTCTGCATTTTGATCATGTCAGCCATTTTTTATTCACTGTTATTGTCGAATACTTTTATATAAATATATTAAAAAATTATTTTAAAGTGATTAGTGGTCAAATTCTGGATGATATCTATGTGTTTAGCTCCCTTAGACACCACCCCTTTCTCTGCATTTGTACTATTGTATTCCGTCTAACAGGGAATACGTTTTGAGGTTGAGCTCTCCATTTAGCGCTATTGTTAGGTCTACCCCACTTTTTTTTTTTTATATATATATATATATATATATATATATATATATATATATATATATATATATTTTTTTTTTATATATAATAAAATGACCTTCAGGATATGTGCATTTCGTCCTTAGACTTGAGAAGAATCACAAAAAATAAGATTTTAAACCTACCGGTAAATCTTTTTCTCGTAGTCCGTAGACGATGCTGGGGACTCCGTAAGGACCATGGGGATAGATGGGCTCCGCAGGAGACATGGGCACTTTAAGAAAGACTTTAGGTCTGGGTGTGCACTGGCTCCTCCCGCTATGCCCCTCCTCTAGACCTCAGTTAGAGAAACTGTGCCCAGAGGAGACAGAAAGTACGAGGAAAGGATTTTTGTTAATCCAAGGGCAAGATTCATACCAGCCACACCAATCACACCGTATAACTTGTGCATCTATTAAACAGTTAACAGTATGAAAAAACAACGTAGCATCAGTCCAACCTGATGAAACTATAACATAACCCTTATGTAAGCAAAACTATATACAAGTCTCGCAGAAGTAGTCCGCACTTGGGACGGGCGCCCAGCATCCTCTACGGACTACGAGAAAAAGATTTACCGGTAGGTTTAAAATCTTATTTTCTCTAACGTCCTAGAGGATGCTGGGGACTCCGTAAGGACCATGGGGATTATACCAAAGCTCCCAAACGGGCCGGAGAGTGCGGATGACTCTGCAGCACCGAATGAGCAAACCTTAGGTCCTCCTCAGCCAGGGTATCAAACTTATAGAACTTTGCAAAGGTGTTTGAACCCGACCAAGTAGCAGCTCGGCACAGTTGTAGTGCAGAGACCCCTCGGGCAGCCGCCCAAGACGAGCCCACCTTCCTAGTGGAATGGGCCTTCACCGATTTTGGGAACGGCAATCCAGCCGTAGAATGCGCTTGCTGAATCGTGTTACAGATCCAGCGAGCAATAGTCTGCTTCGAAGCAGGGGCGCCAACCTTGTTGGCTGCATATAGGACAAACAGTGCTTCTGTTTTCCTGACTCTAGCCGTTCTGGCCACATACATATTCAAAGCCATGACTACATCAAGGGACTCTGAATCCTCCAAATCTCGTGTAGCCACAGGCACCACAATAGGTTGGTTCATATGAAAAGGTGACACCACCTTAGGCAAGAATTGAGGACGGGTCCGCAATTCCGCCCTATCCATATGGAAAACCAGATAGGGGCTTTTATGAGACAAAGCCACCAATTCAGACACTCGCCTAGCCGAAGCCAAGGCTAATAACATGACCACCTTCCAAGTGAGATATTTTAACTCCACCGTTTGAAGTGGTTCAAACCAGTGCGACTTAAGGAAACTCAACACCACGTTAAGGTCCCAAGGCGCCACCGGAAGTATAAAAGGAGGCTGAATATGCAGCACTCCCTTCACAAAAGTCTGTACTTCTGGGAGAGAAGCCAATTCCTTCTGAAAGAAAATGGATAAGGCCGAAATCTGAACCTTAATGGAGCCTAATTTTAGGCCCAAATTCACTCCAGTTTGTAGGAAGTGAAGGAAACGGCCCAGATGGAATTCTTCCGTAGGAGCATTCCTGGCCTCACACCAAGAAACATATTTTCGCCATGTACGGTGATAATGTTTACCTGTCACGTCCTTCCTAGCCTTTATTAGAGTAGGAATGACCTCATCCGGAATGCCCTTTTCCGCTAGGATCCGGCGTTCAACAGCCATGCCGTCAAACAGGTCCTGTCTTAGAGGAAGAGGCCATGGATCTTCTGTGAGCATCTCCTGCAGATCCGGATACAAGGCCCTTCGTGGCCAATCTGGAATAATTAGAATTGTCTGTATTCCTCTTTTTCTTATTTTTCTCAACACCTTTGGGATGAGAGGAAGAGGAGGAAATACACAGACCGACTGGAACACCCATGGTGTCACTAGGGCGTCCACAGCTACCGCCTGAGGGTCTCTTGACCTGGCGCAATACCTCTGCAGCTTTTTGTTGAGGCGGGACGCCATCATGTCTATCTGGGGCAGTCCCCACTGACTTGCAATCTGTGCGAAGACTTCCAGATGAAGTCCCCACTCTCCTGGATGCAGGTCATGTCTGCTGAGGAAGTCTGCTTCCCAGTTGTCCACTCCCGGAATGAACACTGCTGACAGTGCGCTTACATGATTTTCCGCCCAGCGAAGAATCCTGGTGGTTTCCGCCATTGCCACTCTGCTCCTTGTGCCGCCTTGGCGGTTTACATGAGCCACTGCGGTGATGTTGTCTGACTGGATCAGAACTGGCTGGTCGCGAAGTAAGTTCTCCGCTTGACGTAGGGCGTTGTATATGGCCCTCAGTTCCAGGATGTTGATGTGAAGACAAGTCTCTTGACTTGTCCAAAGTCCTTAGAAGTTTCTTCCCTGTGTGACTGCTCCCCACCCTCTGAGGCTCGCTTCCGTGGTCACCAGGATCCAATCCTGAATGCCGAGCCTGTGGCCTTCCAAAAGGTGAGCACTCTGCAGCCACCACAGGAGAGATACCCTGGCCCTGAGGGACAGGGTGATCAGCTGATGAATATGTAGATGTGACCTGGACCACTTGTCCAATAGGTCCCATTGGAAAGTCCTTGCATGGAACCTGCCGAAGGGAATGGCTTCGTATGTTGCCACCATCTTTGCCAGGACTTGAGTGCAATGATGCACAGACACTTGTTTTGGCTTCAATAGGTTCTTGACTAGAGTCATGAGTTCCTGAGCTTTTTCTATCGGAAGAAAAACCCTTTCCTGGTTTGTGTCCAGAATCATGCCCAAGAAGGTCAGACGAGTCGTAGAAACCAGCTGTGACTTCGGGATATTGAGAATCCAGCCATGTTGCTGTAACACCTTCAATGAAAGTGACACGCTGTTCAGTAACTTCTCTCGTGATCTCGCTTTTATGAGATCGTCCAAGTATGGGATAATTGTGACACCCTGCTTGCGCAGGAGCACCATCATTTCTGCCATTACCTTGGTGAAAATCCTCGGGGCCGTGGAAAGCCCAAACGACAACGTCTGAAATTGGTAATGACAATCCTGTACAACAAATCTCAGGTACGCCTGGTGATGTGGATAAATGGGGACATGAAGGTATGCATCCTTTATGTCCAGAAATACCATAAAATCCCCCCCTTCCAGGCTGGCGATGGCCGCTCTGAGCGATTCCATCTTGAACTTGAACCGTTTTAAGTATAGGTTCAGGGATTTTAAATTCAATATGGGTCTGACCGAACCGTCCGGTTTCGGAACTACAAACAGGGTTAAGTAGTATCCCTTCCCTCTCTGAAGCAGGGGAACTTCGACTACCACTTGTTGAAGACACAATTTGTGAATAGCATTTAACACTATCTCCCTTTCTAGGGGAGAAGTCGGTATAGCAGATTTGAAAAAAACGGCGAGGAGGCACCTCTTCGAATTCCAGCTTGTATCCCTGAGAAACAATTTCTATTGCCCAGGGATCCACCTGTGAGTGAACCCAGATGTGGCTGAAAAGTCGAAGACGTGCCCCCACTGGGGCGGACTCCCTCAGCGGAGCCCCAGCGTCATGCGGTGGATTTTGCAGAGGCCGGGGAGGACTTCTGCTCCTAGGAACTAGCTGTGCAGCTTTTTACCTCTGCCCTTACCTCTGTCAAGAAAGGACGATCCACGTACTCTTTTGCTTTTATTTGAACGAAAGGACTGCACTTGATAATGTGGCGCTTTCTTAGGTTGTGAGGGAACATAAGGCAAAAAATTCGATTTACCTGCCGTAGCTGTGGAGACCAGGTCCGAGAGCCCTTCCCCAAAAATTCCTCACCCTTGTAAGGTAAGACCTCCATATGTCTTTTTGAGTCGGCATCACCTGTCTACTGCCGGGTCCAGAGGACTCGTCCAGCAGAAATTGACATAGCGTTTATTCTGGAACCCAGTAAACTAATGTCTCTTTGAGCATCTCTCATATATAAGACAGCATCCTTTATATGGCCTAGGGTCAATAAAATTGTATCCTTATCTAGGGTCTCAATTTCTGCTGATAAGGAATCAGTCCATGCTGCTACAGCGCTACAAACCCAGGCCGACGCAACTGCCGGTCTGAGTAATGTACCAGAATGTGTGTAAATGGATTTCAAGGTAACCTCCTGCTTGCGGTCAGCAGGATCCTTGAGGGTAGCCGTATCTTGGGATGGCAGCGCTATCTTTTTTGACAAGCGTGTCAACGCTTTGTCCACCTTAGGGGAGGATTCCCACCGTATCCTGTCCGTTGGCGGGAAAGGATACGCCATAAGAATCCTTTTGGGAATCTGCAGTTTTTTGTCTGGAGATTCCCACGCTTTTTCACATAATTCGTTCAACTCATGTGAGGAGGGAAAAGTTACCTCAGGCTTCTTTCCCTTATACATGTGTACCCTCGTGTCAGGGACAGGGGTTCCTCTGTGATATGCAACACTTCTTTTATTGCAATAATCATATATCGAATACATTTAGCCACTTTTGGCTTTAACTTTGCATCATCGTAGTCGACACTGGAGTCCGAATCCGTGTTGGTATCTGTGTCTCCTATCTGGGATAGTGGGTGCTTCTGAGACCCTGAAGGTCCCGGCGACATAGGGACAGACATGGGTTCACTCCCTGACTGTTCCTTAGCTTCAGCTTTGTCTAATCTTTTGTGCAATAAGTTCACACTAGCACTTAAAACATTCCACATATCCATCCAGTCAGGTGTCGGCACCGCCGACGGAGACCTCACATTCATACGCTCCCCCTCCTCCCTAGGTGAGCCTTCTACCTCAGACATGTGGACACACGCGTACCGACACACCACACACACAGGGAACCTCTTATCTGAAGATAGTTTCCCCACCAGGCCCTTTGGAGAGACAGAGAGAGAGTATGCCAGCACACACCCCAGCGCTATATGACCCTGGAAAAAAACACTAAATGTTTATCCAGTAGCGCTGTTTATACTTTATATCCGCCAAATTTGTGCCCCCCACCCCCTCTTAAAACCCCTCTATCACCGTGTATTAGCAAGGGAGAGTCCGGGAATCTTCCTCTCAGCGCTGTGCTGTGGAGAAAAATGGCGCTGGTGAGTGCTGAGGGAGAAGCCCCGCCCCCTCGGCGGTGGGCTTCTGTCCCGCTCAAAATTCCTGAAAACTGGTGGGGGCTCTGTTATATACATGTACAGTGCCCATCTGTACATGTATATACTTATTTTGTCAATGGAGAGGTTTTATTGCTGCCCAGGGCGCCCCCCCTGCGCCCTGCACCCTTACAGTGACTGCGGTGTGTGAGGTGTATGGGAGCAATGACGCACAGCTTTACTGCTGTGCGTTAGCTCAGTGAAGATCAGAAGTCTTCTGCCGCCTCTGAAGTCTTCTTTTCTTCTCATACTCACCCGGCTTCTATTTTCCGGCTCTGCGAGGAGGACGGCGGCGCGGCTCTGGGACGGACGGCGAGGGTGAGACCTGCGTACCAATCCCTCTGGAGCTAATGGTGTCCAGTAGCCTAAGAAGCAAAGCCTTGAAACTCACAGAAGTAGGTCTGTTTCTCTCTCCTCAGTCCCTCGATGCAGGGAGTCTGTTGCCAGCAGGCTCCCAGAAAATAAAAAACCTAACAAATATACTTTCTGACAGGAAGCTCCCTGTAGTGCACCCATCTCCTCTGGGCACAGTATCAAACTGAGGTCTAGAGGAGGGGCATAGAAGGAGGAGCCAGTGCACACCCAGACCTAAAGCCTTTCTTAAAGTGCCAATGTCTCCTGCGGAGCCCGTCTATCCCCATGGTCCTTACGGAGTCCCCAGCATCCTCTAGGACGTTAGAGAAATACTTCTAGTCCTAGGCATTTTGGACATGGGAAACCCAACCTGTACTGCAGAATACTATACCGGAGCTCCGACCTGCTTACTACATGGAATATCATCATATTTTATTTTGATGCAGCTGCACGGGTAGCACAAGACTGTACATAGGTGATTTCCTCTGGATAGCATACATGAAAAATACATGTGCATGAGACAGACACAGACTAGTTTGCAACTTTACATACCAGACAAACACATAAGCATAACCTGCAGATGATACAATTGCATAGAGTAGACAGTAGGAGACAGAACCATGGTCACAAGAGTTAACCTTCTATAGGGAGAAGGAGCAGATACGTGGGATAATGAAGCTGGGGGATAATGAGGAGGGACGGTAGGCTAGCATGAAAAGCTGACAAGCTTAAAAGCTGGGTGACTAGGAGAGAGTCTGATTGAGTTGGGGAGTGTGTTTTCAAAGGCTGGGAACAGCATAGAAGAAATGGGTTGCGTCCGTTAGGTCAACATGCATTGGGTCGACCACTAAAGGTCAATATGCGCTAGGTCGACAGGGTGACTAGATCGACAGGTCAAAAGGTCGACATGAGTTTTTCACAATTTTTTTTCATTTTTTGACCTTTTTCATACTTTACGATACACAGGGACTACTAATGGGAACGGTAGCCATGTGAGGGAACGCGGTGCACTAATTGGGGTTCCCCGTCACTGTACGAAGAAAACGACAACAAAAACAGTAATAAAAAAAAAAAAAAACATGTCGACCTTTTCACCTGTCGACCTTGCACGTCGACCCAATGCATGTCGACCCAACCACCCATACCCGAACAAATCCTGTAGGCTGGAGTATGGAAGAGGTGATCCCGAAGGAGAAAAGGAGTCAGCCTTTGGAATAGCTTAGTGGGTAACTGGACTGGTGTGTGTTTGGACACATGACTGGAGGTATTAGGAATGAGGAGATGATAGAGCAGATGATGGACATTGCTGAACAGACTGGGAGCATGCTAAGAAACACCTGCACTTACATTTTGCACTACTTTCTCCTCTTCATCCAGACATGATCGGTAAAGTGTACTGAGTAAAAGCTCCATGTGCTGCGTGGTATGATCCTCTGCGTGCAGCAACAAGACTAAAAGGAGCTGTGCGGCTTTAATGCGTGTGGCTGCAACCCAGTCAGTTATGTCGTGACTGATAGCTGGGAGGATCTTAGACAGGTTCCTAAAAATCAGCTCACGACATCCCAGTCCAGGTCGCTGAACTGAAATGGAAAAGAGGAAAAAGAACACGCAATTAAAAAATTCTAAATATTGTAATACTGTATAAAACAGTGGCAATCTAAAGCGTTTAACTTTTCATTTTTTGTTGTTGAACATTGGTAGTTATATAACTGTGGGAGCTGCCATATCATTTCCACATCTAAAAGCATGACAGGTCTCCAAAAACATACAATGCCACCCAAATGTACACTCTCGTTTATTTAAAAAAAAAAAAAAAATAAGATTTTACTTACCGATAAATCTATTTCTCGTAGTCCGTAGTGGATGCTGGGGACTCCGTAAGGACCATGGGGATATAGCGGCTCCGCAGGAGACAGGGCACAATAATAAAAGCTTTAGGATCAGGTGGTGTGCACTGGCTCCTCCCCCTATGACCCTCCTCCAAGCCTCAGTTAGGATACTGTGCCCGGACGAGCGTGCATAATAAGGAAGGATATTGAATCCCGGGTAAGACTCATACCAGCCACACCAATTACACCGTACAACCTGTGATCTGAACCCAGTTAACAGTATGATAACAACGAAGGAGCCTCTGACAAGATGGCTCACAACAAGAATAACCCGATTTTTGTAACAATAACTATGTACAAGTATTGCAGACAATCCGCACTTGGGATGGGCGCCCAGCATCCACTACGGACTACGAGAAATAGATTTATCGGTAAGTAAAATCTTATTTTCTCTGACGTCCTAGTGGATGCTGGGGACTCCGTAAGGACCATGGGGATTATACCAAAGCTCCCAAACGGGCGGGAGAGTGCGGATGACCCTGCAGCACCGAATGAGAGACTCCATGTCCTCCTCAGCCAGGGTATCAAATTTGTAGAATTTAGCAAACGTGTTTGCCCCTGACCAAGTAACTGCTCGGCAAAGTTGTAAAGCCGAGACCCCTCGGGCAGTCGCCCAAGATGAGCCCCCTTCCTTTTGGAATGGGCTTTTACAGATTTTGGCTGTGGCAGGCCTGCCACAGAATGTGTAAACTGAATTGTATTACAAATCCAGCGAGCAATCGTCTGCTTAGAAGCAGGAGCACCCATCTTGTTGGGTGCATACAGGCTAAACAGCGAGTCAGATTTTCTGACTCCAGCCGTCCTGGAAACATATTTTTCAGGGCCCTGACAACGTCAAGTAACTTGGAGTCCTCCAAGTCCCTAGTACCCGCAGGTACCACAATAGGTTGGTTCATGTGAAAAACAGAAAACACCTTAAGGAGAAATTGAGGACGAGTCCTCAATTCTGCCCTGTCAGAATGAAAAATTAAGTAAGGGCTTTATATATGATAAAGCCGCCAATTCTGACACACGCCTGGCTGAAGCAAGGGCTAATAGCATCGTCACCTTCCATGTGAGATATTTTAAGTCCACAGTGGTGAGTGGTTCAAACCAATGTGACTTTAGGAAACTCAAAACAACATTGAGATCCCAAGGTGCCACTGGGGCACAAAATGAGGCTGTATATGCAGTACCCCTTTTACAAACATCTGAACGTCAGGAACTAAAGCCAGTTCTTTCTGGAAGAAATTCGACAGGGCCGAAATTTGAACCTTAATGGACCCTAATTTTAGGCCCATAGACAGTCCTGTTTTCAGGAAATGTAGGAAACGACCCAGTTGGAATTCCTCTGTAGGGGCCTTCTTGGCCTCACACCACGCAACATATCTTCACCAAATGCGGTGAAAATGTTTTGCGGTTACATCCTTCCTGTCTTCGACCAGGGTAGGGATGACTTCATCTGGAATGCCCTTTCAGGATCCGGCGTTCAACCGCCATGCCGTCAAACGCGGCCGCGGTAAGTCTTGGAACAGACAAGGCCCCTGCTGGAGCAGGTCCTTTCTTAAAGGTAGAGGCCACGGGTCTTCCGTGAACATCTCTTGAAGTTTCGGGTACCAAGTCCTTCTTGGCCAATCCGGAACCACGAGTATCGTTCTTACTCATCTCCCTCTTATGATTCTCAGTACTTTTGGTATGAGAGGCATAGGAGGGAACACATACTCTGACTGGTACACCCACAGTGTTACCAGAGCGTCCACCGCTATTGCCTGAGGGTCCCTTGACCTGGCGCAATATCTGTCTAGTTTTTTGTTCAGGCGGGACGCCATCATGTCCACCTTTGGTTTTTCCCAACGGTTTACAATCATGTGGAAGACTTCCCGATGAAGTCCCCACTCTCCCGGGTAGAGGTCATGCCTGCTGAGGAAGTCTGCTTCCCAGTTTTCCACTCCCGGAATGAACACTGCTGAGAGTGTTATCACATGATTTTTCGCCCAGCGAAGAATCCTTGTAGTTTCTGCCATTTCCCTCCTGCTTCTTGTGCCGCCCTGTTTACGTGGGCGACTGCCGTGATGTTGTCCCACTGGATCAATACCGGCTGACCTTGAAGCAGAGGTCTTGCTAAGCTTAGAGCATTGTAAATTGCCCTTAGCTCCAGTATATTTATGTGGAGAGAAGTCTCCAGACTTGATCACACTCTCTGGAAATTTTTTCCTTGTGTGACTGCTCCCCAGCCACTCAGGCTGGCATCCGTGGTCACCAGGACCCAGTCCTGAATGCCGAATCTGCGGCCCTTTCATAGATGAGCACTCTGCAGCCACCGCAGAAGAAACACCCTTGTCCTTGGAGACAGGGTTATCCGCTGATGCATCTGAAGATGCGATCCGGACCATTTTTCCAGCAGATCCCACGGAAAGGTTCTTGCGTGAAATCTACCGAATGGGATCGCTTTGTAAGAAACCACCATTTTTCACAGGATCCTTGTGCAATGATGCACTGATACTTTTCCTGGTTTTAGGAGGTTCCTGACTAGCTCGGATAACTCCCTGGCTTTCTTCTCCGGGAGAAAACATCCTTTTCTGGACTGTGTCCAGAATCATCCCTAGGAACAGTAGACGTGTCGTCGGAAAAAACTGCGATTTTGGAATATTTAGAATCCACTCGTGCTGTCGTAGAACTACTTAAGATAGTGCTACTCCGACCTCCAACTGTTCTCTGGACCTTGCCTTTATCAGGAAAGCGTCCATATTTCTTTTAAGAAGAATCATCATTTCGGCCATTACCTTGGTAAAGACCCGGGGTGCCGTGGACAATCCAAACGGCAGCGTCTGAACTGATAGTGACAGTTCTGTACCACGAACCTGAGGTACCCTTGGTGAGAAGGCAAATTTGGACATGTAGGTAAGCGTCCCTGATATCCAGTGACACCATATCGTCCCCTTCTTCCTGGTTCGCTATCACTACTCTGAGTGACTCCATCTTGATTTGAACGCTTGTATGTAAGTGTTCAAATATTTCAGATCTCACCAAGCCTTCTGGCTTCAGTACCACAATATAGTGTGGAATAATACCCCTTCCCTTGTTGTAGAAGGGGTACTTTGATTATCACCTGCTGGGAATACAGCCTGTGAATTGTTCCCAATACTGCCTCCCTGTCGGAGGGAGACGTTGGTAAAGCAGACTTCAGGAACTTGTGAGGGGGAGACGTCTCGAATTTCCAATGTACACCTGGGATACTACGTGTAGGATCCAGGAGTCCACTTGTGAGTGAGCCCCCTGCGTGCTGAAACTCTTGAGATGACCCCCTACCGCACCTGAGTTCGCTTGTACTGCCCCAGCGTCATGCTGCGGACTTGGCAGAAGCTGTGGAGGGCTTCTGTTCCTGGGAATGGGCTGCCTGCTGCAGTCTTCTTCCCTTTCCTCTACCCCTGGGCAGATATGACTGGCCCTTTTGCCCGCCTGCCCTTATGGGGACGAAAGGACTGAGACTGAAAAGACTGTGTCCTTTTCTGCTGAGATGTGACTTGGGGTAACAAAAGGTGGATTTTTCAGCTGTTGCCATGGCCACCAGGTCCGATGGACCGCCCCTTTATACGGCAATACTTCCATGTGCCGTCTGGAATCTGCATCACCTGACCACTGTCGTGTCTTCGTCTGGCAGATATGGACATCACATTTACTCTTGATGCCAGAATGCAAATATCCCTCTGCGCATCTCGCATATATAGAAATGCATCTATAGTCAATAAAATCTTGTCCCTGTCAAGGGTATCAATATTTTCAGTCAGGAAATCCGACCAAGCCCCCTCAGCGCTGCACATCCAGGCTGAGGCGATTGCTGGTCGTAGTATAACACCAGTATGTGTGTATATACTTTTAGGATATTTTTCAGCTTCCTATCAGCTGGCTCCTTGAGGGCTGCCGTATCTGGAGACGGTAACGCCCCTTGTTTTTATAAGCGTGTGAGCGCCTTATCCACCCTAAGGTGTGTTTCCCAACTCGCCCTAACTTCTGGCGGGAAAGGGTATACCGCCAATAATTTTCTATCGGAGGAAACCCACGTATCATCACACACTTCATTTAAATTATCTGATTCAGGAAAAACTACAAGTAGTTTATTCACACCCTACATAATACCCTTATTTGTGGTACTTGTAGTATCAGAAATATGTAACACCTCCTTCATTGCCCTTAACATGAAACGTGTGGCCCTAAAGGAAAATACGTTTGTTTATTCACCGTCGACACTGGAGTCAGTGTCCGTGTCTGTGTCTGACTGAGGTAAATGGGCGTTTTTACAAGCCCCTGACGGTGTCTGAGACGCCTGGACAGGTACTAATTTGTTTGCCGGCCGTCTCATGTCGTCAACCGACCTTGCAGCGTGTTGACATTATCACGTAATTCCTAAATAAGCCATCCATTCCAGTGTCGACTCCCTAGAGAGTGACATCACCAATACAGGCAATTTGCTCCGCCTCCTCACCAACATCGTCCTCCTACATGTCGACACACACGTACCGACACACAGCACACACACAGGGAATGCTCTGATAGAGGACAGGACCCCACTAGCCCTTTGGGGAGACAGAGGGAGAGTTTGCCAGCACACACCAAAAACGCTATAATTATACAGGGACAACCCCTTATACAAGTGTTTTCCCTTATAGCATTTTTATATATGTAATCATATCGCCAAATAAGTGCCCCCCCTCTCTGTCTTAACCCTGTTTCTGTAGTGCAGTGCAGGGGAGAGCCTGGGAGCCTTCCTCACAGCAGAGCTGAGCAGGAAAATGGCGCCGTGTGCTGAGGAGAATAGGCCCCGCCCCCTTTTCGGCGGGCTCTTCTCCCGGAGTTTGTGAGATCTGGCAGGGGTTAAATACATCCATATAGCCTCAAGGGCTATATGTGATGTATTTTAGCCATAAAAAGGTATTATACATTGCTGCCCAGGGCGCCCCCCCCAGCGCCCTGCACCCTCAGTGACAGTTGGTGACTGTTGGTGAAGTGTGCTGACAACAATGGCGCACAGCTGCAGTGCTGTGCGCTACCTTATGAAGACTGAAAGTCTTCTGCCGCCTGTTTCTGGACCTCTGGACCTCTTCAACTTCGGCATCTGCAAGGGGGGTCGGCGGCACGGCTCCGGGACGAACCCCAGGGTGAGACCTGTGTTCCGACTCCCTCTGGAGCTAATGGTGTCCAGTAGCCTAAGAAGCAAATCCATCCTGCACGCAGGTGAGTTTACTTCTCTCCCCTAAGTCCCTCGTAGCAGTGAGCCTGTTGCCAGCAGGTCTCACTGAAAGAAAAAAACCTAACTTAAACTTTTATTCTAAGCAGCTCAGGAGAGCCACCTAGATTGCACCCTTCTCGGCCGGGCACAAAAATCTAACTGAGGCTTGGAGGAGGGTCATAGGGGGAGGAGCCAGTGCACACCACCTGATCCTAAAGCTTTTATTATTGTGCCCTGTCTCCTGCGGAGCCGCTATATCCCCATGGTCCTTACGGAGTCCCCAGCATCCACTAGGACGTCAGAGAAAAAAGATTTTAGTTTCTGTAAATGAGCTTCTAATAAAAGGGCTACAAATAAATGTCTACATACAAAAAAAATATCAGAAGATTATAAGAAACAAAAATGGGGACAGATTTTTGCCAGTGCACAATACACTTTTTTTCCCTGTACCCTATGGGCCTAATTCAGACCTGATTGCAGCAGCAAAATTTCTCTCTAATGGGCAAATCCATGTGCAGTGCAGGGGGGGGGGGGGGGGGGGGGGAGGGGGGGAGCAGATATGCGATCAGGTCTGAATTAGGCCCAGGGCCGGTTCCGGGGCTTCTTGCGCCCCGGGCGGCATTAGGGGGCGTGGCTTCATACAGGAGGCGTGGTCAGTTACGCCCCTGTACTGTAGTAGGATGTGCGGTGCGCGATGACGTCATCGTGCACCGCACAGCAAAGGTCCTCTCCACGAAGGAAAAGTAGACGCTAAGCGTCTAGTTCCCTTCTTGGAGAGGACCTTTGCTGTGCGGTGCGCGATGACGTCAACGCGCACCGCACATCATTACAGTTAAGGTCCTCTCCAGGAAGGGAAACTAGACGCGTAGCGCCTAGTTTCCCTTCACAGCGGGCAGCCCACGAAGGGAAACTAGACGCGTAGCGTCTAGTTTCCCTTCACAGGACAGCGGGCAGCGGGGGGCACCATAGCAGCAGCGGATCTTGCCATGGTGCGGCGCCCTCCGGAAGGCGGCGCCCCGGGCAAAAGCCCTGCTTGCCCGTGGCAAGATCCACTACTGATTAGGCCCTATAGCTGATAACAGAAATCAATAGCTTGCATGGCAAATGTAGACAATACAAAACACTGGGGTAAGGAATCATTTACTTTATCTTCTTTCATTTTCTGCCTTTATATTTCCCTTTGTGTAGTATTCTCCACTCATCGTGACTCACCTCCAGATGGATACAATGGAGGACAAGGGACACCGAAGTCCATTTGGTCTTTCAGATCATCTTCGTTCTCTCTCTCCCATTGTAAACCAATTTTCTGCCAATATTCCAAGGCCGTTTGTCTGTATTTGGAGTCAACAAAGAAAGTATTAGAGTGCATTTATCAACAGAGTATTATTCACAGCAGATGATAAACGGATGATGTATTAATATAATGAAGAAACAATCAGTATTTCCATATACAGTTACACTTGGCCATTTATCAAGTAGCATTAAATATGGGAATAAGCATCAAGCACGGGGCTATGGATACAGGTGCCACACTACATTCTCCTTATACTGACCTGTAAGCAAAATGCCGTTCACCAAGGTTTTGCGATACTCCACATAAATTCTAATTTAGAATATATTTTTTATTTAATTAGCACTGTATTAAAGCCTATATGGCCTCTTCTAGTAAATGTGTGGAAACTGGCCACATTCATGGACACATTGTCATTGTGTGGAATACAGAATATATTATTCATAACAGAATAGCAGATGTACATTGTCCTGTGATTTGTATTTGTTAATGATGCACTGTCTTCTAACTACAACCAGGAAACTTTGCTCTTGATGAAGAAAAAAAAAATAAAAAAAAATAATCACCTTTGGTGAAATGAGGGCATCACATTACACAAGGATACAGGTAGTGAAGGTGTAGAACAACAATGTCCCTGTTTATCCCCAGTGGAAGCACACAGTGAGGTACAGGCATTGCAAACTCCGGCACAGACAAAGGCTGTCAACTTAATTAAGCCAAGAGTAAATGCAATACTAAATTAATGGATACACATTGGGGTATATGCAATAGCGGGCGAAATCGCGGCAATTATCGCCGTTTTTTCAATTCGACCAAATTCGCCAGGTGAATTCCGGAAGGTGGCTTCCGGAATTCACCATATGCAATGAAAAACGGATTCGCCAGGGTCGCGGGCGAAAATCGGCCGATTTGGCGGATTTTGCCGCGATTTTTAAAAACGGGAAAAAACGGGGAAAAACCCAAAAAAAAAATGGCGTGGGGTCCCCCCTCCAAAGCATAACCAGCCTCGGGCTCATCGAGCTGGTCCTGGTTCTAAAAATGCAGGGGAAAAATCGGCCAGGGATCCCCCGTATTTTTAAAACCAGCACCGGGCTCTGCGCCTGATGCTGGTGCCAAAAATACGGGGGACAAAACGAGTAGGGGTCCCCCGTATTTTAAACACCAGCATCGGGCTCCACTAGCTGGACAGATAATGCCACAGCCGGGGGTCACTTTTATGCCGTGCCCTGCGGCCGTGGCATCAAATATCCAACTAGTCACCCCTGGCCGGGGTACCCTGGGGGAGTGGGGACCCCTTCAATCAAGGGGTCCCCCCCCCCCAGCCACCCAAGGGCCAGGGGTGAAGCCCGAGGCTGTCCCCCCCCATCCAATGGGCTGCGGATGGGGGGGCTGATAGCCTTTGTGATAAAAAAAAAGATATTGTTTTTTCCATTAGTACTACAAGTCCCAGCAAGCCTCCCCCGCAAGCTGGTACTTGGAGAACCACAAGTACCAGCATGCGGGAGAAAAACGGGCCCGCTGGTACCTGTAGTACTACTGGGAAAAAAATACCCAAATAAAAACAGGACACACACACCTTGATAGTAAAACTTTATTTCATACGCCGACACACACATACTTACCTGTGTTGACACGCCGACTGCAACGATCTCCGACGATCCGAGGGTACCTGTCAAAAAATTATACTCACCTTCCAGCGTCCGTCCAGAGGTCCAGGTCCAGAGGTAAATCCACGTACTTTGTAAAATAAAAAAACGATCACCGAGCCATACCGGACTAGAAAGGGGTCCAATGTTTTCACATTACACTCCTTTCTCCCGAATGCCGGGACATCACGTGACTCCTGTCACTGATGTCCCTTCAGCCAATCAGGAAGCGCTACTGCCGTGGCGCTCACCTGATTGGCTGGACGCCGTCTGTACTCTGACAGCGCCTCGCAAAGCCGCTCCATTACTTTCAATGGTGGGAACTTAGCGGCTAGCGGTGGGGTCACCCGCCGGTCAGCCGCTGACCGGCGGGTGACCTCACCGCTAGCCGCTAAGTTCCCACCATTGAATATAATGGAGGGAGCAGTGCGATGCGCTGTCACAGCGAGCAGCCAATCAGGTGAGCGCAACGAAGTTGCGCTTCCTGATTGGCTTAGAGACCTGTCAGTGACAACTGTCACTGACAGATCTTAATCGTGGAAAGGTGTCCCATGTGTCAGCATGGGACACCTTTCAGTCCGTTTTTGGTGCGGGTAAATGCGTTTTCTTTTTTTGCCAAGTCCGTGGATTTATCTCTGGAGCCTGGTTAAGGTGAGTATATTGAACTTTGCTTTTCAGGTACCCCGGGATTCTACATGGAGAAGAGGACCGATGTCGGCGTGTGAACATAGGTAAGTATGTGTGTGTCGGCGTATGAAATAAAGTTTTACTATCAAGGTGTGTGTGTCCTGTTTTTATTTGGGTATTTTTTCCCCAGTAGTACTACAGGTACCAGCGGGCCCGTTTTTCTCCCGCATGCTGGTACTTGTGGTTCTCCAAGTACCAGCTTGCGGGGGAGGCTTGCTGGGACTTGTAGTACTAATGGAAAAAACAATATCTTTTTTTTTATCACAAAGGCTATCAGCCCCCCCATCCGCAGCCCATTGGATGGGGGGGGACAGCCTCGGGCTTCACCCCTGGCCCTTGGGTGGCTGGGGGGGGGGGACCCCTTGATTGAAGGGGTCCCCACTCCCCCAGGGTACCCCGGCCAGGGGTGACTAGTTGGATATTTGATGCCACGGCCGCAGGGCACGGCATAAAAGTGACCCCCGGCTGTGGCATTATCTGTCCAGCTAGTGGAGCCCGATGCTGGTGTTTAAAATACGGGGGACCCCTACTCGTTTTGTCCCCCGTATTTTTGGCACCAGCATCAGGCGCAGAGCCCGGTGCTGGTTTTAAAAATACGGGGGATCCCCTGTCAATTTTTTCCCCGCATTTTTAGAACCAGGACCAGCTCAATGAGCCCGAGGCTGGTTATGCTTTGGAGGGGGGACCCCACGCCATTTTTTTTTCTGATTTTACCGTTCCAGCAATAAAAAAAAAAAAAAAAAAAAAATAATATTTTAAAAAATATATAAATAATATTTGTGCCTCCCCCCCAAAAAAAAACAAAACCTAATCCCTTCTAATATAAATAGATCTGCTGTTCCTAAAAAAAAAAAACACCAAAAAAAACATTTTTAAAATTTTTTTATTTGTTTTCACCCTCCAAAGTGTGGCGGAGTGAAAATCGCGAATTTGCTGTCTAAAAGCACTGCAGGCGAATTTCCAAACTTGAATTGAATATGCTGGAGGCGAATTGCAGCATCTGTACCATTGCAGAAAAGGCGAATTCGGAAAAAGGCGAATTGAGAAAAGGCGAATTTTGACGGGCCGTTTTTTTGCGAAAAATGACTGCACTGCATAGGCGAATTGATTTTTGGAGGCGAAAACGGCCCGGAATTCGCCTTTTTTGCCAATTCGCCCGCTATTGCATATACCCCTGTGTGAGAATTGTGCAAATAGAATAAACAATGACAAAAAAAGAAAAAGTCTGCTGTATCATCCTATGGACCAGGCTTGGCGACAGAGGGAATCAAAGGTGACAACAGCCCGACATTGTGGGGCCCCAGGTTTCTAGGCAGTATTGAACATGAGGTCTGCTTTAGCAGTGCGGTGGCTAGCATGCATAGATTAGACAGACTGTAGATCACTCCTAACCGGCCTGCCTACTGGTTGTCCCCAGGTCACCTGTCAGGTCCTCGTCAAGTGTGGGCATGACGTTACGCACCGCGGACGCACAACGATTGATGCTGCGCCCTCCTCCCCGCCCTTCCCTGTCCTGTCCTGTCTGGACTCAGCAGTGGGGACAGTCTCCACCTAGGAGGAGCGGTACTGCGGGCGGAAGGTTGGTGGCAGTGTCCTGGCACTGGCTGACTACAGGACTCTAAGAAACAGGCTTTGCCAGGCAGTGTCAGCGTAGGGAGCCTGGATAGAGGCAGCGTCTTTGACACTGTATTGGTAAGTATAAGTGTCACCGTGTGTGGGGGCTCATTATAAGTTTTAGTTGGAGCACATCTAAATAAATATATAAAATATTCACTATGCTTGGCCATGAGTATGCAAGCAGCATATGAAATAAATGTAATATAAAAGTGCAGATAGCGCTATTTTGGCTAAGCATAGTGAATATTAATTTATGTGTTTTTTGTTTTTTTTATAGTAAACACTTAGGGCAAGATGTAACAACCTCTAGAGGTACATCCCATCACACATCACGCTGACACTGATTGCATATGTACTATTATATGCGATCAGTACCGTAAAGGGCAGCTCTGCTGATAAGAGCTGTCCTTTGCAATGGCTGCCGGGAGTGATCCTCTGACAGCACCAGGCTTCTACAGGGTAGTGCCATCTATAGCTGGCGTTTCCCTCTGCATCGAAAACCAGGCGGTGTGTGTGTGTGTGTGTGTGTGTGTGTGTGGCGGGAAGAGAGCAAGATTTCTGTTGCCGGCCCTGTATGGACCAGGTTCACTCAAGCACTAGAGCTGATGGAACAGGTCTGTAGCTGATTTCTGCTATTAGTCTATAGGAGGCACAAGCCCCTCCCACAGCCTAACACTCACCGTAGGGATTTGTCTGTATTTTGACCGTATGGATTCTGCAGTACTGGACAGTCGGGATCTGGACTACATCCAGCAGCAGCTCGCGCTTTATTAAATCTACTCCTGTGTTTCTAATAGGGCTGTTTGCAGACTTCAGTCCGCCATTAAAAATGCAGGCCAAAGTCAAGTTCACAAATAGCTTCGATGCACAAACTTCAATTCACAGTGATGTGTAAGCAAGGTGGGCCATTTGCAGAAACTAGGCGGTTGCCTATGGCGTCAATACTGAACAAATTACATGACTTTATTCAGAGATGCATGCAAATTTGCATTTAAAGCACAAACGGAAAATGTGCAGAACTGGCCACAAATATGCGATAACCAGATAAGTAGCCTTCGTCTTCCCCTACAGAGAAGGATTTAGGTTTTGTTTTTTTATTTTTTTTATATTAAAGTTCAGTACACTATTAAATCACAAAAGCAGCATTTATACCAAATATGCATTACAACGAGTTTTATGGTAAGAACTTACCTTTGTTAAAACTCTTTCTGCGGGGTACACTGGGCTCCACAAGGAATGGACAATGGGGTGTAGAGTAGGATCTTGATCCGAGGCACCAACAGGCTCAAAGCTTTGACTGTTCCCAGAATGCATAGCGCCGCCTCCTATATCACCCCGCCTCCCTGCACAGGATCTCAGTTTTTAGTTAACCAGTCCAATGCAGTAGCAGGAAAAGAGACGACAACGGTTAGTAGCCACAACACCGCATTCTCACGACAGGAGACGTGTCAGCGGCTAATGCCATACCAACCAAAAGAAGCTAAATGCGTCAGGGTGGGCGCCTTGTGGAGCCCAGTGTACCTCGCAGAAAGAGTTTTAACAAAGGTAAGTTTTTACCATAAAACTCGTTTTCTGCTGCGGGGTACACTGGGCTCCACAAGGAATGGACAATGGGGATGTCCTTAAGCAGTTCCTTATGGGAGGGGACGCACTGTAGCGGGCACAAGAACCCGGCGTCCAAAGGAAGCATCCTGGGAAGCGGCAGTATCGAAGGCATAGAACCTTATGAACGTGTTCACAGGGGACCACGTAGCCGCCTTGCACAATTGTTCAAGGTTCGCACCACGTTGGGCCGCCCAAGAAGGTCCAACAGACAGAGTAGAATGGGCCTTAATGTGATCAGGAGCAGAGAGACCAGCCTTCACATAAGCATGTGCAATCACCATTCTAATCCATCTGGCCAGAGTTTGCTTGTGAGAAGGCCAGCCCCGTTTGTGAAACCCAAACACAACAAAAAGAGAAATCAGATTTCCGAATAGGAGAAGTTCTCTTCACATAGATACGGAGAGCCCGTACCACATCCAAAGACCGCTCTTTGGGAGACAGATCAGGAGAAACAAGTGCCGGAACTACAATCTCCTGATTAAGGTGGAACGAAGAAACCACCTTAGGTAGATAGCCGGGACGAGTCCTAAGAACCGCCCGTTCACGGTGAAATATCAGATATGGGGAACTACAGGACAAGGCTCCCAAATCCGACACTCTTCTAGCTGAAGCAATAGCCAGCAGAAACACCACCTTAAGGGAAAGCCACTTAAGATCAGCTGAACCAAGAACTTCAAACAGAGACTCTTGTAACGCCTCCAAAACCACCGACAAGTCCCAAGGAGCCACAGGCGGGACATACGGAGGTTGGATACGCAACACACCATGAGTAAAGGTATGCACATCAGGTAAAGTCGCAATTTTTCTCTGAAACCACACCGACAAGGCAGAAATATGAACCTTGAGGGAGGCCAGACGCAGGCCTAAGTCCAGGCCCTGCTGAAGAAAAGCCAACAACTTGGCTATACTAAACTTGGAAGGTCATAATCGTTAGATGCGCACCAAACAAAGTAAGAATGCCAGACCCTACAGTAAATCTGAGCAGAAGCCGGTTTCCGGCCCCACAACATAGGGGTATATGCAATTGCCGGCGAATCGCGGCAATTTTTCGCCCGTTTTTTAATTTGACACAATTCGACCGTCGAATTCCGGCAAGTGGGTGCCGGAATTCAACATATTCAATAAAAAACGGATTCGACAGTCCCACTGGCGAAAAACGTCCGATTTGACGGATTTTGATTAGACTTGTAAAAATAAGAATTTACTTACCGATAATTCTATTTCTCGGAGTCCGTAGTGGATGCTGGGGTTCCTGAAAGGACCATGGGGAATAGCGGCTCCGCAGGAGACAGGGCACAAAAAGCAAAGCTTTAGGATCAGGTGGTGTGCACTGGCTCCTCCCCCTATGACCCTCCTCCAAGCCTCAGTTAGGTACTGTGCCCGGACGAGCGTACACAATAAGGAAGGATTTATGAATCCCGGGTAAGACTCATACCAGCCACACCAATCACACTGTACAACCTGTGATCTGAACCCAGTTAACAGTATGATAACAGCGGAGCCTCTGAAAGGATGGCTCACAACAATAATAACCCGATTTTTGTAACTATGTACAAGTAATGCAGATAATCCGCACTTGGGATGGGCGCCCAGCATCCACTACGGACTCCGAGAAATAGAATTATCGGTAAGTAAATTCTTATTTTCTCTATCGTCCTAGTGGATGCTGGGGTTCCTGAAAGGACCATGGGGATTATACCAAAGCTCCCAAACGGGCGGGAGAGTGCGGATGACTCTGCAGCACCGAATGAGAGAACTCCAGGTCCTCCTTAGCCAGGGTATCAAATTTGTAGGATTTTACAAACGTGTTTGCCCCTGACTAAATAGCCGCTCGGCAAAGTTGTAAAGCCGAGACCCCTCGGGCAGCCGCCCAAGATGAGCCCACCTTCCTTGTGGAATGGGCATTTACATATTTTGGCTGTGGCAGGCCTGCCACAGAATGTGCAAGCTGAATTGTATTACACATCCAACTAGCAAAAGTCTGCTTAAAAGCAAGAGCACCCAGTTTGTTGGGTGCATACAGGATAACAGCAAGTCAGTTTTCCTGACTCCAGCCGTCCTGGAACCTATATTTTCAGGGCCCTGACCACATCTAGCAACTTGGAGTCCTCCAAGTCCCTAGTAGGCGCAAGACACCACAATAAGCTGATTCAGGTGAAACACTGACACCACCTTAGGGAGAGAACTGGGGACGAGTCCGCAGCTCTGCCCTGTCCGAATGGACAAACAGATATGGGCTTTTTTGAGAAAAAAAACACCAATTTGACACTCGCCTGGTCCAGGCCAGGTCCAAGAGCATGTTCACTTTTCATGTGAGATGCTTCAAATCCACAGATTTGACTGGTTTTAAACCAATGTGTTTTGAGGAATCCCAGAACTACGTTGAGATCCCACAGTGCCACTGGAGGCACAAAAGGGGGTTGTATATGCAATACTCCCTTGACAAACTTCTGGACTTCAGGAACTGAAGCCAATTCTTTCTGGAAGAAAAATCGACAGGGCCGAAATTTGAACCTTAATGGACCCCAATTTGAGGCCCATAGACACTCCTGTTTGCAAGAAATGCAGGAATCGACCGAGTTGAAATTTCTTCGTGGGGCCTTCCTGGCCTCACACCACGCAACATATTTTCGCCACATGTGGTGATAATGTTGTGCGGTCACCTCCTTTCTGGCTTTGACCAGGGTAGGAATGACCTCTTCCTGAATGCCTTTTCCCTTAGGATCCGGCGTTCCACCGCCATGCCGTCAAACGCAGCTGCGGTAAGTCTTGGAACAGACATGGTACTTGCTGAAACAAGTCCCTTCTTAGCGGCAGAGGCCATAAGTCCTCTGTGAGCATCTCTTGAAGTTCCGGGTACCAAGTCCTTCTTGGCCAATCCGGAGCCATGAGTATAGTTCTTACTCCTCTACGTCTTATAATTCTCAGTACCTTAGGTATGAAAAGCAGAGGATGGAACACATACACCGACTGGTACACCCACGGTGTTACCAGAACGTCCACAGCTATTGCCTGAGGGTCTCTTAACCTGGCGCAATACCTGTCCCGTTTTTTGTTCAGACGGGACGCCATCATGTCCACCTTTGGTAATTCCCAACGGTTTACAATTATGTGGAAAACTTCCCCATGAAGTTCCCACTCTGCCGGGTGGAGGTCGTGCCTACTGAGGAAGTCTGCTTCCCAGTTTCCATTCCCGGAATGAAACCCTGCTGACAGTGCTATCACATGATTTTCCGCCCAGCGAAAAGTCCTTGCAGTTTTTGCCACTGCCCTCCTGCTTCTTGTGCCGCCCTGTCTATTTACGTGGGCGACTGCCGTGATGTTTTATCCCACTGGATCAATACCGGCTGACCTTGAAGCAGAGGTCTTGCTAAGCTTAGAGCATTATAAATTTACCCTTAGCTATATTTATGTGGAGAAAAATCTCCAGACTTGATCACACTCCCTGGAAATGTTTTCCTTGTGTGACTGCTCCCCAGCCTCTCGGGCTGGCCTCCGTGGTCACCAACATCCAAAACTGAATGCCGAATCTGCGGCCCTCTAGAAGATGAGCACTCTGTAACCACCACAGGAGAGACACCCTTGTCCTTGGATATAGGGTTATCCGCTGATGCATCTGAAGATGCGATCCGGACCATTTGTCCAGCAGATCCCACTGAAAAGTTCTTGCATGAAATCTGCCGACTGGAATTGCTTCGAAGGAAGTCACCATTTTTTTACCATGGCCCTTGTGCAATGATGCACTGATTTTAGGAGGTTCCTGACTAGCTCGGATAACTCCCTGGCTTTCTCTTCCGGGAGAAACACCTTTTTCTGGACTGTGTCCAGAATCATCCCTAAGCACAGGAGACTTGTTGTCGGGATCAGCTGCGATTTTGGAATATTTAGAATCCACCCCTGCTGTTGTAACAGTATCCGAGATAGTGCTACTCCGACCTCCAACTGTTCCCTGGACTTTGCCCTTATCAGGAGATCGTCCAAGTAAGGGATAATTAAGACGCCTTTTCTTCGAAGAAGAACCATCATTTCGGCCATTACCTTGGTAAAGACCCGGGGTGCCGTAGACAATCCAAACGGCAGCGTCTGAAACTGATAGTGACAGTTCTGTACCACGAACCTGAGGTACCCTTAGTGATAAGGGCAAATTTGGGACATGGAGGTAAGCATCCCTGATGTCTCGGGACACCAGATAGTCCCCTTCTTCCCGGTTCGTTATCACTGCTCTGAGTGACTCCATCTTGATTTGAACCTTTGTAAGTGTTCAAAATTTTTTTAGATTTAGAATAGGTCTCACCTAGCCTTCTGGCTTCAGTACCACAATATAGTGTGGAATAATACCCCTTTTCTTGTTGTAGGAGGGGTAATTTAATTATCACCTGCTGGGAATACAGCTCGTGAATTTTTTCCCATACTGCCTCCTTGTCGGAGGGAGACCTTGGTAAAGCAGACTTCAGGAGCCTGCGCAGGGGAAACGTCTCGACATTCCAAACTGTACCCCTGGGATACTACTTGTAGGATCCAGGGGTCCTGTACGGTCTCAGCGTCATGCTGAGAGCTTGTCAGAAGCGGTTGAACGCTTCTGTTCCTGGGAATGGGCTGCCTGCTGCAGTCTTCTTCCCTTTCCTCTATCCCTGGGCAGATATGACTCTTATAGGGACGAAAGGACTGAAGCTGAAAAGACGGTGTCTTTTTCTGCAGAGATGTGACTTAGGGTAAAAACGGTGGATTTTCCAGCAGTTGCCGTGGCCACCAGGTCCGATGGACCGACCCCAAATAACTCCTCTTCCTTTATACGGCAATACACCTTTGTGCCGTTTGGAATCTGCATCACCTGACCACTGTCGTGTCCATAAACATCTTCTGGCAGATATGGACATCGCACTTACTCTTGATGCCAGAGTGCAAATATCCCTCTGTGCATCTCGCATATATAGAAATACATCCTTTAAATGCTCTATAGTCAATAAAATACTGTCCCTGTCAAGGGTATCAATATTTTTAGTCAGGGAATCCGACCAAGCCACCCCAGCTCTGCACATCCAGGCTGAGGCGATCACTGGTCGCAGTATAACACCAGTATGTGTGTATATACTTTTTATGATATTTTTCCAGCCTCCTGTCAGCTGGCTCCTTGAGGACGGCCCTATCTATAGACGGTACCGCCACTTGTTCTGATAAGCGTGTGAGCGCCTTATCCACCCTAAGGGGTGTTTCCCAACGCGCCCTAACTTCTGGCGGGAAAGGGTATACCGCCCATATTTTCTATCGGGGGGAACCCACGCATCATCACACACTTCATTTAATTTATCTGATTCAGGAAAAACTACGGTAGTTTTTTCACATCCCACATAATACCCTCTTTTGTGGTACTTGTAGTATCAGAAATATGTAACACCTCCTTCATTGCCCTTAACGTGTGGCCCTAATAAGGAATACGTTTGTTTATTCACCGTCGACACTGGATTCAGTGTCCCTGTCTGTGTCTGTGTCGACCGACTAAAGTAAACGGGCGTTTTAAAACCCCTGACGGTGTTTTTGAGACGTCTGGACCGGTACTAATTGTTTGTCGGCCGTCTCATGTCGTCAACCGACCTTGGCGCGTGTTGACATTATCACGTAATTCCCTAAATAAGCCATCCATTCCGGTGTCGACTCCCTAGAGAGTGACATCACCATTACAGGCAATTGCTCCGCCTCCTCACCAACATCGTCCTCATACATGTCGACACACACGTACCGACACACAGCACACACACAGGGAATGCTCTGATAGAGGACAGGACCCACTAGCCCTTTGGAGAGACAGAGGGAGAGTTTGCCAGCACACACCAAAAACGCTATAATTATATAGGGACAACCTTATATAAGTGTTTTCCCTTATAGCATCTTTTTTATATATTTCTAACGCCAAATTAGTGCCCCCCCTCTCTGTTTTAACCCTGTTTCTGTAGTGCAGTGCAGGGGAGAGCCTGGGAGCCTTCCCTCCAGCCTTTCTGTGAGGGAAAATGGCGCTGTGTGCTGAGGAGATAGGCCCCGCCCCTTTTTCGGCGGCCTCGTCTCCCGCTCTTAACGGATTCTGGCAGGGGTTAAATATCTCCATATAGCCCCCGGAGGCTATATGTGAGGTATTTTTAGCCAAAAAAGGTTTTCATTTGCCTCCCAGGGCGCCCCCCTCCCAGCGCCCTGCACCCTCAGTGACTGCCGTGTGAAGTGTGCTGAGAGGAAAATGGCGCACAGCTGCAGTGCTGTGCGCTACCTTAAGAAGACTGAGGAGTCTTCTGCCGCCGATTCTGGACCTCTTCTCGTTTCAGCATCTGCAAGGGGGCCGGCGGCGAGGCTCCGGTGACCATCCAGGCTGTACCTGTGATCGTCCCTCTGGAGCTAATGTCCAGTAGCCAAGAAGCCAATCCATCCTGCACGCAGGTGAGTTCACTTCTTCTCCCCTAAGTCCCTCGTTGCAGTGATCCTGTTGCCAGCAGGACTCACTGTAAAATAAAAAACCTAAGCTAAACTTTTCTAAGCAGCTCTTTAGGAGAGCCACCTAGATTGCACCCTTCTCGGCCGGGCACAAAAATCTAACTGAGGCTTGGAGGAGGGTCATAGGGGGAGGAGCCAGTGCACACCACCTGATCCTAAAGCTTTACTTTTTGTGCCCCGTCTCCTGCGGAGCCGCTATTCCCCATGGTCCTTTCAGGAACCCCAGCATCCACTAGGACGATAGAGAAAATAAAAAAAAAATGGTAAAAACCACAAAAAAAAATTGCGTGGGGTCCCCCCTCCTAAGCATAACCAGCCTCGGGCTCTTCAAGCCGGTCCTGGTTCTAAAAAGCCGGGGAAAACACCGACAGGGGATCCCCCGTATTTTTTAAACCAGCACCGGGCTCTGCGCCTGGTGCTGGTGCAAAAAATACGGGGGACAAAAAGCGTAGGGGTCCCCCATATTTTTTACACCAGCATCGGGCTCCACTAGCTGGACAGATAATGCCACAGCCGGGGGTCACTTTTATACAGCGCCCTGCTGCCGTGGCATTAAATATCCAACTAGTCACCCCTGGCCGGGGTACCCTGGGGGAGTGGGGACCCCTTCAATCAAGGGGTCCCCCCCCCAGCCACCCAAGGGCCAGGGGTGAAACCCGAGGCTGTCCCCCCCATCCAAGGGCTGCGGATGGGGGGCTGATAGCCTTGAGTAAAATGATAGAATATTGTTTTTTCCAGAAGAACTACAAGTCCCAGCAAGCCTCCCCCGCAAGCTGGTACTTGGAGAACCACAAGTACCAGCATGCGGGTGGAAAAACGGGCCCGCTGGTACCTGTAGTTCTACTGGAAAAAAAAATACCCAAATAAAAACAGGAGACACACACCGTGAAAGTAAAACTTTATTTCATACATGCCGACACATACATACTTACCTATGTTGACCCGCCGACTGCCACGCCCCCCTAGTCACTGAAGAATCCGGGGTACCTGTGAATAAAATTATACTCACCTGATCCAGTATCCGGATCTTTTTAAATAATCCTAGTACTTAGCAAAACAACAAAACGGCAACCCGGACCAAACGGACTGAAAGGGGTCCCATGTTTACACATGGGACCCCTTTCCACGAATGCCGGGACCCCACGTGACTCCTGTCACAGAGGGTTCCTTCAGCCAATCAGCGAGCGCAACGTCGCGGCACTCTGCCGATTGGCTATGCGCGTCTGAGCTGTCAGACAGCGCATCGCAAAGCCTTACCATTATATTCAATGGTGGGAACTTTGCGGTCAGCGGTGAGGTCACCCGCGGTCAGCGGCTGACCGCGGGTAACCCCACCGCTGACCGCAAAGTTCCCACCATTGAAACTAATGGAGGGAGCTGTGCGATGCGCTGTCTGCCAGCAGACGCGCATACAGCCAATCAGGGGAGTGCCACGAAGTGGCGCTTCCTGATTGGCTGAAGAGACCTTTCTGTGACAGCAGTCACGGGGGGGTCTCTGCATTCGGGGAAAGGGGTCCCATGTGTAAACATGGGACCCCTTTCAGTCCGCCTGGTCCGGGTGTTCGTTTTTTTTTTTTTTGCCAAGTACGTGGATTATAATAAAAGACCACAGGACACTGGATCAGGTGAGTATAATTTTATTTTCAGGTACACCGTGGATTCTACTTGGACAAGTGGACAGAGGTCGGCGTGTGAACATAGGTAAGTATGCATGTGTCGACATGTGTGAAATAAAGTTTTACTCTCACGGTGTGTGTGTCCTGTTTTTATTTGGGTATTTTTTTCCCAGCAGAACTACAGGTACCAGCGGGCCCGTTTTTCTCCCGCATGCTGGTACTTGTGGTTCTCCAAGTACCAGCTTGCGGGGGAGGCTTGCTGGGACTTGTAGTACTACTGGAAAAAATAATATTCTTTTAATTTTCACAAGGCTATCAGCCCCCCATCCGCAGCCCATGGATGGGGGGGGGGGGGACAGCCTCGGGCTTCACCCCTGGCCCTTGGGTGGCTGGAGGGGGGGGGGACCACTTTATTGAAGGGGTCCCCACTCCTCCAGGGTACCCAGGCCAGGGGTGACTAGTTGCGTATTTAATGCCACGGCCGCAGGGCGCTGTATAAAAGTGACCCCCGGCTGTGGCATTATCTACCCAGCTAGTGGAGCCCGATGCTGGTGTAAAAAATACGGGGGACCCCTACGCTTTTTGTTCCCCGTATTTTTTGCACCAGCACCAGGCGCAGTGCCCGGTGCTGGTTTTAAAAATACGGGGGATCCCATGTCAGTTTTCCCCCCGGATTTTTAGAACCAGGACCGGCTCGAAGAGCCCGAGGCTGGTTATGCTTAGGAGGGGGGACCCCACGCATTTTTTTTCCTGATTTTTACCATTCCATTTAAAAAAATATATATAATATTTTTAAAAATATATAAATAATACTTGTGCCTCCAAAATAGACAAACCAAGTACCTAATCCCTACTATTATAAATAGATATGCTATTACCAATAAAAAAAACCAACATGTTTTTAAAAATTTTTATTAGATTCCGCCAGCAAAGTGTGGCGGATTGAAAATGACGAATTTACTGTCTAAAAGCACTGTTGTCGAATTTACAATCTTCAATTGAATATACTTTTGTCGAATTGCCGCATCTGTACCATTGCAGAAATGTCGAATTTGACAAATGTCGAATTTCAAAAAGTCGAATTTTGAAAGTCAGTTTTTTTGCCGAAAAGTACTGAATTGCATTGTCGAATTTTTTTTTTTGGGCGAAAATGTCCCGTTTTTCGACATTTTCGGGAATTCGACCGCAATTGCATATACCCCAAAGTTTGAATGACCGCCTCAGAAAACCCTTTAGCCCTAAAGACTGAAGCTTCAAGAGCCACGCCGTCAAAGACAGCCGGGCTAGGTCCTGGTAGACACAGGGGCCCTGAACGAGGAAGTCTGGGCGTTGTGGAAGTAGAATTGGACGCTCTGACGATAGGCCTTGCAGGTCTGAGAACCAGTGCCGTCTGGGCCACGCTGGAGCTATTAGAAGCAGAATTCCTTTTTCTTGCTTGAACTTCCGAATTACCCTGGGCAGGAGTGACACCGGAGGGAACACGTACGGCAGCCGAAACTTCCACGGCACCGCCAGCGCATCCACGAATGCTGCTCGAGGATCCCTTGTCCTTGCTCCGAAGACCGGAACCTTGTGATTGTGTCGAGACGCCATCAGATCTACGTCTGGAAGACCCCACTTTTCCACTAGGAGTTGAAATACTTCTGGATGGAGGCCCCACTCGCCGGCATGTACGTCCTGACGACTGAGAAAGTCCGCTTCCCAATTCAGGACTCCCAGAATGAAGAATGCCGATATGGCCGGTAGATGGCGTTTCGCCCAATGTAGAATCCGTGAGATTTCCTTCATTGCCAGACGGCTTCGAGTGCCGCCTTGATGATTTATGTAAGCCACTGTGGTGGCGTTGTCCGATTGCACTTGAACAGGACGGTTCTAAATTAAATGCTGGGCTAGGTTCAATGCATTGAAGACCGCCCGAAATTCCAGAATGTTGATTGAGAGGAGGGACTCCTCCTCGGTCCACCGACACTGAAGGGAGTGTTGCTTCAGCACCGCGCCCCAATCTCTTAGACTGGCATCTGTCGTCAACAGGACCCAGTTGGATATCCAGAAGGGACGGCCCCTGCACAATTGTTGGTCCTGGAGCCACCAGAGCAGCGACAGACGGACCTGCAGAGTCAATGAGATCATTTGAGACCTGATCCGGTGAGGCAGGCCGTCCCACTTGGCTAGAATCAGCCTCTGGAGGGGGCGAGAATGGAATTGAGCATATCCACCATGTCGAATGCTGATACCATGAGGCCCAGCACTTGCATCGCCGAATGTATCGACACTTGCGGACGAAAAAGGAAGCAACGAATCCTGTCCTGAAGCTTCAGGACTTTTTCCTGACACAAGAACAACCTCTGGTTGTGAGTGTCCAATAACGCTCCCAGATGCACCATGCTCTGAGCAGGGATCAGGGAGGATTTCTTCCAGTTGATGAGCCACACGTGGGCTTGTAGAAACCGGACCGTCATATCTAGATGACGTAGGAGAAGATCTGGGGAATTTGCCAGGATTAACAAGTCGTCCAGATACGGCAGTATCCTGACCCCTTGACGGCGGAGTACCACCGTCATCACCGCCATGACTTTCGTGAAGACTCGCAGAGCCGTTGTTAAACCAAAAGGTAACGCCCGAAACTGGTAATAGAGGTTGCCAATAGCAAACCTCAGGTATTGCGGATGTGACGCTGCTATAGGACTATGCAGGTAGGCATCCTGTATGTCCAGGGAGACCATGTAGTCCCCAGGTTCCAAGGCCAGAACTATAGAGCAAAGGGTTTCCATACAGAACTTGGAAACCTTCACAAACCTGTTCAATGCCTTGAGGTTGAGAATGGGCCGGGAGGACACATTCGGTTTCGGGACTAGAAACAGCGGAGAATAGTACCCCCAGCCCCTCTGCGCAAGAGGCACCTGTACTACGACTCCTGTATCCAGGAGGGTCTGTACCACAGAATGCAGAGTGTTTGCCTTTGTCTGGCAAAATCGATGAGGGCGTCTGTTTTTGAAGGCTATGGCGTAACCTCGAGTGACGACTTCCCGTACCCAGGCATCTGAAGTGGTCTTCAACCATTCCTGGGTATACCCTACCCTACCCTAGAAGCCGGCCCCCCCACCCTGGGATCCCCCAGGGGGAGGCCCGCCCCGTCATGCGGCAGGCTTATCGGCCTTGGAGCCTGGGCCGCCCAGGCTCTTTTGGGCTTTGGCTTACCAGGTTTGGAAGTGCGGGCCTGCTTGTTGTACGCCTGACCTTTTGCTTTACCTGAAGGACGAAAGGGGTGAAAGGAAGCACCTTTAGCCTTCGACACAGAAGAGGCGGTACTTGGCAGACAGGCAGTTTTGGCAGTAGCCAAATCAGCCACTATCTTATTAAAGTCCTCCCCAAACAGAATATCTCCCTTGAAAGGGAGTACCTCCAGGATTTTTCTAGAGTCCAGATCCACAGACCAGGACTGACGTAGTAGAGGCCTTGGCTGCTAGGATACCGGCATCAGAAGCCGCCTCTTTAATATAGCGAGAAGCTGTGACAATATATGACAAGCATTGTCTAGCATGGTCAGAAGAGATTTCAGCTTCTAACTCCTAGGCCCATGCTTCAAATAGCCTCTGCAGCCCATGTTGCTGCAATAGTGGGCCTTTGTGTAGCACCCGTGAGAGTGTAAATCGCTTTCAGACAACCCTCCACACGTTTATCCGTAGGCTCCTTTAGAGACGTGACGGTAGTGACAGGTAGAGCTGAGGAAACCACCATCCTAGCCACATGTGAGTCTACTGGACGAGGCGTTTCCCAATTCTTAAGACAGCTCTGGTGCGAGGGGATAGCGAGCCAGCATCTTCTTTTGAGGCACAAAATTTGTACCCGGGTTTTCCCAGGGTTCCTGACGTATATCCACTAGATGGTCAGAGTGAGGTAAAACTTGTTTAACCACCTGTCTGGTTTCTTAGGAGGGACGGATGGCTCGGGATCATCCGTAAACTGTAGAATTAACTTAATAGCCTCCAAAAGATCAGGAATATCCACATGTGAACTACCCTCCCCATCAGCCGTATCTGAGTCAGAACCTGTGGGGTCAGTGTAAGTGCCATCTTCATCAGACGAGGTGTCAGTGACAGCAGTGGATTGTGAGGAGACAAGCGCTCGCTTAGAGGACCCCTTGGACTTAGGCGAGCGATGGTCAGACTTTTTAATAGTCAGGGACTGGTTCAACTTCTTCAATTGGGCAGATAAATCATCCGCCCAAGGCGGGTTAGCTGTAGGGACCACATACGGGTGTGTTAGTTTATTAACTAGCGTATGTAGAAGCGTGGAAAAAGCGGCCCACGGTGGGTCATTATGTACCTCCGTTGCCACAGTCCCACTGGGGGGCAAGGAGCCCCCAGAACCAGAGCCCACAGCTGCTATATTCTCCTCATAGGGATCTGTGGCTTCAGCAACAGCGGCAGTGTGTTCAGCCACAGAACCGTTACCCTCAGAAGCAGACATGATATAACTTGCAGTACCAGGTAACACAGTACAATTGGCAGCAGCACAATACCTCTTACCCAAACCCCTGTGCAGTGTAGTCCGCACAAGCAGAGATAAAGGAGAGATATGGTGACTAAAATCACAGTGAAAAATACGTATTAAAGTATATCTTTCTGAAAATCCTATATCAATATAAAATCTGACGCACCAAGCCCCCTCAGGTTACAGAATATAGGGATAGCAAGTTGAGTGAAAGACACGAAATGGACACCACTCAGCTACCTAATGCACACACAGATAGTAATAACCTCTGCATTGTACAAACTGTGACTAACAATAATACTGCACTGGACTAGCTTATATATATATCTATATCTATATCTATATATATCAGGTGTTTTTCCAGACAACAAATCCAGAATAGAGGGCACTCACCAGTTCAATTTCAATATAAAGGATTTAATGGTACATCAGAGCCAATTCATACTGTCGACGTTTCGGCTTAAGCAAGCCTTTCTCAGGACAACCAAAGAGACATCTGCTCAGCACACCAAGAGTAAGTATACTTACTCTTGGTGTGCTGAGCAGATGTCTCTTTGGTTGTCCTGAGAAAGGCTTGCTTAAGCCGAAACGTCGACAGTATGAATTGGCTCTGATGTACCATTAAATCCTTTATATTGAAATTGAACTGGTGAGTGCCCTCTATTCTGGATTTGTTGTCTGGAAAAACACCTGATATATGTGGATGTCCTGATTTGGGCCTCCCTGAGGAGCACCCCCCTGGTGACTTTGATTGCTGTGAGTGCGGACATTACATATTGGTATATCTATATATATATATATATATATATATATATATATATATATATATATATATATAGCTATATATAGTCAATAGATATAACACTACACAGTAAGAACTGGATGTATATCACAGGGTAATTGTACTAGAAAACCCTGACTAAATGCACTCTTTCTTAACTAGCACTGTCTAAAAAGGCAGGTAGAATACATAAGTGTCATGTAAAGTTACAGCACTGACAACCAGGCGGCTTTACACAGGAGGATTTGCCCAAGCAGTCCCAGGAACAGTGAAGCTGATAGATAATGGCGCCCAGACACTGACAGGGAGTGAGGGAGAGACAGATATGCAGCTCCAGGGCGGGAACATTTGCGGGAAATGGCGCCCTGGGGCTGGGGGAGGGGCTTCAGGTCTAAGCCTTATCCCCCTGCTGGCAAAACCACCGGGTACTGTGGGCTACTGAAAATGGTTTAGAGAGAAAACCTGACCTGCACCCATGCCCTGGTGATCTAGTGGGATCGCCTATACTGCCACAGTGTCCACCACCAGCACGCGCCGGATCGCGATAAAGACCGGGTCCCGCAAGCGGGACCCACTTATCACCTCCCGAAGCGCGGCCACGCGATCCCGGAGAGCCCCCGTCGTGTGTGCCTGACGTGAAGCAAACCGGAGCCTCCTGCTGTAGTTACCCGGCAACCAGGGCTCGGGAGTGTACAGCGCCGCTGGGGAGAGCTGGAGCTGCAGCAGTGAATGTCTTCTGACATTTACCACCGCTGCTGCCCTTGAAGTCTTCACTTTTTTCTTCAAAAAAAGCTCTTCTAGGGCTGCCTGGAGCAGCCCCTCTTATGTGCCTGCTTACTGCAGCACCAACTACAAAACTGAGCTCCTGTGCAGGGAGGCGGGGTTATAGAGGAGGCGGCGCTGTGCATTCTGGGAACAGTCAAAGCTTTGAGCCTGTTGGTGTCTCGGATCAAGATCCTACTCTACACCCCAACGTCTATCCTTGTGGAGCCCAGTGTACCCCGCTGCAGGAAGTCGTACGCTTCTCCACTTGAGGGACTGTAATGGGGTGTTCTCATTTAGACGGAAGTCAGATAAGGCACATTGATGGAACTGCTGGCTAGGTGAATCTGGGTGGTACTGTTAGTATGCCTGTTTCCTGACAGATATTCTGCAACAAAGTATAGGCTGGTGCCAGTGGGCACGGATGATGAGGACAATGATAATGGCTATCAAGCCAAGTGTACGGATAGGGCAGTCCGCTCACAAAGATGCATACAACTCTGCATATGGGCAAATTAATTCCATGTAGGCAATGTGAGAACAACTGCAGCCATGTAGCAATAGACTGCATCAGGCCCAGTAAGATGAATGCTCAAGTGTGCTCTTCTGACAGTGGGATCTAGAGGGGCACAGGACATTGCTGGCAGTAGGTGGACACATTACTGTGGAAGAGTGAGCATTAAATGAGACCGTAATGCACCGAAGGACAATAGACTGCCTGAGACATCTTATTTCTGAGCCTGGGGATCAATTAAAAACAAGAAAAATCATTCATATAGTGCCTTTCTCCAAAAAGGACATTTTTCTCCAATTACGTTTGCAGAACAGAAGCCACATAGCAAAGCAGCCATCTTGGGCGCACTACAATAGTTACAGTGGGTTAATCCAAAACATTAAACATATTATTATCATTATTGTCCTTTAATTATATTGCGTCACGAGGGACCCGCAGCGCCCAATTACAGAGTACATAAATCAAAAACGAGACAATAGTGACTTACAATTGAAGACAATATAGGAGAAGTACAGGGTAAATAACACTGACATAAGTATCATGGTGGAAGAAACCGTGGGATTAGGTGCCGTCAATGATGTTTAAGTGAGAGAAGGATAAGCACGAGGGTTGAGGGCCCTGCTCGTGAAAGCTTACATTCTACAGGGGAGGGGAGTCCAGGTCTAACCATCAGATCGTGGACCTTGAAAACAACCCCAGAAGGGGTAGAAACGCGTTGGACCTAAGCAGGGACACCTGATGGTTAGACCTGGATGACATCTGCTACTGAATGCTGGTGATGAAAGCTTGATCCAGTGTAGTGCCCGGGAATTTCATTTAGTCAAGCCTTGTTTGAACTGGTTTGCTCACAGTTCACACCACCTCCGGTAATTATTGCTGGTCAAACCATTTGGTAGATACTTCTATCTGTGTGGATTGTATATGTATTTTATATGTTGTTCATGTTGTTAGATGTATTAAACAATACTTCACTATATGCAACATTTCGCTTTCCTTCCTGTGGGTTAATACATATGGTGAACTGAGAGAAACAAATTTAAGAGGACCCTACATGGTGATCCCCTTACCATTGACATAGTACAAGACACCCACAGAATCACCAGTTCAGTGGGTTGTTCAACCTATTCACTAAAGTCCAGGGTGAAGCAGCCATCCTGGGCACACTATGTAGGGTAGAATGGGTGGGATAAGCAATATGTGCAGATGCGACAGACCTCGGGGATGTATAGAAGAGGAGAAAATAAGATTTTACTCACCGGTAAATCTATTTCTCGTAGTCCGTAGTGGATGCTGGGACTCCGTAAGGACCATGGGGAATAGCGGCTCCGCAGGAGACTGGGCACAACTAAAAGAAAGCTTTTGGTCTAACTGGTGTGCACTGGCTCCTCCCTCTATGACCCTCCTCAGCCAGGGTGTCAAACCTGTAGAATTTAGCAAATGTGTTTGACCCCGACCAAGTAGCTGCTCGGCAAAGTTGTAGAGCCGAGACCCCTCGGGCAGCCGGCCCAAGAAGAGCCCACCTTCCTCGTGGAATGGGCTTTCACTGATTTAGGATGCGGCAGTCCAGCCGCAGAATGTGCAAGCTGAATCGTACTACAGATCCAGCGAGCAATAGTCTGCTTTGAAGCAGGTGCACCCAACTTGTTGGGCGCATGCAGGATAAATAGCGAGTCAGTCTTTCTGACTCCAGCTGTCCTGGAAACATAAATTTTCAGCGCCCTGACTACGTCCAACAACTTGGAAGCCTCCAAGTCTTTAGTAGCCGCGGGCACCACGATAGGTTGGTTCAAATGAAAGGCTGATACCACCTTAGGGAGAAACTGGGGACGAGTCCTCAATTCTGCCCTATCCATATGGAAAATCAGATAAGGGCTTTTACATGACAAAGCCGCCAATTCTGATACCCGCCTGGCCGAAGCCAAGGCCAACAACATGACCACTTTCCACGTGAGATATTTCAATTCCACGGTTTTAAGTGGCTCAAACCAATGTGACTTTAGGAAATCCAACACCACGTTGAGATCCCAAGGTGCCACTGGAGGCACAAAAGGGGGGCTGAATATGCAGCACTCCCTTAACAAAAGTCTGAACTTCAGGTAGTGAAGCCAGTTCTCTCTGGAAGAAAATCGATAGAGCCGAAATCTGGACCTTAATGGAACCCAATTTTAGGCCCATAGTCACCCCTGACTGTAGGAAGTGCAGAAAACGGCCCAGCTGAAATTCCTCCGTTGGGGCCTTCCTGGCCTCACACCACGCAACATATTTTCGCCAAATGCGATGATAATGGTTTGCGGTCACTTCTTTCCTAGCTTTAATCAGCGTAGGAATGACTTCCTCCGGAATACCCTTTTCCTTCAGGATCCGGTGTTCAACCGCCATGCCGTCAAACGCAGCCGCGGTAAGTCCTGCAGCAGGTCCTGTCTGAGCGGCAGAGGCCATGGGTCCTCTGAGATCATTTCTTGAAGTTCCGGGTACCAAGCTCTTCTTGGCCAATCCGGAACAATGAGTATAGTTCTTACTCCTCTTCTCCTTATTATCCTCAGTACCTTTGGTATGAGAGGAAGAGGAGGGAACACATAAACCGACCGGTACACCCACGGTGTCACTAGAGCGTCCACAGCTATCGCCTGAGGGTCTCTTGACCTGGCGCAATATTTTTCTAGCTTTTTGTTTAGGCGGGATGCCATCATGTCCACCTGTGGCCTTTCCCAACGGTTTACAATCAGTCGGAAGACTTCTGGATGAAGTCCCCACTCTCCCGGGTGGAGGTCGTGCCTGCTGAGGAAGTCTGCTTCCCAGTAGTCCACTCCCGGAATGAACACTGCTGACAGTGCTAACACGTGATTTTCCACCCATCGGAGAATCCTTGTGGCTTCTGCCATCGCCGTCCTGCTTCTTGTGCCGCCCTGTCGGTTTACATGGGCGACTGCCGTGATGTTGTCTGACTGGATCAGTACCGGCTGGTTTTGAAGCAGGGGTTTTGCCTGACTTAGGGCATTGAAAATGGCCCTCAGTTCCAGAATATTTATGTGTAGGGAAGTCTCCTGACTTGACCATAGTCCTTGGAAGTTTCTTCCCTGTGTGACTGCCCCCCAGCCTCGAAGGCTGGCATCCGTGGTCACCAGGACCCAGTCCTGTATGCCGAATCTGCGGCCCTCTTGAAGATTAGCACTTTGCAGCCACCACAGCAGAGACACCCTGGTCCTTGGAGACAGGGTTATCAGCCGATGCGATCCGGACCACTTGTCCAACAGGTCCCACTGAAAGGTTCTTGCATGGAACCTGCCGAATGGAATTGCTTCGTAGGAAGCTACCATTTTTCCCAGGACTCGCGTGCAGTGATGCACCGACACCCGTTTTGGTTTTAGGAGGCCTCTGACTAGAGATGACAGCTCCTTGGCCTTCTCCTCCGGGAGAAACCCTTTTTTCTGTTCTGTGTCCAGAACCATCCCCAGGAACAGTAGACGTGTCGTAGGGACCAGCTGTGACTTTGGAATATTTAGAATCCAGCCGTGCTGTTGTAGCACCTCCAGAGATAGTGCTACCCCGACCAACAACTGCTCCCTGGACCTCGCCTTTATCAGGAGATCGTCCAAGTACGGGATAATTAAAACTCCCTTTTTTCGAAGGAGTATCATCATTTCGGCCATTACCTTGGTAAATACCCTCGGAGCCGTGGATAGACCAAACGGCAACGTCTGGAATTGGTAATGACAATCCTGTACCACAAATCTGAGGTACTCCTGGTGAGGATGGTAAATGGGGACATGCAGGTAAGCATCCTTGATGTCCAGTGATACCATGTAATCCCCCTCGTCCAGGCTTGCAATAACCGCCCTGAGCGATTCCATCTTGAACGTGAATTTTTTTATATATGTGTTCAAGGATTTCAAATTTAAAATGGGTCTCACCGAACCGTCCGATTTCGGTACCACAAACATTGTGGAATAGTAACCCCGTCCTTGTTGAAGTAGAGGCACCTTGACTATCACCTGCTGGGAATACAGCTTGTGAATTGCCTCTAGCACTGCCTCCCTGCCTGAGGGAGTTGTTGGCAAGGCAGATTTGAGGAAACGGCGGGGGGGGGGAAGACGTCTCGAATTCCAGCTTGTACCCCTGAGATACTACTTGAAGGATCCAGGGATCCACCCGTGAGCGAGCCCACTGATTGCTGAAGTTTTTGAGACGGGCCCCCACCGTACCTGGCTCCGCCTGTGGAGCCCCAGCGTCATGCGGTGGACTTGGAGGAAGGACTTTTGCTCCTGGGAACTGGCTGTATGCTGCAGCTTTTTCCCTCTACATCTGCCTCTGGGCAGAAAGGACGCGCCTTTAACCCGCTTGCCCTTATGGGACCGAAAGGACTGTACCTGATAATACGGTGCTTTGTTTGGCTGTGAGGGAACATGGGGTAAAAATGCTGACTTCCCAGCTGTTGCTGTGGAAACAAGGTCTGAGAGAACATCCCCGAACAACTCCTCACCCTTATAAGGCAAAACTTCCATGTGCCTTTTAGAATCTGCATTACCCGTCCACTGCCGAGTCCATAACCCTCTCCTGGCAGAATTGGACATTGCACTTATTTTAGATGCCAGCCGGCAAATATCCCTCTGTGCATCTCTCATGTATAAGACAGCGTCTTTAATATGCTCTACGGTTAGCAATATAGTGTCCCTGTCTAGGGTATCAATATTTTCCAACAGGGAATCTGACCACGCAGCTGCAGCACTGCACATCCATGCTGAAGCAATAGCTGGTCTCAGTATAATACCTGTGTGTGTATATACAGACTTCAGGATAGCCTCCTGCTTTCTATCAGCAGGCTCCTTTAGGGCGGCCGTATCCGGAGACGGTAGTGCCACCTTCTTTGACAAGCGTGTGAGCGCTTTATCCACCCTAGGGGATGTTTCCCAACGTGACCTATCCTCTGGCGGGAAAGGGTACGTCATCAGTAACCTTTTAGAAATTACCAGTTTCTTATCGGGGGAAGCCCACGCTTCTTCACACACTTCATTCAATTCCTCAGATGGAGGAAAAACTACTGGTAGTTTTTTCTCTCCAAACATAATACCCTTTTTTGTGGTACCTGGGGTAACATCAGAAATGTGCAACACATTTTTCATAGCCTCAATCATGTAACGTGTGGCCCTATTGGAAGTTACATTAGTCTCATCGTCGTCGACACTGGAGTCAGTATCCGTGTCGACATCTGTGTCTGCCATCTGAGGTAGCGGGCGTTTTAGAGCCCCTGATGGCTTTTGAGACGCCTGGGCAGGCACAGGCTGAGAAGCCGGCTGTCCCATATTTGGTATGTCGTCAAACCTTTTATGTAAGGAGTCGACACTGTCACGTAATTCCTTCCACATAACCATCCACTCAGGTGTCGGCCCCGCAGGGGGTGACATCACATTTATCGGCATCTGCTCCGCCTCCACATAAGCCTCCTCATCAAACATGTCGACACAGCCGTACCGACACACCGCACACACACAGGGAATGCTCTGACAGAGGACAGGACCCCACAAAGCCCTTTGGGGAGACAGAGAGAGAGTATGCCAGCACACACCAGAGCGCTATATAACACAGGGATAAACACTATAACTGAGTGATTTTCCCTTATAGCTGCTTATATATATATTGCTGCGCCTAAATTTAGTGCCCCCCCCCTCTCTTTTTTACCCTTTGTAGCTTGAAACTGCAGGGGAGAGCCTGGGAGCGATCCTTCCAGCGGAGCTGTGAGGGAAAAATGGCGCCAGTGTGCTGAGGGAGATAGCCCCGCCCCTTTTTCGGCGGACTTTCTCCCGCTTTTTTATGGATCCTGGCAGGGGTATTTTTCACATATATAGCCTCTGGGACTATATATTGTGATTATTTGCCAGCCAAGGTATTAATATTGCTGCTCAGGGCGCCTCCCCCCCCCAGCGCCCTGCACCCATCAGTGACCGGAGTGTGAGGTGTGCATGAGGAGCAATGGCGCACAGCTGCAGTGCTGTGCGCTACCTTGTTGAAGACCGAAGTCTTCTGCCGCCGATTTTCAGGACCATCTTCATGCTTCTGGCACTGTAAGGGGGACGGCGGCGCGGCTCCGGGACCGGACGATCGAGGTCGGGCCCTGTGTTCGATCCCTCTGGAGCTAATGGTGTCCAGTAGCCTAAGAAGCCCAAGCTAGCTGCAAGCAGGTAGGTTCGCTTCTTCTCCCCTTAGTCCCTCGTAGCAGTGAGTCTGTTGCCAGCAGATCTCACTGAAAATAAAAAACCTAAAATATACTTTCTTTTCTAGGAGCTCATTGTGTGCATCCAGCTCAGCCGGGCACAAGATTCTAACTGAGGTCTGGAGGAGGGTCATAGAGGGAGGAGCCAGTGCACACCAGTTAGACCAAAAGCTTTCTTTTAGTTGTGCCCAGTCTCCTGCGGAGCCGCTATTCCCCATGGTCCTTACGGAGTCCCAGCATCCACTTAGGAGAAATAGCTGCAATACAAATACAGCCTGTACCGGGAATCCTAACACGGCACTTACTGCTTGCACACATCACAGTAACGTGAGCTCTCCTAGACCATTATCCTCACCTAACTGCTTACTGTGTGTGAACAATGATAATGGTACAGATTATGTTACATTACATATCTGGTGGCCTGAACAAGCAAGTACTGCCTAATACTACAAATCTCTAAAATCAAGTAAATACGCACACACTTTGGGGGTAATTCTGAGTTGATCGCAGCAGGAACTTTGTTAGCAGTTGGGCAAAACCATGTGCACTGCAGGGGGGGCAGTTATAACATGTGCAGAGAGAGTTAGATTTGGGTGGGTTATTTTGTTTCTGTGCAGGGTAAATACTGACTGCTTTATTTTTACACTGCAATTTAGAATGCAGATGAACACACCCCACCCAAATCTAACTCTCTCTGCACATGTTATATCTGCCTCCCCTGCAGTGCACATGGTTTTGCCCAACTGCTAACAAAGTTCCTGCTGCGATCAACTCAGAATTACCCCCTTGGTTCCTTACCTAATATCAGGGATCTCATCCGTAGTGCTGCTTAGCAGAAGAGGTATCAGTTTATGGAAGTATGAATATCTATCTCTGAGCTCCAAAAGCCAATTACCAACAACAACAGTGACTGCCAGTCGAACCTGCAAGATAAAAACATAATACAACACAACACATCTATATCAGTATGCTAGCAGGACTGTAGCGATCGGTGTGTCAAGTAAAACCGCAACTACTGACGGACAAGGTGTTCTACAATTCCACTTTCAAATAGCCTTACACAGTACATTTTAACTAATTTTTTTTTATAAGATACAGAAAACCCCTCCTGTGCAGCAGCCAATTGGCTGCCAAGAGAAATCACCCCTACTACATGTGTGTATATAGTAGAGGAGACTGCCCCTTGGGGCTTTGGACGGGTGTAGTATGATTGGCTGGATGTCGGGATTCCGACCACCAGAATACCGGTAGAGGGGCGAGCGCAAAAGAGCCCCTTGCAGGCTCGCTGCGGGCAGAGGGGCGCACACTATTTATTCTCCCCCCAGGGGTGTCGTGGACACCCCAATAGGGAGAGTAGTTGTCGGTATCTCGGCGCCAGTATGCTGAGCGCCGGGATCCCTACAGCCGGTATATCGCTTGCCACCCATCTGGACTGTTAACAGGATTTAAATGGAAGGGACTAGGCGCCAAGAAACGCTGAATATACCAGAAAGAGGTATTGTGAGGAGGTGTACTAGACAATGCCTGGTCATGACTCTGACAGGACCAACACAGACTACTCATCTTTTTAAGTTTTAAAGAACATTCCATGTCTCCACTGGTAAGGGACTAAAAGGAGAGGTCTCCATCCCTAGGCTCAAGTCCAAACAATCCTTGCATTTTTACATTTGCAAAAGGAAGCTCCTAAAGATCCCAAACTGCATGGCATAGCATTAGATTATCCTCCATGATAGCACAACATATAAATTATTTTGTAATGACAGATTACATCAAGAGGTCTTGCCTCTGCTACAATAACCACCACCTGCCAAATACTGTGTAGGTCCCATTGAGGTATGTACTCCACAAGACCTCTGAAGGTGTCCTGTGGTATCTGACACCAAGATGTTCGCAGCAGATACTTTAAGTCCTGTTAGTTGCAATGTGGGGCCTCCAGGGCCTGGACCTTTCGGCTTAAGATCTGGGGAATTTGGAGGCAAGGCAACACCTTGATATCTTTGTCAAGTTCCTCAAACCATTCCTGAACAATTTTTGTAGTGTGGCAGGACAGATTATTCTGCTAAAAAGGCCACTGCCATCAGAGAATACCACTGCCATGATGGGGTGTACCTGGTCTAAAATAATATTTAGTTAGGTGGTACATTTCAAAGTAACATCCATATGAATGCCAGGACTAAAGTTTTCTCAGCAGAACATTGCCCAGAGCATCACACTGCCTCTGTCGACTTGCACTTTACTCAAGAGTATCCTTCGTACCTCTTCCCCAGGTAAACGACGCACACACACCCAGCCATCCACATGGTGTAAAAGAAAACGTGATTCACTAGACCATTGCTCTATTGTCCAGTTCCGATACTCACATGCCCATTTGTAGGCCCTTCGCCAGTTCACTAGTTATCCTTCCTTGGACCACTTTTGGTAGGTACTAACACATGCATACCGGGAATACCCCCACAAGATCTGCCTTTTGGAGATGCTCTGACCTAGTAGCCTAGCCAGTTGATCAGATCCTTATATATGCCCATTTTTCCTGCATCCAACACCTCAACTTCAAGAACAGACTGTACACTTGCTACCTAATATATCCCACCCCTTGACAAGTGCTACTGTAATTAGATAATCAGTTATTTACTTCACCTGTCAGTGGTTTTTAATGTTAAATCTGATTTATCACATACTATACACACACACACACACACACACACACAGGTTTTTACCCTAAAGTTCTACTCCACAAGAAAACTTAATTTTCCTCCTGGGCAGGTGAAAAGTTGGGGAAAATCCCTATTTTAAAGGTAAAAATGTCAGGACTTGGTTAAGAACCCCTCACCCCAGTTATAAGTGGGTGCTTTATGAGTGGGACAGGTGTTTTAAAACTTGCAGGTGGGAGTTATTTGGATGGTGGGTTGTATTTTTTTTTTTTTTAAATGTGGCTTAAAATTAACCAAATATATACTATCACCTATTTTTATTTTCCCCAAATTCAAGTAGAGCTTTTATTTAGCACAAAAAAATTGCTAGCATTTTTTCAATGTTTTAGAATAATGCATCCATTTAACGCATTTTAAGACCCCCAAATACTTTTGTTATGGTCAATAATAGACTTCTATACTGCTATCTTATATTAGTTTGTCTTTTTTGGGATACAGGCAGAATTCCCCATACTTACACAAGCAAAAATTACCGCTATTTTCCAATTAAATGGTGTTACAATTGGGAGTGCACATACAGACGTTAAGCAGAATTATCGCATGATAGGTGCGCTAACCCATTATCACATCTTATTGACTTCACCCTTATATACAAGTGTCAAAGTAATAATAAAGGTATGTGCTTTTGCATATCACTGTGCTGACCCTAAAGCACAGTACACAAATAAATAAATTATTGAGTGGGCCCTCAGGATCACTAATCGCCCATGCCAGTGTACCTCTGCAGTTCATACACTAGGGGGCACCGATGATCACAGCCCCATTTATGTAATAAGCAACATGCAGAAAACAATCGACACCTATTTATGTTGCAAGGGGAGCTCTTGTTATTGTTGTAGAAGTAGTCCATCTGCAGTGCAGTGTCCCTTTAATGTTTCAGGACTAGAAATAAAAGCCATAGGTTTCATCCAGAAAATAACCATATTAACGGAAAGCTATTGCCCCCAATTAACAGTAGATGCTTCCATGACTAAATAACAGCTTGTTTGTATTGGGAAGGATGGAATGATGAAACTGTTGGATGTGAGTGAAAGGTATTTGCTGGCATCTAAGGCTTGTTATGCCAAACATCCTACTTAAAAGCTTCCTCCTTGGCAGGAGCTGCTTCAGCCCACACGCTCTCCGCAAACCAATCTAATGATGGAGAAATCTGTGACAACAACCGCATTATAACCTTTATAAGATGTGTGGGGAAGGAATGCGGAGTATGATGGTACAATGGCTCGGAGTACACAGACTGTGACACCAAAGCTTGCAATCTAATTTTTGATTCCAGAGAGATATTGTAATCAAACCCCTAATGAAAGAGTACAATTACATTTAATTCTGGAACATGCAGATAAAGTATTCTTTATAAAGAACTAGTTCTCTATATATTTATATACATTATTCTTAACCCGACTCTTCTCTTACTAAGCAAAAAGGAACGCCGCTGCTCAACGGTCAAATGATCATGCGAATAAGGCAATATAGTAGCTGTCCTAACAGTCACTTTTAGATTAATCATCTCATCTCAGACATAGGGGGCAGTGTAGTACTCACCATGAAAATATTTGCCTCTTTAAAAGTGGAGCTTATAGGTCTGAGTTGGCATTAAAAGGGTATAAATATTACAGGCATATGTTTATATGAAGCTGTACAAAAGTCTCTAGCAGTCATTGTTTCTCATTTGGTGCAGTGACTTCTGATCGATTATAGAGGTTCATATTGCTATTGCAGTCTATACGCAGAATCATTGGTATGCAGGGACGCTAGGACATGGCACCATAAGGCATTGTTCATTCTCAGCGGTGACAGCACTGGGAGGAGTGTTCGTTTAAAACAAGGAAAAAAAAAACATTGATACGACATTTGCATACAAGCGGTTTCTAGGTTACAAAATGGTACAGTCAGATATTTTTAACTTCAGAAGTTGTGAGAACAAAAGTAGATAACAGGGTACAGAACACAAGGGAATGACATTACAAGGATATCCAGTACCCTTGTGCCAGGGAATATGCAGCAATGTAATAACAGATTCTTCTCTCAAGAACTGGAAACAAGCTTATGGGAGTTTCCAAATTATCTGTGGTAATTTACCACAGATAACAGATTCGCCGGGGGCTATCCAATTGCCCTAATAACCGGCGCTTATCGGGAGTTTGACTTCGCAAGGCCATATCCGCAATAAGTGGGCTTTATTTCAGCGATCGCGAAAATACATAGGTCTGTGGTATGTATTTTTGCACGAAAATTTTTTTTCACACAGAGTTGGAATAGAACCTGTGGCGAGCACAACTCGCCACCGAGCCCACAAGGGACTTATGGCACTCCCCCCCCCCCCCCCCCCCCCAAAACACACAGTCCTCCCAGCCGCCAGTAACAGGATACACACCTCTAGTGCCACCTCACAGAACTGAACCGAAGCGAGACAGATTAACCCAACCTTACAAGAACCTGTGATGGGCCAATAAAGTGATCATCAGCGACTGCCATTCTGTGTATTACTGATCCGAGAGGAATGTATGGGATCAGCAGATGTGATTCTACATCCAGCAGCCACCATCTTCCTGTCTACACACATCCACATATGGTGACTTCTTTCCTGTACCTGGGAATTTCATTTATTCCCAGCAGCAGAACCAAAAATAGCACTGGTCAAACAGGCCTAATGTAGAAAGCTACACTTATTTGGAATGGATCTAAGATGGGGCTGAAATTAAAATGTGCAGCAAAATAAGAGAAGTTTCTGCTGCGGGGTACACTGGGCTCCACAGGGAATAACACTGGGGTGTAGAGTAGGATCTTGATCCTAGGCACCAACACGTTAAAAGCTTTGACCTTCTTCCCAGAATGCATAGCGCCGCCTCCTCTATAACCCCGCCTCCGTGCACAGGAGTTCAGTTTTGTAGTTGGTGCCATGCAGTGCAGGCATACAACAGGGGGGCTGCTCCAGCAGCCCTGAGAAGAGCTTTTAAGTATTCTACATGTCTGCTGACAGTGTTAGTTAAGAAAGAGTGCATTTAGTCAGGGTTATGTAGTACAAGTACCCTGTGATATACATTCAGTCTTTACTGTGAATTGTTATATCTACTGAGTATATAGCTATACTTAGTTTTACTCTGTATTGCTAGTCCAGTGCAGTTTTATTGCATGTCATAATTTCTGCATTGTACAATGTGACAAAGTGTGTGTGCGCGCATATAGCTGCTCTGTGGCTTCCATTTCGTGTATCTCACTCAGATTGCTATCCCTATATTCTGTAACCTGAGGGGGCTAAGTGCGTCAGGTTTATTATTAATATAGGTGTTCACAGGATATACTTACTGTGTATTTTTCTCTGTGATTTTTAGTCACCATATACCTCTTGCATTCCCTGTTTGTGATAATATACTAAACAGGGAGCTCTTGTCAGGTATTGTGCTGCCGATATTGTACTGTGTTGCCTTAAATTGAGCTTTCAGATATATGTCGGCTGCAAAAGGCAACGGAGCTGGGGCTAATCCCACATTGCGTGGTGGTGGTGACGCTGAAGACACGTTTGAGGAAAACATAGCAGCAGAGGGTTCTGGGGTTCCCTTTCTCCCAGCGGGACTGTGGCAATGGGGGTTCAAAATGACCCACCTTGGGCTACTTTCTACACGTTACTCTATACGCTGGTAACTAGACTTACACCCCCCCCCCCCCCCCCCTTTGGGACCCCCTGTGCCGGAGCAACTGCTTATGGTCCCTGCAGTTAATCCGCCATGTACAGATCAACTGTCCAATCAGTTACAGCAATTGAACCAATCATTGAATAAACACAAATCTAACCCTCGCCCGCCTAAGACCAAGGGGTCCTCTAAGCAGGCCATTACTTCCTCACAATCCATCAATGTCCCAGACACCTCGTCTGATGAGGATGGCGTATATACTGACCCCACAGACACTGACAATTCTGATGGGGAACCTGTTTCACAGATGGATGTTCCTGACTTGTTTGAGGCTATCAGGATAATTCTTCAAATTACTGATGACCCTAAGAAACTGGACGGGTTTAAACGTCAGAAGGTGGTTAAAACAAGATTTACCTCATTCTGACCATTTAGTTGACATACGGCAGGAATCCTGGGAAAATCCAGGAAAGAAATTCAAGCCTCACAAGAAGATGCTGGCTCGCTATCCCCTCGTGGCGGAGCCAAGAAAAAATTGGGAGACACCCCCGCCAGTGGATTCACAGGTGGCGCGGCTGGTAGTATCCTCAGCTCTGCCTGTCACTACCATCACTTCTCTGAAAAAAAACGAAGGATAAGCGTGTGGAGGGTTGCTTAAAAGCGATTTACACCCTAGCAGGTGCTGCGCATCGGCCCACCATTGCAGCGACTTGGGCTGCAGAGGCTATTGAAGCGTGGGCTCAGGAGTTGGAAGCTGAGCTGCCTTCCAACGCTTCTGATCATGCTAGACAATGTCTATCGTATATTGTCACAGCTTCTCATTATATTAAAGAGGCGGCTTCTGATGCCGGTATTCTGCCAGCCAAGGCTTCTACTACGTCCACTTTGGCTCGCCGGATTCTCTGGCTGCGGTCCTGGTCGGTGGATCTGTATTCTAAGACGACCATGGAGGTGCTCCCTTTTATGGGAGACATTCTTTTTGGAGAAGACCTCAAGATAGTGGCTGACTTAGCTTCTGCTAAAACAGCTTGTCTACCTAGTACTGCTCCTTCAGTACCGAAGGCTAAGAGTACTTCCTCTCGCTCCTTTCGTCCTTCAGGGAAAGCAAAGGGTCGGGCGTACCCAAAACAGGCTTGCACTTCCAAGCCCACTAAGCCCAAGCGAACCTGGGCTGCCTGTCAGCCTGCTTCCAAAACGGACAAGCCTGCTGCATGAGGCAGGCCTCCCTCTGGGGTTTACCCAGGAATGGTTGAAGACCACTTCAGATGCCTGGGTACGGGAAGTCGTCACTCGAGGTTACGCTGAATCATCCCCCTCACCGATTTTGCCTGACAGATGAACTTTCGGATCAGGTAAAGGCAAAAACTCTTCATTCGGTAGTACAGTCCCTCCTGGACACAGGAGTGGTGGTACAGGTACCTCTGGCTCAGAGAGGAAAGGGGTACTATTCACCGCTGTTTATAGTCCCGAAACCGAATGGGTCCTACCGGCCCATTCTCAACCTCAAGTACTTGAACAAATTTGTGAGGGTCTCCAAGTTTCGTATGGAAACTCTTCGCTCTATTGTTCTGGCCCTGGAGCCTGAGGATTATATGGTCTCCCTGGACATACAGGATGCTTACCTGCATATTCCCATTACAATGTCGCATCAGCAGTTCCTGAGGTTTGAGGTTGGCAACCTCAATTACCAATTTTGAGAGTTACCTTTTGGTTTGACCACGGCTCCGCGAGTCTTCACCAAGGTCATGGCGGTAATAACGGCTGTACTCCGCCGTCAAGGGGTCAGGATCCTACTGTATTTGGACGACTTGTTGATCCTGGCGAATTCCCCAGACATTCTCCTGCGCCATCTGGATCGGACTGTCCAGTTTCTGCAAACCCACGGGTGGCTCATCAACTGGAAGAAAATCTTCCCTGGTCCCTGCTCAGAGCATGGTGCACCTGGGGCCGCTGTTGGACACTCACAACCAGCGGTTGTTCTTGTCTCAGGAGAAAGTCCTGAAACTTCAGGACAGGATTCAATGGTTCCTATCTCATCCGCAAGTGTCGATACATTCGGCGATGCAAGTGTTAGGTCTCATGGTGTCGGCTTTCGACATGGTGGAATACGCTCAATTCCATTCCCGTCCTCTGCAGAAGCCGATTCTTGCCAAGTGGGACGACCTGCCTCACCGGATCAGTTCCCAAATGATTTCCTTGTCTCCGGAGGTCCGCCTGTCACTGAGCTGGTGGCTTCAGGACCAACGATTGAGCACTGGTCGTCCCTTCTGGATCTCCAACTGGGTTCTTCTGACGACGGATGCCAGTCTGAGAGGATGGGGCGCAGTGTTGGAGCAACACTCCCTTCAGGGTCGGTGGACCAAGGAGTAGTCTCTCTTCCTGATAAACATTCTGGAATTGCGGGCAGTGTTCAATGCGTTATCACTAGCCCAGCATGTGATACAGAATAGACATGTTCAAGTGCAATCGGACAATGCCACCACGGTGGCATACATAAATCATCAAAGCAGCACTCGAAGCCGCATGGCAATGAGGGAAGTATCAAGAATTCTTCAGTGGGCAGAGCGCCATCTGCCAGCCATATCGGCAGTGTTCATTCCGAGTGTCCTGAACTGGGAAGCGGACTCTCTCAGTCGTCAGGACGTACACGCCGGAGAGTGAAGCCTCCATCCAGAAGTGTTTCAACTCCTCGTGGACAAGTGGAGCCTTCCAGATGTGGACCTTATGGCGTCTCGACACAATCACAAGGTTCCGGTCTTCGGAGCAAGGACAAGGGATCCTCAAGCAGCGTTCGTGGATGCACTGGCAATTCCATGGAACTTTCAACTGCCATACGTGTTCCCTCCGGTGTCACTCCTGGCTAGAGTACTAAGGAAGTTCAAGCAAGAAGGTGGAATCCTACTTCTGATCGCTCCCGCGTGGCCCAGACGGCATTGGTTCTCAGACCTTCAGGGTCTCTAGATAGAGCATCCCCTTCTACTTCCGCAGCGACCAGATCTCCTCGTTAAGGGCCCCTGTGTGTTTCAGGATTTAGCCTGGTTGGCCTTGACGGCGTGGCTCTTGAAGCTTTCGTCTTGAGGGCAAAAGGACTTTCTGAGGCGGTCATTCAAACCATGTTGAAGGCCCGGAAACCGGCTTCTGCTCGGATTTATCATAGGGTCTGGAATTCTTACTTTGCTTGGTGCGCATCTCACAATTATGACGCTTACAAGTTTAGTACGGCCAAACTTTTGGCCTTTCTACAACAAGTGTAGCTGGGGGTGTGCTCCGCGCTCCCTATAAAGGTTACTTGTATGTTCAGATATCCGTGCAGGTTAGAGTAGAAAACTCTTTTCGGTTGTTTCCTTGTTTTTTGCAATCTCTAGGGGGCAGGGACCAACCTTTGGCGCTACTGGATAATGCTCAGCAATGGTAAATTACTAAAGAATTAATAAATTATTGAATCGCAGTTTTGTGCAAAAAGATTTTAAATTAATTAACCTGTTATAAGATCATGAGTAATAGCTGATAACAAGAGAATACAGTGTAATTCTATTTCCTCTTTCTGTGTAAATTAAGGTATGTGGATATTGTAAATGTGTCACTGTATTGCATAGTATATACAAAGTATGTATGAGTAGAATAAATAAGTCAATAAAGGAATGGAAATAAGATCTTTCTATAATTTAAATGAACTTATTTAATAGGCTAATAGTTTGTTTAAAAATGACAGTATTTTTGTGCACCTTAATACCTGAGCGCGCTCTCCGTAGTATAAATGATAATAATAATAAGAATTTCTAAACATACAGTATAATTAAAACAATTATCACTATATATATATATATATATATATATATATATATATATATATATATATATATATATATATATATATATATATATATATATATAAAAATATAAAAATGAAGGAGACCGGTCTCCAATTATATATGAAGTGGTGACTCGTCAGGTAAGTGCTCTGGCTGGACGTTCTGTGTCCGCAAATGTCCGTTTTAACAGGGTTCCCGGTACTTTTACTCGTTGGGTAGCTTCTAATCCCAGTGCAGAGTACTCGCAGTGTTTCAGCGTTCAGATAAAAGTTTGCAAGGGCGCTTACGTGTCTTCACCCCGTCCGGGGCTGGGGGATCCGTTGTTTCTGCTTGTGTCCTTTAGTGCCGTGCTTCGTCAGGGATGAGTGAAACGCGTTGGCCCACGCCCCCCTTTTCATCCGAGACCCGGAGATCCTGACGACCTGGAAGACGCCGGCGAGAAAGCACCACGAGGATCGGAGTTACAGGCGCCTGTAACACACCGTGGTTACGGAGAAAAAAACACCAGCAGCACTAAAGGACACAAGCAGAAACAACGGATCCCTCAGCCCCGGACGGGGTGAAGACACGTAAGCGCCCTTGCAAACTTTTATCTGAACGCTGAAACACTCAGGTACTCTGCACTGGGATTAGAAGCTACCCAACCAGTAAAAGTACCGGGAACTCTGTTAAAACGGACATTTGCGGACACAGAACGTCCAGCCAGAGCACTTACCTGACGAGTCACCACTTCATATATATATATATATATATATATATATATATATACATACATACATACATACATACAGGTTGAGTATCCCATATCCAAATATTCCGAAATACGGAATATTCCGAAATACGGACTTTTTTGAGTGAGAGTGAGATAGTGAAACCTTTGTTTTTTGATGGCTCAATGTACACAAACTTTGTTTAGTACACAAAGTTATTAAAAATATTGTATTAAATTACCTTCAGGCTGTGTGTATAAGGTGTATATGAAACATAAATGAATTGTGTGAATGTAGACACACTTTGTTTAATGCACAAAGTTATAATAAATATTGGCTAAAATGACCTTCAGGCTGTGTGTATAAGGTGTATATGTAACATAAATGCATTCTGTGCTTAGATTTAGGTCCCATCACCATGATATCTCATTATGGTATGCAATTATTCCAAAATACGGAAAAATCCCATATCCAAAATACCTCTGGTCCCAAGCATTTTGGATAAGGGATACTCAACCTGTATATCTATATATATATATATATATATATATATATATATATATATATATATATATATATATATATATATATATATATATAGAGTGATAATTGTTTTAATTATACTGTATGTTTAGAAATTATTATTATTATTATTATCATTTATACTACGGAGAGCGCGCTCAGGTATTAAGGTGTACAAAAATACTGTCATTTTTAAACAAACTATTAGCCTATTAAATAAGTTCATTTAAATTATAGAAAGATCTTATTTCCATTCCTTTATTGACTTATTTATTCTACTCATACATACTTTGTATATACTATGCAATACAGTGACACATTTACAATATCCACATACCTTAATTTACACAGAAAAGGAAATAGAATTACACTGTATTCTCTTATCAGCTATTACTCATGATCTTATAACAGGTTAATTAATTTAAAATCTTTTTGCACAAAACTGCGACTCAATAATTTATTAATTCTTTAGTAATTTACCATTGCTGAGCATTATCCAGTAGCGCCAAAGGTTGGTCCCTTTCTACAACAAGGCCTGGACTTGGGCCTTCGTCTGGCCTCCATCAAGGTTCATATTTCTGCCTTGTCGGTTTGGTTCCAGAGAAAAATTGCGACTTTACCCGATGTTCATACATTCACGCAGGGTGTGTTGCAGATTCAACTTCCTTACGTCCCGCCTGTGGCTTCTTGGGACTTATCTGTGGTTCTAGAGGCGTTGCAAGAGTCTCCGTTTGAGCCTCTTGAATCTGCAGACCTTAAGTGGCTTTCTCTTAAGGTGTTGTTTCTACTGGCTATTGCCTCTGCTAGATGCTTGTCGGATTTGGGTGCCCTATCTTGTAGGTCTCCCTATCTGATTTTTCACCATGACCGGGCGGTTCTTAGAACGCATCCCGGGTGTCTGCCTAAGGTGGTGTCTTCTTTCCACCTTAATCAGGAGATTGTGGTTCCGGCCTTTGTCTCTCCTGAACGGTCTTTGGATGTGGTACGGGCTCTCTGTATCTATGTGAAGAGAACTGCCTCCAACCGGAAGTCGGATTCTCTATTCGTTCTATTTGATTTTCACAAACGTGGCTGGTCTGCTCACAAGCAGACCTTGGCCAGATGGATTAGAATGGTGATTGCACATGCTTATTTACAGGGTGGCCTTCCAGCTCCTGCTACCATAAAGGCCCATTCTGCTCGGTCGGTTGGACCTTCTTGGGCGGCCCGCCGTGGTGCGACCCTTGAACAATTGTACAAGGCAGCTACGTCGTCCTCAGTGAACACGTTCATAAGGTTCTATGCCTTTAATACTTCTGCCTCCCAGGATGCTTCCTTTGGACGCCGGGTTCTTGTGCCCGCTACAGTGCGTCCCCTCCCATAAGGTACTGCTTTAGGACATCCCCAATGTTATTCCCTGTGGAGCCCAGTGTACCCCGCAGCAGAAAACAAGATTTATGGTAAGAACTTACCGTTGTTAAATCTCTTTCTGCGAGGTACACTGGGTTCCACAGGGCGCCCACCCTGACGCACTTAGCTTCTTTGGGTTGGTAAGGCATTAGCCGCTGACACTTTCTCCTGTCGTGAGAATGTGGTGTATGTGGCTAGTAACGGTTGTCGTTTCTTTACCTGCTACTGCATTGGGTTAACAAAAACAGAGCTCCTGTGCACGGAGGCGGGGTTATAGAGGAGGCGGCATTATGCATTCTGGGAAGAAGGTCAACGCTTTTAGCCTGTTGGTGCCTCGGATCAAGATCCTACTCTACACCCCAATGTCATTCCCTGTGGAGCCCAGTGTACCTCGCAGAAAGAAATTTAATAACGGTACGTTCTTACCATAAATCTCGTTTTGATATGTAAGTAAATCAGGGTCAGCTGTCTAAGCGCCTAATTCAGCATGGGTCGTGGATGTGCGAAAAAATGCACATCTACAACCCATTATATGCCCAGCAAGTCAACCACGCATGCCACGTCCTGCCCCCACGCACGCGCAAACATGTCGCAAGACGGTGATGCGCTCGCATGTTTAGGGTTGCCCTCTGCCTTGCTGTCCACCATTTTTCGAGCCGCTGCAGCCTGCCCCATAAACGGTCCAGACATGCCTACGTTGTCCGGACCATACCATGCCACCCCAACGCCGACGCGACAGCCCCTCCCACCTCACGATCGCCTCTGTCTGTCAATCAGGTAGAGGCATTCACATGTCAGATGACGTCGCTTCTCACACTTCAAAAAGGACCCAGCATGCGAACGCTGTCGGAGCAGCGTTCCATGCTGAATCGGGCACTAAGTGCCAAGCTCTCAAGATAACCGAATGCGAAGTGAGTGGAGTCAGATGGCATCTATACAATCATGGAAAGCAATTTTGTATTTCCTACTTACATGTAGCGAGTGTGGGCCTGAGCACGGAGACAGGGAGTCCGCTCACCCGAACTTGTGTCCATTTAATTTTTTAACTGCAATTTTATTGAAAAATCATAAAAGTATTACAATAATGGCAAGCATTACGAAAGGAAGGAACCACCGGTGTATTCCGTAAAATTCTTATCTTCATATTCCTCAAAGAGAGGACTGTGCTTGCCTAGATTTAGGCACTGGCAGGAAGGGGGAGACCTATCCAGGAGAGGCCACTTCTTCAAAATACACTAGTCGCAGTGTTAGGTATATTATACCCCTTTTCCACTGCCATGAAAAACCTGGGTATTTGCCCATCAGTCCGGGTTTTAGTTCAGTGGAAAAGCCTCGCCTCTCCCCCCCCCCCCCCCCCTGCTTAGAGATGATGTCATCTCCAAGAGCCGGCCTAAAGAGCCTGCACCCTTGCAGTGTAAACCGTACCGACCTGGGAATATCCTGGATCGGTGCCAAAGTGGGAAAGGGGCAACTTCCAGATCTAATCAGCCTTGGACCCGTTTTCCAAATACCGAGTCAGACTAGGGACTTTGGTGTAAAAGCGGTATTATAGGGGGTGATTCAGTCTTGACCGTAGCTGTGCTAAATTTAGCACAGCTACGATCATCCACACTGGCATGCGGGGGGACGCCCAGCACAGGGATAGCCCGCCCCGCATGTCAGTCCCTGCCCCGTCGCTGAAGTACAAAAGCATTGCACAGTGGTGATGCTTTTGTACTTCAGGAGTAGCTCCCAGCCAGCGCAGCTTTTGCGTGCTGGCCGGGAGCTACTCGTCGCTGCCCAGATCGCAGAGGCTGCATGTGATGTCACGCAGCTGCTGCGACCCGCCCCACACACGGTCCGGCCACGCCTGCGTTGGCTGGACCACGCCCACAACACTGCGGCCAAACACCGCCGTGCCGCCCCCTCCAGCTCAGTGACTGCCTCTGCCTGGCAATCAGTTCCGGCGACATTAGCGGGGTGGCGACGGGACGTGGTCGCGGGCATCTGGTGCACCTGGGTGAGGTATTTAAAGGTATGTAATTGTCACTGTTGTTTTATGCCCTGACGAAGGAGATTAAAGGTCTCCGAAACGTAGACCATGCTTTTCTAAATTATTTGTGTTCCCGAGTGCAGTTTCTTCACTCCGAGAAAATTATATATATATATATATATATATATATATATATATATATATATATATATATATATATATATATATATATATATATAGTACAGCGTTTCTCCACATTAACCGTGGGGAAAGATAGCACTCTCCAGACTTGTTATAATATATGCAATAAAGTCATTTATTCACAAAAACTTGGTTCCATGTGTATCTTCATGTCACAAGCAGAGTATATAACAAAAAGGCTCACCAACGTTTCGGTCCTGAATTGGACCTTTCTCAAGGTATTAGCCAGTCTCTTAAAGCAAAATCAGGAAAACAGCAGCATCAGAGTCAACATCAAAAGCAGGAACCAGGATCTGCATGTTGCCTCCCAGGCCCCCTGAATATATACCCAAGAGCTAATTATTGAAAGGGTCACAAGTCCATATGGCCGTGACGTCACTTCCGGTCATACCGGAAGTCCCGTTCCGCCGGCCGTTTAAACAAATGTAACAAAAGTGGCACTAATGGGGGATAAATCCAGTCTATCCCGTTGCACAGACTTGTCTGTAGTGTCTCCCGCCCTGCGCCCTGCGCACCCAGCCGTTAGTTGTCACGGCTGGATCGCGGGTATCCATGGTAACGCATCGTCACTTCCGGTTACAAACCGGAAGTTATGCGTTCCACACGGCGGAATATGCGTTTCAGGCCACAAATAGTATAGGAGGATGCACAATGTACAGTTCAAGTGCAACAAAAGTGCAAATATATTAAGTGCAAATATATTAAGGTTAATGGCTTGGCCCAATGTGAACATAGGGGATATTGAGAAAATAAACTAATATTGGTGAGGTGGGTATAATGGGGACCTGGAGACTCACACATAGTACATAATGAGAATCAATTTAATACAGTCATAAGTGTGCGCTACGCGCGTCACACCCGGGCAGAAAATGTTAGTGAACGGTCATATCGTTGTTACTATGTAATCATGGGACTTTGGATTTAATCTAAGTATCTTACAAAAACATAGGAATAATAAACAAGTGTTAACCAGACTCGTGGTAAAGGTATTCATAGCTTTGCTACAGTTCACCTCAGCGTATCTCCATCACACCTGGATAGAGTCTAGTGGAAAAAGTTTTTTTCTTTCGGCTGCGGTCCTTAATAACTGCTCTATTACCCCAGAAATATTGAGAGGGGGTTATTTTCATTCATCCCTCTAGGGGATATACTATGTCGGGATGACATCGGGATGACATCGAGAAGATTCCGTGATAGAATGGCTAATCATAGGACTACCATCCACCAGGCGATTGAATCTAAGAAAGCAGAACAACCTGTACCGAGGCACTTTCTGACCCATCATCACCAAGTATCCAATCTCAGGTGCAAACTTATTGACTGGGTACCACCACCCACCCGTGGCGGAGACCGCATCATGAGTTTGAAACGAAGAGAGAGCTTCTGGATCCACAGATTAGACACTATTTCCCCTAGAGGGATGAATGAAAATAACCCCCTCTCAATATTTCTGGGGTAATAGAGCAGTTATTAAGGACCGCAGCCGAAAGAAAAAAACTTTTTCCACTAGACTCTATCCAGGTGTGATGGAGATACGCTGAGGTGAACTGTAGCAAAGCTATGAATACCTTTACCACGAGTCTGGTTAACACTTGTTTATTATTCCTATGTTTTTGTAAGATACTTAGATTAAATCCAAAGTCCCATGATTACATAGTAACAACGATATGACCGTTCACTAACATTTTCTGCCCGGGTGTGACGCGCGTAGCGCACACTTATATGACTGTATTAAATTGATTCTCATTATGTACTATGTGTGAGTCTCCAGGTCCCCATTATACCCACCTCACCAATATTAGTTTATTTTCTCAATATCCCCTATGTTCACATTGGGCCAAGCCATTAACCTTAATATATTTGCACTTAATATATTTGCACTTTTGTTGCACTTGAACTGTACATTGTGCATCCTCCTATACTATTTGTGGCCTGAAACGCATATTCCGCCGTGTGGAACGCATAACTTCCGGTTTGTAACCGGAAGTGACGATGCGTTACCATGGATACCCGCGATCCAGCCGTGACAACTAACGGCTGGGTGCGCAGGGCGCAGGGCGGGAGACACTACAGACAAGTCTGTGCAACGGGATAGACTGGATTTATCCCCCATTAGTGCCACTTTTGTTACATTTGTTTAAACGGCCGGCGGAACGGGACTTCCGGTATGACCGGAAGTGACGTCACGGCCATATGGACTTGTGACCCTTTCAATAATTAGCTCTTGGGTATATATTCAGGGGGCCTGGGAGGCAACATGCAGATCCTGGTTCCTGCTTTTGATGTTGACTCTGATGCTGCTGTTTTCCTGATTTTGCTTTAAGAGACTGGCTAATACCTTGAGAAAGGTCCAATTCAGGACCGAAACGTTGGTGAGCCTTTTTGTTATATACTCTGCTTGTGACATGAAGATACACATGGAACCAAGTTTTTGTGAATAAATGACTTTATTGCATATATTATAACAAGTCTGGAGAGTGCTATCTTTCCCCACGGTTAATGTGGAGAAACGCTGTACTGTACTATGAGTTTGACCCAGTGATTGGATCAGACTTTGATTTGGCACCCCAGCCGTTACCTGCGCTGGGTGAGAGTGTGGGACTTCCCATATTTTTTATATATATATATATATATATATATATATATATATATATATATATATATACATACATACATATACATATATATATATATATATATATATATACATATATATATATATATATATAATTTTACTTACCGGTAAATCTATTTCTCGCAGTCCGTAGTGGATGCTGGGGACTCCGTAAGGACCATGGAATAGACGGGCTCCGCAGGAGACATGGGCACTTTAAGAAAGAATTTAGATTCTGGTGTGCTCTGGCTCCTCCCTCTATGTCCCTCCTCCAGACCTCAGTTAGAGAAACTGTGCCCGGAAGAGCTGACAGTACAAGGAAAGGATTTTGGAAATCCAGGGCAAGACTCATACCAGCCACACCAATCACACCGTATAACTTGTGATAAACTTACCCAGTCAACAGTATGAACAACAACAGAGCATCAGTTCAACCCTGATGCAACAATAACATAGCCCTTATTGAAGCAATAACTATATACAAGTATTGCAGAAGAAGTCCGCACTTGGGACGGGCTCCCAGCATCCACTACGGACTACGAGAAATAGATTTACCGGTAAGTAAAATCTTATTTTCTCTAACGTCCTAGTGGATGCTGGGGACTCCGTAAGGACCATGGGGATTATACCAAAGCTCCCAAACGGGCGGGAGAGTTCGGATGACTCTGCAGCACCGATTGAGCAAACAATAGGTCCTCATCAGCCAGGGTATCAAACTTGTAGAACTTCGCAAAAGTGTTTGAACCTGACCAAGTAGCAACTCGGCAAAGTTGTAGTGCCGAGACCCCTCGGGCAGCCGCCCAAGAAGAGCCCACCTTCCTAGTGGAATGGGCTTTAACTGATTTAGGCAGCGGCAACCCAGCCGCAGAATGAGCCTGCTGAATCGTGTTACAGATCCAGCGAGCAATAGTTTGCTTTGAAGCAGGAGCACCCAGCTTGTTGGATGCATACTGGATAAACAGCGACTCAGTTTTCCTGACTCTAGCCGTTCTGGCTACATAAACCTTCAAAGCCCTGACCACATCCAGTAACTCGGAATCCTCCAAGTCACGAGTAGCCACAGGCACCACAATAGGTTGGTTCATATGAAAAGATGACACCACTTTTTGGCAGAAATTGTGGACTGGACCGCAATTCTGCTCTATCCATATGGAAAACCAGATAGGGGCTTTTCTGTGACAAAGCCACTAAATCTGACACACGCCTAGCCGAAGCCAAGGCTAATAGCATGACCACCTTCCACGTGAGATATTTTAACTCCACCGTTTTAAGTGGTTCAAACCAGTGTGATTTCAGTAAACTTAACACCACGTTAAGATCCCAAGGTGCCACTGGAGGCACAAAAGGAGGCTGAATATGCAGCACTCTCTTTACAACATCTGAACTTCTGGTAGAGAAGCCAACTCTTTTTGAAAGAAAATGGATAGGGCCGAAATCTGGACCTTAATGGAGCCCAATTTTAGGCCCAAATTCATTCCTGACTGTAGAAAGTGAAGGAAACGGCCCAGCTGGAATTCCTCTGTAGGAGCATTCCTGGCCTCACACCAAGAAACATATTTTCGCCATATACGGTGATAATGTTTAGCTGTCACGTCCTTCCTAGCCTTTATCAGCGTAGTAATGACCTCGTCCGGAATGCCTTTTCTGCTAGGATCCGGCGTTCAACCGCCATGCCGTCAAACGCAGCCGCGGTAAGACTTGGAACAGACAGGGCCCCTGTTGCAACAGGTCCTGTCTTAGAGGAAGAGGCCACGGGTCCTCGGTGAGCATATCTTGCCAGGTCCTTCCTGGCCAATCTGGAACAATGAGGATTGTTCTCCTCCTTTCCTTATTATCCTCAGCACCCTGGGAATGAGAGGAAGAGGAGGAAATACATAGACCGACTGGAACACCCACGTTGTCACCAGGGCGTCTACCGCTATTGCCTGAGGGTCTCTTGACCTGGCGCAATATGTAGTTTTTTGTTGAGGCGGGATGCCATCATGTCCACTTGTGGCAGTTCCCACCGATATGTGATCTGTGTGAAGACTTCCTGATGAAGTCCCCACTCTCCCAGGTGGAGGTCGTGTCTGCTGAGGAAGTCTGCTTCCCAGTTGTCCACTCCCGGGATGAACACTGCTGACAGAGCGCTTACGTGATTCTCCGCCCTGCGAAGACTTCTGGTGGCTTCTGCCATCGCCACTCTGCTCCTTGTGCCGCCTTGGCGGTTCACCTCAGCCACTGCGGTGATGTTGTCTGACTGAATCAGAACCAGTTGGTCGCGAAGCAAGTGCTCCGCTTGACGTAGGACGTTGTATACAGCCCTTAGTTCCAGGATGTTGATGTGAAGGCAAGTCTCTTGACTTGACCACAGACCTTGGAAATTTCTTCCCTGTGTGACTGCTCCCCACCCTCGGAGGCTAGCGTCCGTGGTCACCAGGACCCAGTCCTGAATTCCGAATCTGCGTCCCTCAAGAAGGTGAGAACTCTGCAGCCACCATAGGAGTGACACCCTGGCCCTGGGGGACAGGGTGATTAACCGATGCATCTGAAGATGTGATCCGGACCACTTGTCCAGTAAGTCCCATTGGAAGGTTCTCGCATGGAACCTGCCGAAGGGAATGGCCTCGTATGATGCCACCAGCCTTCCCAGGACTCGAGTGCAGTGATGCACTGACACCTGTTTTGGTTTTAACAGATTCCTGACCAGTGTCATGAGCTCCTGAGCTCTCTCTATCGGGAGATAAACCCTTTTCTGGTCTGTGTCCAGAATCATGCCTAGGAAGGGCAGATGAGCCGTAGGAAACAACTGCGACTTTGGAATATATAGAATCCAGCCGTGTTGCCGTTACACTTCCAGAGAAAGTGATAAGCTTTTCAGCAACTGCTCTCTTGATCTCGCTTTTATGAGGAGATCGTCCAAATACGGGATAATTGTGACACCTTGCTTCCGCAGGAGCACCATCATTTCCGCCATTACCTTGGTGAAGATTCTCGGGGCTGTGGAGAGACCAAACGGCAACATCTGAAATTGGTAATGACAATCCTGTACCGCAAATCTGAGGTACGCCTGATGAGGTGGATAAATGGGGACATGAAGGTATGCATCCTTTATGTCCAGAGACACCATAAAATCTCCCCCTTTCAGGCTTGCGATGACCGCTCTTAGCGATTCCATCTTGAACTTGAACCTTTTCATGTATATGTTCAGGGATTTTAAATTCAATATGGGTCTGACCGAACCATCCGGTTTCGGGACTACAACATGGTCGAATAATAACCCCCTCCTTGTTGAAGGAGGGGAACCTTGACCACCACCTGTTGAAGATACAATTTGTGAATTGCAGTTAACACTATTTCCCTCTCGTGGGGGGAAGCCGGCAGGGCCGTCGGTGAGGGGGCATCTCCTCAAAGTCCAGCTTGTATCCCTGAGACACAATATCTATTGCCCAGGGATCCAACAGGGAGTGAACCCACTTGTGGCTGAACTTACGAAGACGTGCCCCCACCGGGCCTAGCTCCGCCTGTGGAGCCCCAGCAAAATGCGTTGGATTTTGTAGAGGCCGGGGAGGACTTCTGTTCCTTGGAACTAGCTGTGTTGTGCAGCTTCTTTCCTCTGCCCCTGCCTCTGGCAAGAAAGGACGCACCTCAGACTTTCTTGTTTCTTTGTGTTCGAAAGGCTGCATTTGATAATGTCGTGCTTTCCTAGGCTGTGCAGGAATATAAGGCAAAATATCAGAATTACCAGCTATATCTGTGGAGACCAGGTCCGAGATCCCTTCTCCACACAATCCTCAGCCTTCCATATGCCTCTTAAGTCGGCATCACCTGTCCATTGCATATTCTACAGGACACGTCAAGCAGAAATCGACATAGCGTTGACTCTAGAACCCAGTAGACTAATGTCTCTTTTGGCATGATATTGATAGAGAGAGAGATATATATATATATATATATATATATATATATATCTCTCTCTATCTCTTAAGACAGCATCTTTAATATCTCTCTCTCTATATTATATATATATATATATATATATATATATATATATATATATATATATATATATATATATATATATACATACATACATACATACATATACATATACATAAACACACAAGGAGTTCCTGCACTCTCACAATAATAAAGTCAGCTGCTTGGGTGCCTGTCAAGGTCCAGTCACAAAGGAGACCGGGCCCATAGTACAATACAGGAAATCCCACTTTCGTGGGAAAAGATAGCACTTCCAATGTCCAACGTTTCGGTCCCTGACGGGGGCCTTTTTCAAGGAATAAATACAGTCAACAATGGCAGCAGTTCAACTTCAATTCAGCCTTGAAAAAGGCCCCGTCAGGGACCGAAACGTTGGACATTGCTGGAGATCGTTTGATACTTCATATGAACTGTGAGACTACCTTTTGCATTAAATTTACTTTTGACTTTATTGGATATTTAGTCTGGAGAGTGCTATCTTTTCCCACGAAAGTGGGATTTCCTGTATTGTGATTGTGTGTGTGTGTGTTATATATATATATATATATATATATAAAATAAGAATTTACTTACCGATAATTCTATTTCTCATAGTCCGTAGTGGATGCTGGGGACTCCGAAAGGACCATGGGGATAGCGGCTCCGCAGGAGACTGGGCACAAAAGTAAAAGCTTTAGGACTACCTGGTGTGCACTGGCTCCTCCCCCTATGACCCTCCTCCAAGCCTCAGTTAGGATACTGTGCCCGGACGAGCGTACACAATAAGGAAGGATTTTGAATCCCGGGTAAGACTCATACCAGCCACACCAATCACACCGTACAACTTGTGATTTGAACCCAGTTAACAGCATGATAACAGAGGAGCCTCTGAAAAGATGGCTCACAACAATAATAACCCGATTTTTGTAACAATAACTATGTACAAGTATTGCAGACAATCCGCACTTGGGATGGGCGCCCAGCATCCACTACGGACTATGAGAAATAGAATTATCGGTAAGTAAATTCTTATTTTCTCTAACGTCCTAGTGGATGCTGGGGACTCCGAAAGGACCATGGGGATTATACCAAAGCTCCCAAACGGGCGGGAGAGTGCGGATGACTCTGCAGCACCGAATGAGAGAACTCCAGGTCCTCCTCAGCCAGGGTATCAAATTTGTAGAATTTTGCAAACGTATTTGCCCCTGACCAAGTAGCTGCTCGGCAAAGTTGTAAAGCCGAGACCCTCGGGCAGCCGCCCAAGATGAGCCCACTTTCCGTGTGGAATGGGCTTTTACAGATTTTGGCTGTGGCAGGCCTGCCACAGAATGTGCAAGCTGAATTGTACTACAAATCCAACGAGCAATCGTCTGCTTAGAAGCAGGGGCACCCAGCTTGTTGGGTGCATACAGGATAAACAGCGAGTCAGATTTTCTGACTCCAGCCGTCCTGGAAACATATATTTTCAGGGCCCTGACTACGTCCAGCAACTTGGAATCCTCCAAGTCCCTAGTAGCCGCAGGCACCACAATAGGCTGGTTTAAGTGAAATGCTGAAACCACCTTAGGGAGAAATTGAGGACGAGTCCTCAATTCTGCCCTGTCCGTATGAAAAATTAGGTAAGGGCTTTTATAGGATAAAGCCGCCAATTCTGATACACGCCTGGCTGAAGCCAGGGCTAACAGCATTACCACTTTCCATGTGAGATATTTTAAATCCACAGTGGTGAGTGGTTCAAACCAATGTGATTTTAGGAATCCCAAAACTACATTGAGATCCCAAGGTGCCACTGGAGGCACAAAAGGAGGCTGTATATGCAGTACCCCCTTGACAAACGTCTGAACTTCAGGAACTGAAGCTAGTTCTTTTTGGAAGAATATCAACAGGGCCGAAATTTGAACCTTAATGGACCCTAATTTGAGGCCCATAGACAGTCCTGTTTGCAGGAAATGCAGGAATCGACCCAGTTGAAATTCCTCTGTAGGGGCCTTCCTGGCCTCACACCACGCAACATATTTACGCCAAATACGGTGATAATGTTGCACAGTTACATCCTTCCTGGCTTTGATCAGGGTAGGGATAACTTCATCCGGAATACCTTTTTCCTTCAGGATCCGGCGTTCAACCGCCATGCCGTCAAACGCAGCCGCAGTAAGTCTTGGAACAGACATGGTCCCTGCTGGAGCAGGTCCTTTCTTAGAGGTAGAGGCCACGGGTCTTCCGTGAGCATCTCTTGAATTTCCGGGTACCAAGTCCTTCTTGGCCAATCCGGAGCCACGAGTATAGTCTTTACACCTCTCCTTCTTATGATTCTCAGTACCTTGGGTATGAGAGGCAGAGGAGGGAACACATATACTGACTGGTACACCCACGGTGTTACCAGAGCGTCCACAGCTATTGCCTGAGGGTCCCTTGACCTGGCGCAATATCTGTCCAGTTTTTTGTTGAGGCGGGACGCCATCATGTCCACCTTTGGTTTTTCCCAACGGTTCACAATCATGTGGAAGACTTCTGGGTGAAGTCCCCACTCCCCCGGGTGAAGATCGTGTCTGCTGAGGAAGTCTGCTTCCCAGTTGTCCACTCCCGGAATGAATACTGCTGTCAGTGCTATCACATGATTTTCCGCCCAGCGAAGAATCCTTGCAACTTCCGTCATTGCCCTCCTGCTTCTTGTGCCGCCCTGTCTGTTTACGTGGGCGACTGCCGTGATGTTGTCCGACTGGATCAATAACGGCTGACCCTGAAGCAGAGGCCTTGCCTGACTTAGGGCATTGTAAATGGCCCTTAGTTCCAGGATATTTATGTGAAGTGACGTTTCCATGCTTGACCACAAGCCCTGGAAATTTTTTCCCTGTGTGACTGCTCCCCAGCCTCTCAGGCTGGCATCCGTGGTCACCAGGACCCAATCCTGAATGCCGAATCTGCGGCCCTCTAGGAGATGAGCACTCTGTAACCACCACAGGAGAGACACCCTTGTCCTTGGAGACAGGGTTATCCGCTGATGCATTTGAAGATGCGATCCGGACCATTTGTCCAGCAGATCCCACTGAAAAGTTCTTGCGTGGAATCTGCCGAATGGAATCGCTTCGTAAGAAGCCACCATCTTTCCCAGGACCCTTATGCATTGATGCACTGACACTTGGCCTGGTCTTAGGAGGTTCCTGACTAGGTCGGATAACTCCCTGGCTTTCTCCTCCGGGAGAAACACCTTTTTCTGTACTGTGTCCAGAATCATCCCTAGGAACAGCAGACGTGTCGTCGGAATCAGCTGCGATTTTGGAATATTTAGAATCCACCCGTGCTGTCGTAGTACTACTTGAGATAGTGCTACTCCGACCTCTAACTGTTCTCTGGACCTTGCCCTTATCAGGAGATCGTCCAAGTAAGGGATAATTAAGACGCCTTTTCTTCGAAGAAGAATCATCATTTCGGCCATTACCTTGGTAAAGACCCGGGGTGCCGTGGACAATCCAAACGGCAGCGTCTGAAACTGATAGTGACAGTTCTGTACCACAAACCTGAGGTACCCTTGGTGAGAAGGGCAAATTGGGACATGGAGGTAAGCATCCTTGATGTCCAGAGACACCATATAGTCCCCTTCTTCCAGGTTCGCTATCACTGCTCTGAGTGACTCCATCTTGAACTTGAACCTTTTTATGTAAGTGTTCAAGGATTTCAGATTTAAAATGGGTCTCACCGAGCCGTCCGGCTTCGGTACCACAAACAGCGTGGAATAATACCCCTTTCCCTGTTGTAGGAGGGGCACCTTGATTATCACCTGCTGGGAATACAGCTTGTGAATGGCTTCCAATACCGCCTCCCTGTCGGGGGGAGACGTTGGTAAAGCAGACTTCAGGAACCGGCGAGGGGGAGACGTCTCGAATTCCAATTTGTACCCCTGAGATACTACCTGCAGGATCCAGGGGTCCACTTGCGAGTGAGCCCACTGCGCGCTGAAATTCTTGAGACGGGCCCCCACCGTGCCTGAGTCCGCTTGTAAGGCCCCAGCGTCATGCTGAGGACTTGGCAGAAGCGGGGGAGGGCTTCTGTTCGTGGGAAGAGGCTGTCTGCTGCAGTCTTTTTCCCCTTCCTCTGCCCCGGGGCAGATATGAGTGGCCTTTTGCCCGCTTGCCCTTATGGGGACGAAAGGACTGAGCCTGAAAAGACGGTATCTTTTTCTGCTGAGAGGTGACCTGGGGTAAAAAGGTGGATTTCCCAGCCGTTGCCGTGGCCACCAGGTCCGATAGACCGACCCCAAATAACTCCTCCCCTTTATACGGCAATACTTCCATATGCCGTTTGGAATCCGCATCACCTGACCACTGTCGCGTCCATAACCCTCTTCTGGCAGAAATGGACATCGCACTTACTCTTGATGCCAGAGTGCAAATATCCCTCTGTGCATCTCGCATATATAGAAATGCATCCTTTAAATGCTCTATAGTCAATAATATATTGTCCCTGTCCAGGGTATCAATATTTTCAGTCAGGGAATCCGACCAAGCCACCCCAGCACTGCACATCCAGGCTGAGGCGATTGCTGGTCGCAGTATAATACCAGTATGTGTGTATATACTTTTTAGGATATTTTCCAGCTTCCTATCAGCTGGTTCCTTGAGGGCGGCCGTATCAGGAGACGGTAACGCCACTTGTTTTGATAAGCGTGTGAGCGCCTTATCTACCCTAGGGGGTGTTTCCCAACGTGCCCTAACCTCTGGCGGGAAAGGGTATAATGCCAATAATTTTTTAGAAATTAGCAGTTTTTTATCGGGGGAAACCCACGCTTCATCACACACCTCATTTAATTCATCTGATTCAGGAAAATCTACGGGTAGTTTTTTCACACCCCACATAATACCCTTTTTTGTGGTACTTGTAGTATCAGAAATGTTCAAAACCTCCTTCATTGCCGTGATCATGTAACGTGTGGCCCTACAGGAAAATACGTTTGTTTCCTCACCGTCGACACTGGAGTCAGTGTCCGTGCCAGTGTCTGTATCGACCTGAGGTAACGGGCGTTTTATAGCCCCTGACGGTGTTTGAGACGCCTGTACAGGTATTAACTGATTTGCCGGCTGTCTCAAGTCGTCAACAGTCTTTTGTAAAGTGCTGACACTATTACGTAATTCTTTCCATAAGACCATCCAGTCAGGTGTCTACTCCCTAGGGGGTGACATCACTAACACAGGCAATTGCTCCGCCTCCACACCATTTTCCTCCTCATACATGTCGACACAACGTACCGACACAGCACACACACAGGGAATGCTCTGACAGAGGACAGGACCCCACTAGCCCTTTGGGGAGACAGAGGGAGAGTTTGCCAGCACACACCAGAGCGCTATATATATATATATATATATATATATATATATATATAGGGATAACCTTATATAAGTGTTTTTCCCTGATATAGCTGCAATAATAAGAATTCACTTACCGATAATTCTATTTCTCATAGTCCGTAGTGGATGCTGGGAACTCCGTAAGGACCATGGGGAATAGCGGCTCCGCAGGAGACTGGGCACAAAAAGTAAAAGCTTTAGACTAGCTGGTGTGCACTGGCTCCTCCCCCTATGACCCTCCTCCAAGCCTCAGTTAAGATACTGTGCCCGGACGAGCGTACATAATAAGGAAGGATCTTGAATCCCGGGTAAGACTCATACCAGCCACATCAATCACACCGTACAACTCGTGATCTGAACCCAGTTAACAGTATGATAACCGTAGGAGCCTCTGAAAAGATGGCTACCAACAATAAACAACCCGATTTGTTTGTAACAATAACTATATACAAGTATTGCAGACAATCCGCACTTGGGATGGGCGCCCAGCATCCACTACGGACTATGAGAAATAGAATTATCGGTAAGTAAATTCTTATTTTCTCTGACGTCCTAGTGGATGCTGGGAACTCCGTAAGGACCATGGGGATTATACCAAAGCTCCCAAACGGGCGGGAGAGTGCGGATGACTCTGCAGCACCGAATGAGAGAACTCCAGGTCCTCCTCAGCCAGGGTATCAAATTTGTAGAATTTAGCAAACGTGTTTGCCCCTGACCAAGTAGCTGCTCGGCAAAGTTGTAAAGCCGAGACCCCTCGGGCAGCCGCCCAAGATGAGCCCACCTTCCTTGTGGAATGGGCTTTTACAGATTTTGGCTGTGGCAGGCCCGCCACAGAATGTGCAAGTTGAATTGTACTACAAATCCAACGAGCAATCGTCTGCTTAGAAGCAGGAGCACCCAGCTTGTTGGGTGCATACAGGATAAACAGCGAGTCAGATTTTCTGACTCCAGCCGTCCTGGAAACATATTTTCAGGGCCCTGACTACGTCCAGCAACTTGGAGTCCTCCAAGTCCCTAGTAGCCACAGGTACCACAATAGGTTGATTCATGTGAAACGCTGAAACCACCTTAGGGAGAAATTGAGGACGAGTCCTCAATTCCGCCCTATCCGAATGAAATATCAGGTAAGGGCTTTTATAGGATAAAGCCGCCAATTCTGATACGCGCCTGGCTGAAGCCAGGGCCAACAGCATTACCACTTTCCATGTGAGATATTTCAAATCCACTGTGGCAAGTGGTTCAAACCAATGTGATTTTAGGAACCCTAAAACTACATTGAGATCCCAAGGTGCCACTGGAGGCACAAAAGGAGGCTGTATATGCAGTACCCCTTTGACAAACGTCTGAACTTCAGGCACTGAAGCCAGTTCTTTCTGGAAGAAGATCGACAGGGCCGAAATTTGAACCTTAATGGATCCTAATTTTAGGCCCATAGACAATCCTGCTTGCAGGAAATGTAGGAAACGACCCAGTTGAAATTCCTCCGTAGGGGCCTTCTTGGCCTCACACCACGCAACATATTTTCGCCAAATGAGATGATAATGTTTTGCAGTTACATCCTTCCTGGCCTTGATCAGGGTAGGGATGACTTCATCTGGAATGCCTTTTTCCTTCAGGATCCGGCGTTCAACCGCCATGCCGTCAAACGCAGCCGCGGTAAGTCTTGGAACAGACAAGGTCCCTGCTGGAGCAGGTCCTTCCTTAGAGGTAGAGGCCACGGGTCCTCCGTGAGCATCTCTTGCAGCTCCGGGTACCAAGTTCTTCTTGGCCAATCCGGAGCCACGAGTATCGTTCTTACTCCTCTCCTTCTTATGATTCTCAGTACTTTTGGTATGAGAGGAAGAGGAGGGAACACATATACCGACTGGAACACCCACGGAGTTACCAGAGCGTCCACCGCTATTGCCTGAGGGTCCCTTGACCTGGCGCAATATCTGTCCAGTTTCTTGTTGAGACGGGACGCCATCATGTCCACCTTTGGTTTTTCCCAACGGTTTACAATCACTTGGAAGACTTCTGGATGAAGTCCCCACTCCCCCGGGTGGAGGTCGTGTCTGCTGAGGAAGTCTGCTTCCCAGTTGTCCACTCCCGGAATGAACACTGCTGACAGTGCTATCACATGATTTTCCGCCCAGCGGAGAATCCTTGCAGCTTCTGCCATTGCCCTCCTGCTTCTTGTGCCGCCCTGTCTGTTTACGTGGGCGACAGCCGTGATGTTGTCCGACTGGATCAATACCGGTTGACCCTGAAGCAGAGGCCTTGCTTGACTTAGGGCATTGTAAATGGCCCTTAGCTCTAGTCCTGAATGCCGAATCTGCGGCCCTCTAGAAGATGAGCCTTCTGTAACCACCACAGGAGAGATACCCTTGTCCTTGGAGATAGGGTTATCCGCTGATGCATCTGAAGATGCGATCCGGACCATTTGTCCAGCAGATCCCACTGAAAAGTTCTTGCATGGAATCTTCCGAATGGAATCACTTCGTAAGAAGCCACCATTTTTCCCAGGACTCTCGTGCACTGATGCACTGACACTTGTCCTGGTTTTAGGAGGTTCCTGACTAGCTCGGATAACTCCCTGGCCTTCTCCTCCGGGAGAAACACCTTTTTCTGGACTGTGTCCAGAATCATCCCTAGGAACAGTAGACGTGTTGTTGGAATCAGCTGTGATTTTGGGATATTTAGAATCCACCCGTGCTGACGTAGCACTACCTGAGATAGTGCTACTCCGACCTCTAACTGTTCCCTGGACCTTGCCCTTATCAGGAGATCGTCCAAGTAAGGGATAATTAATACGCCTTTTCTTCGAAGAAGAATCATCATTTCGGCCATTACTTTGGTAAAGACCCGTGGTGCCGTGGACAATCCAAACGGCAGCGTCTGAAACTGATAATGACAGTTTTGGATCACAAACCTGAGGTACCCTTGGTGAGAAGGGTAGATTGGGACATGGAGATAAGCATCCTTGATGTCTAGAGATACCATATAGTCCCCTTCTTCCAGGTTCGCTATCACTGCTCTGAGTGACTCCATCTTGAATTTGAACCTTTTTATGTAAGTGTTCAAAGATTTTAGATTTAAAATTGGTCTCACCGAGCCGTCCGGCTTCGGTACCACAAACAGCGTGGAATAATACCCCTTTCCCTGTTGTAGGAGGGGTACCTTGATTATCACCTGCTGGGAATACAGCTTGTGAATAGCTTCCAATACTGCCTCCCTGTCGGAGGGAGACGTTGGTAGAGCAGACTTCAGGAACCGGCGAGGGGGAGACGTCTCGAATTCCAATTTGTACCCCTGTGATACTACCTGCAGGATCCAGGGGTCAACTTGCGAGTGAGCCCACTGCGCGCTGAAATTCTTGAGACGGCCCCCCACCGTGCCCGAGTCTGCTTGCAGAGCCCCAGCGTCATGCTGAGGACTTGGCAGAAGCGGGGGAGGGCTTCTGCTCCTGGGAAGAGGCTGCATGGTGCAGTCTTTTTCCCCTTCCTCTGCCCCGGGGCAGGAACGAGCGGCCTTTTTCCCTCTTGCCCTTATAGGGACGAAAGGACTGGGTTTGAAAAGACGGTGTCTTTTTCTGCCGAGAGGTGACCTGGGGTAAAAAGGTGGATTTTCCAGCCGTTGCTGTGGCCACCAGGTCCGATAGACCGACCCCAAATAACTCCTCCCCTTTATACGGCAATACTTCCATATGTCGTTTGGAATCCGCATCACCTGACCACTGTCGCGTCCATAACGTTCTTCTGGCAGAAATGGACATCGCACTTACTCTAGATGCCAGGGTGCAAATATCCCTCTGTGCATCTCGCATATATAGTAATGCATCCTTTAAATGCTCTATAGTTAATAATATACTGTCCCTATCCAGGGTATCAATATTTTCAGTCAGGGAATCCGACCAAGCCACTCCAGCGCTGCACATCCAGGCTGAGGCGATCGCTGGTCGCAGTATAACACCGGTATGTGTGTATATACCTTTTAAGATATTTTCCAGCCTTCTATCAGCTGGTTCCTTGAGAGCGGCCGTATCAGGAGACGGTTACGCCACTTGTTTTGATAAGCGTGTGAGCGCCTTATCTACCCTAGGGGGTGTTACCCAACGTGCCCTAACCTCTGGCGGGAAAGGGTATAGTGCCAATAATTTATTAGAAATCAGCAGTTTTTTATCGGGGGAAACCCACGCTTTATCACACACCTCATTTAATTCATCTGACTCAGGAAAAACCACTGGTAGTTTTTTCACACCCCACATAATACCCTTTTTTGTGGTACTTGTAGTGTCAGAAATGTTCAATGCCTCCTTCATTGCCGTGATCATGTAACGTGTGGCCCTACTGGACATTACGTTTGTCTCGTCACCGTCGACACTGGATTCAGTATCCGTGTCAGGGTCTGTGTCGACCATCTGAGGTAACGGGCGTTTTAGCGCCCCTGACGGTGTCTGAGCCGCCTGAACAGGCACTAATTGATTTGTCGGCTGTCTCATGTCGTCAACAGTTTTTTGCAAAGTGCTGACATTGTCACGTAATTTTTTAATTACTACCATCCAGTCAGGTGTCGACTCCCTAGGGGGTGACATCACTAACACAGGCAATTGCTCTGCTTCCACATCATTTTCCTCCTCATACATGTCGACACAATCGTACCGACACCCAGCACACACACAGGGAATGCTCTGATAGAGGACAGGACCCCACTAGCCCTTTGGGGAGACAGAGGGAGAGTTTGCCAGCACACACCAGAGCGCTATATATATATATATACAGGGATAACCTTATATAAGTGTTACTCCCTGTTATAGCTGCTGTATTTATATATTAGCTGCCAATAGTGCCCCCCTCTCTGTTTTACCCTGTTTCTGTAGTGCAGGACTGCAGGGGAGAGTCAGGGAGCCGTCCTTCCAGCGGAGCTGTGAAAGAAAATGGCGCTTGTGTGCTGAGGAGAAAGGCTCCGCACCCTTCACGGCGGCCTTTTCTCCCGCTTTTTTTCAGGAAACTGGCAGGGGATAAATGCATCCATATAGCCCAGGAGCTATATGTGATGCATTTTTTTTAGCCATATAAGGTTTTTATATTGTTTTTATTGCGTCTCAGGGCGCTCCCCCCCCAGCGCCCTGCACCCTCAGTGACCGGAGTGTGAAGTGTGCTGAGAGCAATGGCGCACAGCTGCAGTGCTGTGCGCTACCTTATTTGAAGACAGGAACGTCTTCTGCCGCCGCTTTCTCCGGACCTCTTCGCTCTTCTGGCTCTGTAAGGGGGCCGGCGGCGCGGCTCCGGGACCCATCCAGGCTGAACCTGTGATCGTCCCTCTGGAGCTAATGTCCAGTAGCCAAGAAGCCCAATCCACTCTGCAGTCAGGTGAGTTCGCTTCTTCTCCCCTTAGTCCCACGATGCAGTGAGCCTGTTGCCAGCAGGACTCACTGAAAATAAAAAACCTATTTAAACTTTTACTTCTAAGCAGCTCAGCAGAGCCACCTAGCTTGCACCCTTCTCGTTCGGGCACAAAAATCTAACTGGAGGAGGGTCATAGGGGGAGGAGCCAGTGCACACCAGCTAGTCTAAAGCTTTTACTTTTTGTGCCCAGTCTCCTGCGGAGCCGCTATTCCCCATGGTCCTTACGGAGTTCCCAGCATCCACTAGGACGTCAGAGAAATATATTTATCTGCCAAATTAGTGCCCCCCCTCTCTTGTTTTACCCTGTTTCTGTAGTTCAGGACTGCAGGGGAGAGTCAGGGAGCCTTCCTCCAACGGAGCTGTGAGGAAAAAATGGCGCCAGTGTGCTGAGGAGATAGGCCGCCGAAAAGGGGGCGGAGCCTTTCTCCCGCTTTTTTATGGAAAAATTGGCAGGGGTTAAATGCATCCATATAGCCCAGGAGCTATATGTGATGTATTTTTTGCCAAAAAAGGTGTTTTTATTGCGTCTCAGGGCGCCCCCCCCCAGCGCCCTGCACCCTCAGTGACCGGAGTGTGAAGTGTGCTGAGAGCAATGGCGCACAGCTGCGGTGCTGTGCGCTACCTTATTGAAGACAGGACGTCTTCTGCCGCCGATTTTCCGGACCTCTTCAGTCTTCTGGCTCTGTAAGGGGGACGGCGGCGCGGCTCTGGGACCCATCCATGGCTGGGCCTGTGATCGTCCCTCTGGAGCTAATGTCCAGTAGCCTAAGAAGACCAATCCACTCTGCACGCAGGCGAGTTCGCTTCTTCTCCCCTTAGTCCCTCGGTGCAGTGAGCCTGTTGCCAGCAGGTCTCACTGAAAATAGAAAACCTAAAACTAAACTTTTTTCTAAGCAGCTCAGGAGAGCCACCTAGACTGCACCCTTCTCGTTCGGGCACAAAAATCTAACTGAGGCTTGGAGGAGGGTCATAGGGGCGGAGGAGCGAGTGCACACCAGGTAGTCATAAAGCTTTTACTTTTGTGCCCAGTCTCCTGCGGAGCCGCTATCCCCATGGTCCTTTCGGAGTCCCCAGCATCCACTAGGACGTTAGAGAAATTATATATATATATATATATATATATATATATATATATATATATATATATATATATATATATATACACACATACATACACACACACACACATACATACATACTAGGGTCTCAATCTCTGCTGATAAGGTACCTGTCCACTCTGCTACAGCGCTATAAACCCATGCCGACACAATCGCCGGTCTGAGTAGTGTACCAGAATGTGCACGTTATCTGCAGGATCCCTGAGGATAGCTGTTAAGTCAGGGCTACCTTTTGGGCAAACGTGACACCGTAGGGGAAGATTCCCATCATATCCTGGCCCTAGTACGGAAAGGATACTCCCTGAGAATTCTTTGTGGGAAACTGCAGTCTCTTGTCTGGAGATTCCCGCTCTTTTTCATCATGAGAGGAGGGAAATTTACCTCAGCTTTCTTCCCCTTAAACATGTGTACCCTTGTGTCAGGGACAGATGAGTAATCAGTGATATGCAAATCATCTTTTATTACAATAATCATATATTGAATACTTTTCTGCCATTTTGGCTTTAACTTTGCATTATCGTAGTCGACACTGGAGACACACTCCGTGTCAATATCAGTGTCTATTATTTTGGATAGTGATCATTGAGAGACTCTGAAGGTCTCTGCGACATAGGGACAGACATGGGTAGATTCCCTGTCTGTTCTCTAATCTTTTGTGCAATAAATTCACCTTAGCACTTAATTACACATATCCAAACAGGTGTCGGTGTTGTCGACGGATACACCCTCACACACACATTTGCTCCATCTCCTCCTTAGGGGAGCCTTTTACCTCAGACATGTCGACACACACATACCGACACACCACACACTCAGGGAATGCTCATCTGAAGACAATTCCCCCATAAGGCCCTTTGGAGAGACAGAGAGAGAGTATGCCAGCACACACCCCAGCGCTATTAACCCAGGAATAACACAGTAACTTAATGTTAACCCAGTAGCTGCTGTTTATATTGATTTTTGCGCCTAATTATGTGCCCCCCCTCTCTTTTTACCCTCTTCTACCGTGTAACTGCAGGGGAGAGGCTGGGGAGCTTCCTCTCAGCGGTGCTGTGGAGAAAAACATGGCGCTGGTGAGTGCTGAGGAAGAAGCCCCGCCCCCTCGACGGCGGGCTTCTGTCCCGCTTAAATATACATTTACTTGGCGGGGGCTCATACATATATACAGTGCCCAACTGTATATATGCTAAACTTTTGCCAAAGTGGTCCCAATTGCTGCCCAGGGCGCCCCCCCCTGCGCCCTGCACCCTTACAGTGACCGGAGTATGTGAGGTGTGTGTGGGAGCAATGGCGCACAGCTGCAGTGCTGTGCGCTACCTCAGTGAAGACCGGAGTCTTCTGCCACCGATTTCGAAGTCTTCTTGCTTCTCATGCTCACCCGGCTTCTGTCTTCCGGCTCTGCGAGGGGGACGGCGGCGCGGCTCTGGGATCGGACGACGAGGGTGAGATCCTGTGTACGATCCCTCTGGAGCTAATGGTGTCCAGTAGCCTAAGAAGCAGGACCTATCCTTCAGAGAGTAGGGCTGCTTCCCTCCCCTCAGTCCCACGATGCAGGGAGTCTGTTGCCAGCAGAGCTCCCTGAAAATAAAAAACCTAACAAAATACTTTCTTACAGCAAGCTCAGGAGAGCTCACTGAACAGCACCCAGCTCGTCCGGGCACAGATTCAAACTGAGGTCTGGAGGAGGGACATAGAGGGAGGAGCCAGAGCACACCAGAATCTAAAATCTTTCTTAAAGTGCCCATGTCTCCTGCGGAGCCCGTCTATTCCATGGTCCTTACGGAGTCCCAAGCATCCACTAGGACGTTAGAGAAATCATATATAATTTTTTTTTGTTCTTCCAGGTCATATGTCCGCACCCCCATAAGTAAAGCTGTAAGCAGAGGGGTGCTCCTGAAGGTCACCAGAATTATGTCGACGTTTCAACCCAACAGGTCTTTCTCAAGACAACCATAGGAGACATCCGTTCAGCATGCCAGAATGACTGATTCTGAGCACCTGATATATGTAAATTGAGTTTACATAACACTATGGGCGGTATTCAAAGGATCACGCCCAATCTCCTTTCTAAAGTGATCCCAGTTATCACGCCCACCGTAATCAGGTTTAGCTGCTAAAAGGGTTGGGCGCCCTCGCTACACCAGGGGTAGAGAGCGGAAAGGATTATACCACGCCGTCCGCAAAAACAGAACGGGTGTGGCAGGGGGTGAAAAGAATTGAATATCGCCCTATTTCTCTCAATAAAATAATTCAAGTTATGTTCATAAGGAATAAAACTACAGCAAACTAGTTATCTTACAAATCACCATCAGAATGGCATTAACACTACTGTACAAAAATATATTTTGAAGGACACATCACAACTAAGATTATCTAGCCTATCTATGGGGGGAATTCAATTAGTCACGGTAATTTTTTTGGCAAATAAAAAAAAAATGGCCCTTTTCACGATTTTTTTATTTTGCCAAATGGTTTTTCGGCCAATTCACTTAACGCCCTTTTTACGGAAAGCAAAACACACAGGATCCAGTATAAGTTGCCGGATCCATGGGTTTTCGGTTGTAAAAATAATGGGCCTAATTCAGAGTTGATCGCAGCAGCAAATTGGTTAGCAGTTGGGCAAAACCATGTGCACTGCAGGGGGGCAGATATAACATGTGCAGAGAGAGTTAGATTTGGGTGGGTTATTTTGTTTCTGTGCAGGGTAAATACTAGCTGCTTTATTTTTACACTGCAATTTAGATTTCAGTTTGAACACACCCCTCCCAAATCTAACTCTCCCTGCACATGTTATATCTGCCCCCCCCCCCCCTCCCCTGCAGTGCACATGGTTTTGCCCAACTGCTAACAAATTTGCTGCTGCGATCAATTTGCTTACCCCCAATGTCACTTATCGGGGATTTTGTTTCTCATGTCTCTGGGCAGGTGAAACAAAATCCCAGACAATGCTGGCTATCAGAAACAATTGAATTACCCCCTCCCGTCCGGGGATCAATTAGTTGCGGTAATGTACCGATGTACAGTGGCTAATTGAATTCCCCCCATATCTTAAAAGAGGTTGTAGAAGATCAGCAGCTACAAACATTTACGTCCCTCCAATCAGTAATCTGCATTTCCTCTCTGTGAAACCCCACACTACCTACCGGAGGAGAGTCATCAAAAAGTCTTTGTGCCAGGTGAGACAGTACATCATCCACAGACTTCCCGTTGCCATACTGTATAACAGCACCTGTTGCCTGAATAACTGCTACACGGACTTTCGAATGCTGATGTGAAATGGTTTGCATAAGTGGTTTAATTAGAGATTCTGCCTGCAAGTGAAAATGTTCTGGAAAAAAAAGCAAAAACAAAAAATAACAATACACATATAATAAATATATATATATATATATATATATATATATATATATATATATATATATATATATATATATATATATATACATACATACATACATACATATACATATATATACATATATATATATATATATATATATATATATATATATATATATATATATATATATACACACACACACACACACACACACACACATCCCATCCACGTGGGATAAACACAAACAAGAGAATTTTATTCACAAACAGCTACGTAAATATATGCATGCATTGCATATTCTATAATATACCACTTTCCCCCAAACATACTGGACTACAATTGTGATGACAAAGCTGTGACCTGCTGCCGCTGCTTTATTGAGTGCAAAAAATAAGAATTTACTCACCGGTAATTCTATTTCTCGTAGTCCGTAGTGGATGCTGGGAACTCCGTAAGGACCATGGGGAATAGCGGGCTCCGAAGGAGGCTGGGCACTCTAGAAAGATCTTAGACTACCTGGTGTGCACTGGCTCCTCCCACTATGACCCTCCTCCAAGCCTCAGTTAGGTACTGTGCCCGGACGAGCGTACACAATAAGGAAGGATTTTGAATCCCGGGTAAGACTCATACCAGCCACACCAATCACACCGTACAACTCGTGATATGAAACACAGTTAACAGTATGAAACAATAGAGCCTCTCAACAGATGTCTCAACAATAACCCGATTTAGTTAACCATAACTATGTACAAGTATTGCAGATAAACCGCACTTGGGATGGGCGCCCAGCATCCACTACGGACTACGAGAAATAGAATTACCGGTGAGTAAATTCTTATTTTCTCTAACGTCCTAGTGGATGCTGGGAACTCCGTAAGGACCATGGGGATTATACCAAAGCTCCCAAACGGGCGGGAGAGTGCGGATGACTCTGCAGCACTGAATGAGAGAACTCCAGGTCCTCCTCAGCCAGGGTATCAAATTTGTAGAATTTTTGCAAACGTGTTTGCCCCTGACCAAGTAGCTGCTCGGCAAAGTTGTAAAGCCGAGACCTCTCGGGCAGCCGCCCAAGATGAGCCCACCTTCCTTGTGGAATGGGCATTGACAGATTTTGGCTGTGGCAGGCCTGCCACAGTATGTGCAAGCTGAATTGTACTACAAATCCAACGAGCAATAGTCTGCTTAGAAGCAGGAGCACCCAGCTTGTTAGGTGCATATAGGATAAACAGCGAGTCAGATTTTCTGACTCTAGCCGTTCTGGAAACATATATTTTCAGTGCCCTGACAACGTCTAGCAACTTGGAGTCCTCCAAGTCCCTAGTAGCCTAGGCACCACAATAGGCTGGTTCAGGTGAAACGCTGACACCACCTTTGGGAGAAACTGGGGACGAGTCCTCAATTCTGCCCTATCCATATGGAAAATCAAATAAGGGCTTTTACAAGACAAAGCCGTCAACTTTGATACTCGCCTGGCAGAAGCCAAGGCCAATAACATAACCACCTTCCACGTGAGATATTTCAGATCCACGGTTTTTAGTGGTTCAAACCAATGTGATTTTAAGAAACTCAACACCACGTTGAGATCCCAAGGTGCCACAGGAGGCACAAACGGGGGCTGACTCTGCAGCACTCCTTTTATAAATGTCTGAACTTCAGGTACTGAAGCTAGTTCTTTTTGAAAGAAAATCGACAGAGCCGAGATCTGTACCTTAATGGAACCCAATTTAAGGCCCATAGTCACTCCTGCTTGCAGGAAATGCAGAAATCGACCTAGTTGAAATTCCTCTGTTGGGGCCCTTTCGGCCTCACACCATGCAACATATTTTCGCCATATGCGGTGATAATGAGTTGCTGTAACCTCTTTCCTGGCTTTAGTAAGCGTAGGAATGACTTCCTCCGGAATGCCCTTTTCCTTCAGGATCCGGCGTTCAACCGCCATGCCGACAAACGCAGCTGCGGTAAGTCTTGGAACAGACAGGGCCCCTGCTGCCGCAGGTCCTGTCTGAGTGGCAGAGGCCATGGGTCCTCTGATATAAATTCTTGAAGTTCTGGGTACCAAGCTCTTCTTGGCCATCCACGAGTATCGTTCTTACTCCTCGCCTTCTTATTATTCTCAGTACCTTTGGTATGAGAGGCAGAGGGAAGAACACATAAACCGACTGGTACACCCACGGTGTTACCAGAGCGTCCATAGCTATCGCCTGAGGGTCCCTTGACCCGGTGCAATATCTTTTATAGCTTTTTGTTGAGGCGGGACGCCATCATGTCCACCTGTGGCCTTTCCCAATGGTGTACAATCCTATTGGAAGACTTCTGGAGGAAGTCCCCATTCTCCCGGGTGGAGGTCGTGTCTGTTGAGAAGATCTGCTTCCCAGTTGTCCACTCCGGGAATGAACACTGCTGACAGTGCTAACACATGATTTTCCGCCTATCGGAGAATCCTTGTGGCTTCTGCCATCGCCATCCTGCTTCTTGTGCCGCCCTGTTGGTTTACATGGGCGACTGCCGTGATGTTGTCTGATTGGATCAGTACCGGCTGGTTTTGAAGCAGAGGCCTTGCCGGCCTCAGGGCATTGTAAATGGCCCTCAGGTCCAGAATATTTATGTGTAGGGAAATAACCTGACTTGACCAAAGTCCCTGGAAATTTCTTCCCTGTGTGACTGCCTCCCAGCCTCAAAGGCTGGAATCCATGGTCACTAGGACCTAGTCCTGTATGCCGAACCTGCGGCCCTCTTGAAGATGGGCACTCTGCAGCCACCACAGTAGAGATACCCTGGTCCTTGGAGACAGGGTTATCAGCCTATGCATCGGAAGATGCGATCCGGACCACTTGTCCAACAGGTCCCTCTGAAAAGTTCTTGTATGGAACCTGCCTAATGGGATTGCTTCGTAGGAAGCTACCATTTTTCCCAGGACTCGCGTGCAATGATGCACCGCTACCTATTTTGGCTTCAGGAGGTCTCTGACTAGAGATGACAACTCCTTGGCTTTCTCCTCCGGGAGAAACACTTTCTGGTTTATGTCCAGAACCATCCCCAGGAACAGTAGACGTGTCATAGGAACCAGCTGTGACTTTGGACTGTTTAGAATCCAACCATGCTGTTGTAGCACTTTCCAAAATAGTGCTACCCCGACTACCAACTGCTCCTTGGACTTCGCCCTTATAACGAGATTGTCCAAGTACGGGATAATTACAACTCCCTTTTTTTGAAGGAGTATCAACATTTCGGCCATTACCTTGATAAAACACCCTCGGTGCCATGTACAGTCCAAACGGCAGTGTCTGGACTTGGTAATGGTAATCCTGTACCACAAATCTGAGGTACTCCTGGCGAGGATGGTAAATGGGGACATGCAGGTAAGCATCCTTGATGTCCCAGGATACCATGTAATCCCCCTCGTCCAGGCTTGGAATAACCGCCCTGAGCGATTCCATCTTGAACTTGAATTTTTGTGTTCAAGGATTTTAAATATAAAATGGGTCACACCGAACCATGCGGTTTCGGTACCCCAACCCGTATGGAATAGTAACCCCGTCCTTGTTGAAGTAGGGGCACCTTGAGTATTACCTGCTGGGAATACCGCTTATTAATTGCCTCTAGCACAGCCTCCCTGCCTGAGGGAGTTGTCAGCAAGGCATATTTTAGGAAACGGCTGGGGGGAGACATCTCGAATTCCAGCTTGTACCCCTGAAATACTACTTGAAAGAAACAGGGATCCACCTGTGAGCGAGCCCACTAATTGCTGAAATTTTTGAGACGGCCCCCCACCGTACCTGGCTACACCTGTGGAGCACCCGCGTCACGGTGTCACCTCACAGGAGGCGGGGAAAGAATCTTGATTCTGGGAACAGGCTGACTGGTGCAGCTTTTTTCCCTCTACCCTTGTCTCTGTACAGAAAGGAAGCGCCATTTGACCCGCTTGCTTTTCTGAAGCCGAAAGGACTGTACCTTTGTCTGTGAGGAAACCTGAGGTAAAATTATTTCTTCCCAGCAGTTGCTGTGGATACGAGGTCCCAGAGACCATCCCCAAATAATTCCTCACCCTTATAAGGCTCTCTATGCGCTTTTTAAGTCAGCATCACCTGTCCAGTGACAGGTCTCTAATACCCTCCTGACAGAATGGACATTACATTTATTTTGGATGCCAGCCGGCAAAATATCCCTCTGTGCATCCCCCATATATAAGACGACGTCTTTAATATGTTTTTATGTTTGCCAACTAGTATCCCTGTTTGACAGGGTCACCGACCACGCTGCAGCAGCACTATCTGCAGGTCTCAGTCTAGTACCTGAGTGTGTAAATACAGACTTCAGGATAGCCTCCTGTTTTTTATCAACAGGTACCTATTAAAGTGGCCGTATCCTAAGACGGCAGTGCCACCTTTTTTGACAAACGTGTGAGCGCCTTATCCACCCTAGGGGATATCTCCCAGCGTAACTTATCCACCTGGCGGGAAAGGGTACGCCATCAGTAACTTTTTATAAATTACCAGTTTCTTAACGGGGGAACCCACGCTTTCACATACTTCATTTATTCATCTGATGGGGGAACAAAACACTGCCTGTTTTTTCTCCCCAAACCTAAAACCCATTTTTAGAGGTGCTTGGGTTAAAGTCAGAAATGTATAACACGTTTTTTATTGCCGGGATCACGTCACGGATGTTCCTAGTGGATTGTGTATATGTCTCCACCTTGTCGACACTGGAGTCAGACTCCGTGTCGACATCTGTGTCTGCCATCTGAGAGAGCGGGCGTTTTTGAGCCCCTGATGGCCTTTGAGACGCCTGGGCAGGCGCGGGCTGCGAAGCCGGCTGTCCCACAGCTGTTACGTCATCCACCCTTTTATGTAAGGAGTTGACACTGTCGGTTAATACCTTTCACCTATCCATCCACTCTGGTGTCGGCCCCACAGGGGGCGACATCACATATATCGGCCTCTGTTCTGTCACCATATAAGCCTCCTCATTCAACATGTCGACACAGCCGTACCGACACACCGCAGACACACAGGGAATGCTCTAAACGAGGACAGGACCCACAAAAGCCCTTTGGGGGGACAGAGTAAGAGTATGCCAGCACACACCAGAGCGCTATATATATATATATACAGGGACTAACTGAGTTATGTCCCTAATAGCTTTTATATAATATACTGTATACAGTGCCAATTTTAATGCCCCCCCTCTCTTTTCCCTCTTACTGTGCAGGGAAGAGCCAGGGAGCTTCCCTCCAGCCGAGCTGTGAGGGAAAAATGGCGCCAGTGTGCTGAGGAGATAGGCTCCGCCCCTTTTTCGCGGCCTATTCTCCCGTTTTTTATGGAATTCTGGCAGGGGTATTTACCTCATATATAGCCCCTGGGGCCATATATTGAGGTATTTTAGCCAGCCAAGGTGTTTTTATTGCTGCCTCAGGGCGCCCCCCCCAGCGCCCTGCACCCTCAGTGACCGGAGTGTGAAGTGTGTGAGAGGAGCAATGGCGCACAGCTGCAGTGCTGTGCGCTACCTTGGTGAAGACAGAGTCTTCATGCCGCCGATTTTCCGGACCATCTTCTTGCTTCTGGCTCTGTAAGGGGGACGGCGGCGCGGCTCCGGGACCGAACATCAAGGCTGGGCCTGCGGTCGATCCCTCTGGAGCTAATGGTGTCCAGTAGCCTAAGAAGCCCAATCCGGCTGCAAGCAGGCGAGTTCGCTTCTTCTCCCCTTAGTCCCTCGCTGCAGTGAGCCTATTGCCAGCAGGTCTCACTGAAAATAACAAATTCTAAGACTATAACTTTCTAAGAGCTCAGGAGAGCCCCTAGTGTGCATCCAACCTCGGCCGGGCACGAAATCTAACTGAGGCTTGGAGGAGGGTCATAGTGGGAGGAGCCAGTGCACACCAGGTAGTCTAAGATCTTTCTAGAGTGCCCAGCCTCCTTCGGAGCCCGCTATTCCCCATGGTCCTTACGGAGTTCCCAGCATCCACTAGGACGTTAGAGAAATACAATTTTTAGATGCAAAATACAAAGCACTTGGAGATCACACCCCTGTAGGGCAACTCCTGCACATGCTAATGTGTATGTGCATCTTTTTATTTTTTATGGCTTGGAACGTGAATGCTAATACTATCCATGCACCAAATAGCAACAAAGAAAACAAAAAAGACAAGAGCTTGGGATTTGAAAATCTGCTCTTCCTCAGTGAGATGTCTGAATCTGCTGCCCACAACAGAGTTCCAAGTGTGGCTGTATCTTACGTGGGGTGCAACTGGCATAGCTCTCACAATCACCAGTGTAAATGAACACTACCTAGTATCCTCCTATCATAGCACCCAGAGTTTCTATGCACTATAATAAGAATTTACTTACCGATAATTCTATTTCTCGTAGTCCGTAGTGGATGCTGGGGACTCCGTCAGGACCATGGGGTTTAGCGGCTCCGCAGGAGACAGGGCACAATAATAAAAGCTTTAGGATCAGGTGGTGTGCACTGGCTCCTCCCCCCATGACCCTCCTCCAAGCCTCAGTTAGGACACTGTGCCCGGACGAGCGTGCATAATAAGGAAGGATATTGAATCCCGGGTAAGACTCATACCAGCCACACCAATCACACCGTACAACCTGTGATCTGAACCCAGTTAACAGTATGATAACAACGAAGGAGCCTCTGAAAAGATGGCTCACAACAAGAATAACCCGATTTTTGTAACAATAACTATGTATAAGTATTGCAGACAATCCGCACTTGGGATGGGCGCCCAGCATCCACTACGGACTACGAGAAATAGAATTATCGGTAAGTAAATTCTTATTTTCTCTAACGTCCTAAGTGGATGCTGGGGACTCCGTCAGGACCATGGGGATTATACCAAAGCTCCCAAACGGGCGGGAGAGTGCGGATGACTCTGCAGCACCGAATGAGAGAACTCCAGGTCCTCCTCAGTCAGGGTGTGCCCCTGACCAAGTAGCAGCTCGGCAAAGTTGTAAAGCCGAGACCCCTCGGGCAGCCGCCCAAGATGAGCCCACTTCCTTGTGAAATGGGCTTTTACTGATTTTGGCTGTAGCAAGCCTGCCACAGAATGTGCAAGCTGAATTGTACTACAAATCCAGCGAGCAATCGTCTGCTTAGAAGCAGGAACACCCATCTTGTTGGGTGCATACAGGCTAAACAGCGAGTCAGATTTTCTGACTCCAGTCGTCCTGGAAACATATATTTTCAGGGCCCTGACAACGTCAAGTAACTTGGAGTCCTCCAATTCCCTAGTAGCCGCAGGTACCACAATAGGTTGGTTCATGTGAAAAACAGAAAACACCTTAAGGAGAAATTGAGGACGAGTCCTCAATGCTGCCCTGTCAGAATGAAAAATTAAGTAAGGGCTTTTATATGATAAAGCCGCCCATTCTGACACACGCCTGGCTGAAGCCAGGGCTAATAGAATCTTCACCTTCCATGTGAAATATTTTAATTCCACAGTGGTGAGTGGATCAAACCAATGTGACTTTAGGAAACTCAAAACAACATTGAGATCCCAAGGTGCCACTGGGGGCACAAAAGGAGGCTGTATATGCAGTACCCCTTTTACAAACGTCTGAACTTCAGGCACTGAAGCCAGTTCTTTCTGGTAGAAATTTGACAGGGTCGAAATTTGAACCTTAATGGACCCTAATTTTAGGCCCATAGACAGTCCTGTTTTCAGGAAATGTAGGAAACGACCCAGTTGGAATTCCTCTGTAGGGACCTTCTTGGCCTCACACCACGCAACATATTTTCGCCAAATGCGGTGAAAATGTTTTGCGGTTACATCCTTCCTGGCTTCGACCAGGGTAGGGATGACTTCATCTGGAATGCCCTTTCAGGATCCGGCGTTCAACTGCCATGCCGTCAAACGCAGCCGCGGTAAGTCTTGGAACAGACAAGGCCCCTGCTGGAGCAGGTCCTCTCTTAAAGGTAGAGGCCACGGTTCTTCCGTGAGCATCTCTTGAAGTTCCGGGTACCAAGTCCTTCTTGACCCATCCGGAACCACGAGTATCGTTCTTACTCATCTCGTTCTTATGATTCTCAGTACTTTTGGTATGAGATGCATAGGAGGGAACACATACCCTGACTGGTACACCCACAGTGTTACCAGAGCGTCCACCGCTATTGCCTGAGGGTCCCTTGACCTGGCGCAATATTTGTCTAGTTTTTTGTTCAGACGGGACGCCATCATGTCTACCTTTGGTTTTTCCCAACGGTTTACAATCATGTGGAAGACTTCCCGCTGAAGTCCCCACTCTCCCGGGTGGAGGTTATGCCTGCTGAGGAAGTTTGCTTCCCAGTTTTCCACTCCCGGAATTAACACTGCTGAGAGTGTTATCACATGATTTTTCGCCCAGCGAAGAATCCTTGCAGTTTCTGCCATTTCCCTCCTGCTTCATGTGCCGCCCTGTCTGTTTACGTGGGCGACTGCCGTGATGTTGTCCCACTGGATCAATACCAGCTGACCTTGAAGCAGAGGTCTTGCTAAGCTTAGAGCCTTGTAAATTGCCCTTAGCTCCAGTATATTTATGTGGAGAGAAGTCTCCAGACTTGATCACACTCCCTGGAAATTTTTTCCTTGTGTGACTGCTCCCCAGCCACTCAGGCTGGCATCCGTGGTCACCAGGACCCAGTCCTGAATGTCGAATCTGCGGCCCTTTCATAGATGAGCACTCTGCAGCCACCGCAGAAGAAAACACCCTTGTCCTTGGAGACAGGGTTATCCGCTGATGCATCTGAAGATGCGATCCGGACCATTTTCCCAGCAGATTCCACTGAAAGGTTCTTGCGTGAAATCTACCGAATGGGATCGCTTTGTAAGAAACCACCATTTTTCACAGGACCCTTGTGCAATGATGCACTGATACTTTTCCTGGTTTTAGGAGGTTCCTGACTAGCTCGGATAACTCCCTGGTCTTCTTCTCCGGGAGAAAACATCCTTTTCTGGACTCTGTCCAGAATCATTCCTAGGAACATTAGACGTGTCGTCGGAAAAAGCTGCGATTTTGGAATATTTAGAATCCACTCGTGCTGTCGTAGAACTACTTGAGATAGTGCTACTCCGACCGCCAACTGTTCTCTGGACCTTGCCCTTATCAGGAAAGCGTCCATATTTCTTTTAGGAAGAATCATCATTTCGGCCATTACCATGGTAAAGACCCGGGGTGCCGTGGACAATCCAAACGGCAGCGTCTGAACTGATAGTGACAGTTCTGTACCACGAACCTGAGATACCCTTGGTGAGAAGGGCAAAATTTGGACATGTAGGTAAGCGTCCCTGATATCCAGTGACACCATATCGTCCTGGTTCGCTATCACTGCTCTGAGTGACTCCATCTTGATTTGAACCCTTGTATGTAATTGTTCAAATCTTTTAGATCTCACCGAGCCGTTTGGCTTCAGTACCACAATATAGTGTGGAATAATACCCCTTCCCTTGTTGTAGGAGGGGTACTTTGATTATCACCTGCTGGGAATACAGCCTGTGAATTTTTTTCCAATACTGCCTCCCTGTCGGAGGGAGACGTTGGTAAAGCAGACTTCAGGAACTTGTGAGGGGAAGACGTCTCGAATTTCCAATGTACACCTGGGATACTACGTGTAGGATCCAGGAGTCCACTTGCGAGTGAGCCCACTGCGTGCTGAAACTCTTGAGATGACCCCCCACCGCACCTGAGTCCGCTTGTATGGCCCCAGCGTCATGCTGCGGACTTGGCAGAAGCTGTGGAGGACTTCTGTTCCTGGGAATGGGCTGCCTGCTGCAGTCTTCTTCCCTTTCCTCTAACCGTGGGCAGATATGACTGGCCTTTTGCCCTCCTGCCTTTATGGGTACGAAAGGACTGAGACTGAAAAGACTGTGTCCTTTTCTGCTGAGATGTGACTTGGGGTAACAAAAGTGGATTTTCCAGCTGTTGCCATGGCCACCAGGTCCGATGGACCGCCCCTTTATACGGCAATACTTCCATGTGCCGTCTGGAATCTGCATCACCTGACCACTGTCGTGTCTATAAACATCGTCTGGCAGATATGGACATCACATCTACTCTTGATGCCAGAATGCAAATATCCCTCTGCGCATCTCGCATATATAGAAAATGCATCCTTAAAATGCTCTATAGTCAATAAAATATTGTTTCTGTCAAGGGTATCAATATTTTCAGTCAGGAAATCCGACCAAGCCCCCCCAGCGCTGCACATCCAGGCTGAGGCGATTGCTGGTCGTAGTATAACACCAGTATGTGTGTATATACTTTTTAGGATATTTTTCAGCTTCCTATCAGCTGGCTCTTTGAGGGCGGCCGTATCTGGAGACGGTAACGCCACTTGTTTTTATAAGCGTGTGAGCGCCTTATCCACCCTAAGGTGTGTTTCCCAACTCGCCCTCACTTCTGGCGGGAAAGGGTATACCTCCAATTATTTTCTATCGGAGGAAACCCACGTATCATCACACACTTTAATTTATCTGATTCAGGAAAAACTACAAGTAGATTATTCCCACCCTACATAATACATATTTCTGATACTACAAGTACCACAAATAAGGGTAACACCTCCTTCATTGCCCTTAACATGTAACGTGTGGCCCTAAAGGAAAATACGTTTGTTTCTTCACCGTCGACACTGAAGTCAGTGTCCGTGTCGACCAACTGAGGTAAATGGGCGTTTTTACAAGCCCCTGAGGGTGTCTGAGACGCCTGGACAGGTACTAATTTGTTTGCCGGCCGTCTCATGTCGTCAACCGACCTTGCATCGTGTTGACATTATCACGTAATTCCTAAATAAGCCATCCATTCCGGTGTCGAGTCCCTAGAGAGTGACATCACCAATACAGGCAATTTGCTCCGCCTCCTCACCAACATCGTCCTCCTACATGTCGACACACACGTACCGACACACAGCACACACACAGGGAATGCTCTGATAGAGGACAGGACCCCACTAGCCCTTTGGGGAGACAGAGGGAGAGTTTGCCAGCACACACCAAAAACGCTATAATTATACAGGGACAACCCCTTATACAAGTGTTTTCCCTTATAGCATTTTCACATATGTAATCATATCGCCAAATAAGTGCCCCCCCTCTCTGTTTTAACCCTGTTTCTGTAGTGCAGTGCAGGGGAGAGCCTGGGAGCCTTCCTCACAGCAGAGCTGAGCAGGAAAATGGCGCCGTGTGCTGAGGAGAATAGGCCCCGCCCCCTAAAACGGCGGGCTCTTCTCCCGGAGTTTGTGAGATCTGGCAGGGATTAAATACATCCATATAGCCTCAAGGGCTATATGTGATGTATTTTAGCCATAAAAAAGGTATAATACATTGCTGCCCAGGGCGCCCCCCCCCAGCGCCCTGCACCCTCAGTGACCGCTGGTATGAAGTGTGCTGACAACAATGGCGCACAGCTGCAGTGCTGTGCGCTACCTTATGAAGACTGAAAATCTTCTGCCGCCTGTTTCTGGACCTCTGGACCTCTTCAACTTCGGCATCTGCAAGGGGGGTCGGCGGCACGGCTCCGGGACGAACCCCAGGGTGAGACCTGTGTTCCGACTCCCTCTGGAGCTAATGGTGTCCAGTAGCCTAAGAAGCAAATCCATCCTGCACGCAGGTGAGTTTACTTCTCTCCCCTAAGTCCCTCGTAGCAGTGAGCCTGTTGCCAGCAGGACTCACTGAAAATAAAAAACCTAACTTAAACTTTTATTCTAAGCAGCTCAGGAGAGCCACCTAGATTGCACCCTTCTCGGCCGGGCACAAAGATCTAACTGAGGCTTGGAGGAGGGTCATGGGGGGAGGAGCCAGTGCACACCACCTGATCCTAAAGCTTTTATTATTGTGCCCTGTCTCCTGCGGAGCCGCTAAACCCCATGGTCCTGACGGAGTCCCCAGCATCCACTTAGGACGTTAGAGAAATGGGGTAATCCTGACAGAGCTCACGGCACCCAGTGTGGCTGTACCGTACCTGGGATGCTCCTGGCATAGCTCACAGCACCCAGTGTGGCTGTACCCTACATGGGATGATCCTGGCATAGCACCCAGTGTGGCTGTACCCTACATGGGATGATCCTGGCATAGTTCACAGCACCCAGTGTGACTGTACCCTACATGGGATGATCCTGGCATAGCACCCAGTGTGGCTGTATCCTACCTGGGATGATCCTGCCATAGCACCCAGTGTGGCTGTACCCTACCTGGGATGATCCTACCATAGCACCCAGTGTGGCTGTACCCTACATGGGATGATCCTGGCATAGCTCACAGCACCCAATGTGGCTGTACCCTACATGGGATGCTCCTGGCATAGCTCACAGCACCCAGTATGGCTGTACCCTACCTGGGATGATCCTGGCATAGCACCCAGTGTGGCTGTACCCTACATGGGATGATCCTGGCATAGCTCACAGCACCCAATGTGGTTGTACCCTACATGGGATGCTCCTGGCATAGCTCACAGCACCCAGTATGGCTGTACCCTACCTGGGATGATCCTGGCATAGCACCCAGTGTGGCTGTACCCTACCTGGGATGCTCCTGGCCTAGCACCCAGTGTGGCTGTACCCTACCTATGATGATCCTGGCCTAGCACCCAGTGTGGCTGTACCCTACCTATGATGATCCTGGCATAGCACCCAGTGTGGCTGTACCCTACCTGGGATGATCCTGGCATAGCTCACAGCACCCAGTGTGGCTGTACCCTACCTGGGATGATCCTGGCATAGCACCCAGTGTGGCTGTACCCTACCTGGGATGATCCTGGCATAGCTCACAGCACCCAGTGTGGCTGTACCCTACCTGGGATGATCCTGGCATAGCTCACAGCACCCAGTGTGGCTGTACCCTACCTATCTGGGATGATCCTGGCATAGCTCACAGCACCCAGTGTGGCTGTACCCTACCTATCTGGGATGATCCTGGCATAGCACCCAGCACCCAGTGTGGCTGTACCCTACCTGGGATGATCCTGGCATAGCTCACAGCACCCAGTGTGGCTGTACCCTACCTGGGATGATCCTGGCATAGCACACAGCACCCAATGTGGCTGTACCCTACCTGGGATGATCCTGGCATAGCTCACAGCACCCAGTGTGGCTGTACCCTACCTGAGATGATCCTGGCATAGCTCACAGCACCCAATGTGGCTGTACCCTACCTGGGATGATCCTGGCATAGCACACAGCACCCAATGTGGCTGTAACCTATCTGGGATGATCCTGGCATAGCTCACAGCACCCAATGTGGCTGTAACCTATCTGGGATGATCCTGGCATAGCTCACAGCACCCAGTGTGGCTGTACCCTACATGGGATGTTCCTGGCATAGCACCCAGTGTGGCTGTACCCTACATGGGATGATTCTGGAATAGCTCACAGCACCCAGGTTGGCTGTACCCTACATGGGATGATCCTGGCATAGCACCCAGTGTGGCTGTACCCTACCTGGGATGATCCTGGCATAGCTCACAGCACCCAATGTGGCTGTACCCTACCTGGGATGATCCTGGCATAGCACACAGCACCCAATGTGGCTGTGCCCTACCTGGGATGATCCTGTCATAGCTCACAGCACCCAGTGTGGCTGTACCCTACCTGGGATGATCCTGGCATAGCACACAGCACCCAATGTGGCTGTAACCTATCTGGGATGATCCTGGCATAGCTCACAGCACCCAATGTGGCTGTAACCTATCTGGGATGATCCTGGCATAGCTCACAGCACCCAGTGTGGCTGTACCCTACATGGGATGTTCCTGGCATAGCACCCAGTGTGGCTGTACCCTACATGGGATGATTCTGGAATAGCTCACAGCACCCAGGTTGGCTGTACCCTACATGGGATGATCCTGGCATAGCACCCAGTGTGGCTGTACCCTACCTGGGATGATCCTGGCATAGCTCACAGCACCCAGTGTGGCTGTACCCTACCTATCTGGGATGATCCTGGCATAGCACCCAGCACCCAGTGTGGCTGTACCCTACCTGGGATGATCCTGGCATAGCTCACAGCACCCAGTGTGGCTGTACCCTACCTGGGATGATCCTGGCATAGCACACAGCACCCAATGTGGCTGTACCCTACCTGGGATGATCCTGGCATAGCTCACAGCACCCAGTGTGGCTGTAACCTACCTGGGATGATCCTGGCATAGCTCACAGCACCCAGTGTGGCTGTATCCTACCTACCTGGGATGCTCCTGGCATAGTTCACAGCACACTTGCTGCTTTCTCTCTTGACATCAGGGAAGGGGTCTATGATCGTCCTCTGCAATATCCTGACCATCTCGTCCAAGTAGGGCCCCAGCTTCTTGCCGCAAACCTCTACGAGGAGGCTCAGAAGCTCGGTCAGGGCTAGCCGGAGCTCCTCCGAGGGCTCCACAATCTCAGGGTTACCCAGGCGCTGTGTAATCGCTGGCACCAGGTATGACAGTGCCTCCTCAGGCCTGGGCACGTTGGTCACACAGTAAGTAAGGATTTGGACAGCCAGCTCCCTGCACCTCTCCATGGGGTCTGCCAGGCACCTGAGCAGCGGTTTCAGCAGCTCCCTGAACACCTCCTGCAGGACCCCGCTGGAAAGCCTCTTATCCTCGGCTTCCTGCTGGATGGCGACCAGCGCCCTCTTCCTAGTGCTCTTGTTATCATCGCTGAGACAGTTCAGGTGCCGGGCCAGGGCCTGGGACACTTCGGAGGCCGCACGTTGCTCACCGCCCGCCGCCATTGCTGTAACCCTGGTAACACAGAGCGCTTCCTCAACACAGGCCGGCAACGGCGCAGGGACCCAGCACGAAACTTTATCAGCAGCGAACAAGCGCCGAAACGAGCACTGAAGAGTGTGTCCTGGTTGCTAGGCGACGCGAGCTATGGGGGCAGACGTTCCTCCTCCCTGTGCACACTGTTCCTAATAATAACTTTCATTTTATCCAAAAATGTACATATTTGGTCGGTCAAACAGCTGAGCTTGTTTTACATAATGTATTTGTATAGTAAAGGTTGTTATTATTATTATAATTATTAATATTAGTTGGCAGAGGGAAATATTCATGCTAGCCTACGTGTATACAAAATATACTAGTATTCGATTAGAAGCAATAGTTTCACTATGCTAGACATATTTGTGCATATCAGCTACCTTGTTATTAATATTTCTCTAACGTCCTAGTGGATGCTGGGGACTCCGTCAGGACCATGGGGATTAGCGGCTCCGCAGGAGACAGGGCACAAAAATAAAGCTTTAGGATCAGGTGGTGTGCACTGGCTCCTCCCCCTATGACCCTCCTCCAAGCCTCAGTTAGGTTTTTGTGCCCGTCCGAGCAGGGTGCAATCTAGGTGGCTCTCCTAAAGAGCTGCTTAGAAAAAGTTTTTAGGTTTTTTATTTTCAGTGAGTCCTGCTGGCAACAGGCTCACTGCAACGAGGGACTTAGGGGAGAAGAAGTGAACTCACCTGCGTGCAGGATGGATTGGCTTCTTAGGCTACTGGACACCATTAGCTCCAGAGGGATCGAACACAGGCCCAGCCATGGAGTCCGGTCCCGGAGCCGCGCCGCCGACCCCCTTACAGATGCCGAAAAGCGAAGAGGTCCAGAAACCGGCGGCAGAAGACTTTTCAGTCTTCATGATGTAACCCTACCCTCAATACCTTGAACGAGAGCTGTCTATGTATTCTATTAAGGGATGGTTACCTAATAGTTGTGCCTCCACTCAAGCTATGTGCAGTATTTAACTACCGTTAAGGCTTGCTTGAGTAAGCCTGATCTCTATCCTTAGGGGATGATTCCCTTATATCATAGATATATTATCTAATATACCTGTCTCTTCCAGGATCTTCAGATCAACTTCCAGACGGACCAGACACACATGGCAAGTATAACACTTTAATGACCAGTACCAAATGGATTAAGTATACATTAACATTTCATCAATTACATACACATTCCCCTTTAAGTCATTAATCCATGCTAAACCCCTGTCAATTAGGCCTATACACAGTACCTGCATGCAATACAACAAATCCTTTTTCTTTTCAAGACACCCTTAGGTGTTAGAGTGACCCGGGTACTCTTAATATGATAGTGCACTATAAGGGCCCATAAACTTCCTAAAAATAACAGCAGTTAATACAGAATGTCTGACACTATGTTTTAGTATCAACTATCAGTTCTCCCTTCAGTTAAAGAGAAAGATGTTTGGCTCAGTCTACTTATGGTAGCGATTACTTTCTCCTATAAGGTTACTTATAGTTCCTCCTTGGCAGATAACAGAAAGTACCTATTTAGCTCATAGATAGTAACATCAACAGTTGATTACCAAGGAATCTGTATCCTTTCCTCAGTAAAAATGTTACCGTAGTTGTCCAGTATTAAACTAAACTCCTAAGAAGCTGGTATGATAAACCTTTGTTATGCTGCGTCCTTGTGTCCATTTGAAGTAGCTGATGCTTTCTATATTTCAGAGCATATATAGCTTTTCGATTCCTGTATGCCTCAAATTATTGTTGTCTCTTAGGATGAGTCTATATTAAATATATCTGCAAGAGATGGTTTCTCTTATCATAGTCACAGCGAGCTCAAATCCTTTAACTTTATAACTAATAGTCTCTTACGTGTCAGTCCTTCTTACGGGTTCACGAATATACATATAACACAGTTGTATTAAAGTGCCACAAGCTAGTCCTTGAATCGGGATGATATTCTAATCCTTTGTGGCTAAGAGGCTTTAACATCCATCCAATGTCACTGTAGTATGGCTACCTTTAATGTCCTTGACTCTAATTCTGCTAATTCAGGGGCATAAATACACACATTAGGTGGCAGCTTTTGGGTGTTACTTTCTATTTAGCGCTGCGGAACAATGTCTCTCGCTCTCCTTTGACTGATGTGATGCTGATATATGGGGGAGCTTTAAAACTGTATTTATGAAGCGTTAAACAGTTCAAGTTTCACTCCACTCCTCCTGTTATATATATATACCCAGTGCTTTCTACCTTCTCCTTAGCACTATGATTAAGCCATACATGGAACTGTAATTATAGGTCACTCTGACTACTGTGACCCATTACTGTCCTCCTGCTTAATAGCCATTATTGCGGCCTAGCCCTGGAGTCCTTAGTCCCAATATGAAATTGACTATGTACCATAGTCACCTATGGCTTGCTGTGCTTAGTGTAGGGGTAATATAAATGGCTGGATTATACACTCACACTTCTATGATCTAGTGATGCTGCTGCAGGATGCTCCCCCGACTCCTCCCTTACACTTACAGCCACACAGAATGGAGCCTCTGCTGCAGGTCCTGGCTTCTTTGTTGTGGCTGTCAGAGTCTGTGCCGGTAATAGGTAGGAAGGAACCCTCTCTGTCTCCCTGTCATAGATGCGCCTTTCCAATACTGCTGGGTGAGTTGACTAGCGCTGATGCCGGGTTCTATAAACAGTGCTGAGTCTCAATGCTGCTGTCACCACCTTTACAGTAAGGAAGCTCTGTTCTGGCTACACACACTAAGCCCCCTCCGGCCGCCGCAATGTATACCGCTCAGCTCTAATGCGGGCGACGGCCGGAGCAGCAAAAAACTATGTCCTCTCACCAAGGGATATGCAGTCTCTCCCTCAGCTACACTCACAGCACCTCTCCACCCCTCTCCAGTAGTCACATGACCCACTCTGAGGTGATGCCCCGCCCACTGGCAATCACCCCACTAGGTGATTGACAGTTAGGAGCACAAGGACATTAACCCTTTAGATACACTGTGAAACCATAAAATAAGCCTTAATTGTATTCACCACTACATTTACATCAATGTACATACAATTACATATATGTGAACTGTATTATTTACCTCAAAACATGCATACAGTATTACAACATCCATTAACTTTTATATGAATAATATATATGCTTATACTCCATTTTAGTCACCATATTATAACTACCTCAGTATAAGTGTTGTTTAAACCCTAAATCAGGGTTACATTTCTCCCCCTGGTGCATTGTCACTGTTTAACATCTTTAGGTGCCAATGCACCATCTACCTTACTCACTTTGCTAAAATAGTATATATTCATTCACATCCATTAGCAAGCCACCTCATCTCAACCATTTTAACTGTTGGCCAAATAGGGAGGGATGGAACTACATAGCCTTCATGCCTCCCAGGGATAGTGTTCTCTGATCGTGCTGGTTTCCCTTGCTCTTCTACACCTGATTTATTGACTTCTTTTAGTACTGGACTTCGGATGGAAGATTTAAGAGATTGTGCTAAGGGTAAAGTTATCATGTACCTCACTACGATTGTCACTGAGACTAGTTTCTTTCTCTGACGAAGCTTCTAAAGTTATCAAGTCTTTAGCATCTGAATTTTCAGTTTCTTGATCCTGGGACTGATTTACTCTACCATTGAATCTCGAGAGAGGTCGGTAATGTAAGGTTGTAGAAGGATGACATGGAGCTGGATCTCTCCCTTGCCTTTGTTCTGAATATGCACTTCCTTCATCAACCGCTTTTTCTCGTGGTTGATAACAATAACTGTATGATCCTCGTCGGTTTGGAGCAAATCGACTCCCTTTCACTGGTACTCCACCTATGCCAGTCACATTTGCTGCATGTACACCCTTTTCCCCTTCCAACACTTCAAATTCTACTTTCTCTCCATCTCCTACACTGTACAACAGTTTTAGGGGGTTATTCTTCGTTATGGATGTCCAATGTACAAATATGTCTTCTCCGGTGTCATGCCTTTTAATGAAGCCATAGCCTTTCTTCACATGGAACCATATTACTGTGCCAGTCATTTTAAGAGACATATACTGTGTCCCTTTACTATCAACTTTATTCATAGAAGATTGTCTCAGCAATATACCATCCACTACCTCAGTCTGTAATGCTATGTCCTTAGTATCCGGTCGCATAGAAAATTCATGGATACGGTCTTCAGGACAGTTGTTTAGAAAGTTGGCATCCTTGAGTATTTTATTCTCAGATTCTAGCTGAGACAGTCTTTCTTTCATTTCATTCAGACGAATATGATCCTCCTTTTCAGTTTCTTTACCCACTTCCAATAATTCAGACAACTCAGTTATTTTTGATTCCAGAGAATGAATATTGTCTTCCTGCTGCTGGTACATTATCAACTTTTGTTGCTCCTGATCCACTCTGGTTTGTCTTTCATCAGATGCCATGGTTTCCATCTCTCTCTGTATAAACCAAAGTTCTCTTTCAAGCTCTTTGTTCCTCTCATCAATTTTGGTGTTAAACATCTGTTCTTCTTTTAGCTTCCATCGGGTTTCATCTAGAACCTCCAACAACTGATAAATATGTTTAGACCTGTCCAGTGCTATATGTTTTATCACCTCTATCGGGGTCTGTAGATCCACTGGGCTATCTCTTCTTGTTGGTTCCTCAATGGAAGTTGGAAACAGGGAAAGCAGGTCCTTCTGTTGATCTTTTGGCAGAGCTAATACTAATTGTCCATGTTTCTTATAATCCTCAGCTATTTGCTTTAGCACAGTTTCTAATTTCTGTATACCTACATCTATCTTCACTTCCCCTGGAACTCTCTCTTTCAGTGGTAGAACATTCTTATCTCCTATCATTCCATAATCCATGAAGGCGACCAAAGTATGAGCAAGGTTGTCACTAACACCTCCCTCACTATCCTTTAGGTGGGGATCAAGTCTGACTTTCTTGTCCTTTGATTTTTTCTTTCTCTTCTCCAACTCTACAGGGACATCTAATATTTTTTTATTTTTCACACCTAGGTTATTTACAAAAGTTCCCACAAACTTGCATTTCACCTCTTCCTTTAAGCCTGGTCCCTTATGGTACTCTTGTTTGTCCATACGTTTACATTCTCTATTGGCTTCAACTCTCCCAACTGATACAGCAATTGCTTTATGTCCAACCTTCTCCCTGTTCCTTTGCTTCTTTCCCATATTTGTATTTTATTTTTAGGGATGTGAGGACTTTATCAATAATAATTAATGGCAGCTGACACTTGTGGTGTAACAGGGCCTGAGTGTAACTTCTATCTCACGCGGTGCCTCCAAATGTAACCCTACCCTCAATACCTTGAACGAGAGCTGTCTATGTATTCTATTAAGGGATGGTTACCTAATAGTTGTGCCTCCACTCAAGCTATGTGTAGTATTTAACTACCGTTAAGGCTTGCTTGAGTAAGCCTGATCTCTATCCTTAGGGGATGATTCCCTTATATCATAGATATATTATCTAATATACCTGTCTCTTCCAGGATCTTCAGATCAACTTCCAGACGGACCAGACACACATGGCAAGTATAACACTTTAATGACCAGTACCAAATGGATTAAGTATACATTAACATTTCATCAATTGCATACACATTCCCCTTTAAGTCATTAATCCATGCTAAACCCCTGTCAATTAGGCCTATACACAGTACCTGCATGCAATACAACAAATCCTTTTTCTTTTCAAGACACCCTTAGGTGTTAGAGTGACCCGGGTACTCTTAATATGATAGTGCACTATAAGGGCCCATAAACTTCCTAAAAATAACAGCAGTTAATACAGAATGTCTGACACTATGTTTTAGTATCAACTATCAGTTCTCCCTTCAGTTAAAGAGAAAGATGTTTGGCTCAGTCTACTTATGGTAGCGATTACTTTCTCCTATAAGGTTACTTATAGTTCCTCCTTGGCAGATAACAGAAAGTACCTATTTAGCTCATAGATAGTAACATCAACAGTTGATTACCAAGGAATCTGTATCCTTTCCTCAGTAAAAATGTTACCGTAGTTGTCCAGTATTAAACTAAACTCCTAAGAAGCTGGTATGATAAACCTTTGTTATGCTGCGTCCTTGTGTCCATTTGAAGTAGCTGATGCTTTCTATATTTCAGAGCATATATAGCTTTTCCATTCCTGTATGCCTCAAATTATTGTTGTCTCTTAGGATGAGTCTATATTAAATATATCTGCAAGAGATGGTTTCTCTTATCATAGTCACAGCGAGCTCAAATCCTTTAACTTTATAACTAATAGTCTCTTACGTGTCAGTCCTTCTTACGGGTTCACGAATATACATATAACACAGTTGTATTAAAGTGCCACAAGCTAGTCCTTGAATCGGGATGATATTCTAATCCTTTGTGGCTAAGAGGCTTTAACATCCATCCAATGTCACTGTAGTATGGCTACCTTTAATGTCCTTGACTCTAATTCTGCTAATTCAGGGGCATAAATACACACATTAGGTGGCAGCTTTTGGGTGTTACTTTCTATTTAGCGCTGCGGAACAATGTCTCTCGCTCTCCTTTGACTGATGTGATGCTGATATATGGGGGAGCTTTAAAACTGTATTTATGAAGCGTTAAACAGTTCAAGTTTCACTCCACTCCTCCTGTTATATATATATACCCAGTGCTTTCTACCTTCTCCTTAGCACTATGATTAAGCCATACATGGAACTGTAATTATAGGTCACTCTGACTACTGTGACCCATTACTGTCCTCCTGCTTAATAGCCATTATTGCGGGCTAGCCCTGGAGTCCTTAGTCCCAATATGAAATTGACTATGTACAATAGTCACCTATGGCTTGCTGTGCTTAGTGTAGGGGTAATATAAATGGCTGGATTATACACTCACACTTCTATGATCTAGTGATGCTGTTGCAGGATGCTCCCCAAACTCCTCCCTTACACTTACAGCCACACAGAATGGAGCCTCTGCTGCTGGTCCTGGCTTCTTTGTTGTGGCTGTCAGAGTCTGTGTTGGTAATCGGTAGGAAGGAACCCTCTCTGTCTCCCTGTCATAGATGCGCCCTTCCTATATTGCTGGGTGAGTTGACTTGCGCTGATGCCGGGTTCTATGAACAGTGCTGAGTCTCAATGCTGCTGTCACCACCTTTACAGTAAGGAAGCTCTGTTCTGGCTACACACACTAAGCCCCCTCCGGCCGCCGCAATGTATACCGCTCAGCTCTAATGCGGGCGACGGCCGGAGCAGCAAAAAACTATGTCCTCTCACCAAGGGATATGCAGTCTCTCCCTCAGCTACACTCACAGCACCTCTCCACCCCTCTCCAGTAGTCACATGACCCACTCTGAGGTGATGCCCCGCCCACTGGCAATCACCCCACTAGGTGATTGACAGTTAGGAGCACAAGGACATTAACCCTTTAGATACACTGTGAAACCATAAAATAAGCCTTAATTGTATTCACCACTACATTTACATCAATGTACATACAATTACATATATGTGAACTGTATTATTTACCTCAAAACATGCATACAGTATTACAACATCCATTAACTTTTATATGAATAATATATATGCTTATACTCCATTTTAGTCACCATATTATAACTACCTCAGTATAAGTGTTGTTTAAACCCTAAATCAGGGTTACAATGAGGTAGCGCACAGCACTGCAGCTGTGCGCCATTGTTGTCACACACTTCACACGAGCGGTCACGGAGGGTGCAGGGCGCTGCAGGGGGCGCCCTGGGCAGCAATGAGAATACCTTGTTCTGGTTAAAAAATACATCACATATAGCCCTTGGTGCTATATGGATGTATTTAACCCCTGCCAGGTCTCACAAACTCCGGAGAAGAGCCCGCCGAAATAGGGGGCGGGGCCTATCTCCTCAGCACACAGCGCCATTTTCCTGCTCAGCTCCGCTGCGAGGAAGGCTCCCAGGACTCTCCCCTGCACTGCACTACAGAAACAGGGTAAAAAAGAGAGGGGGGGGCACTTTTTTTTGGCGTTTTTGATATATATTAAGCTGCTATAAGGGAGACAACACTTCTATAGGGTTGTTCCTATATATTTATAGCGCTTGGGTGTGTGCTGGCAAACTCTCCCTCTGTCTCCCCAAAGGGCTAGTGGGGTCCTGTCTTCGATAAGAGCATTCCCTGTGTGTCTGCTGTGTGTCGGTACGTGTGTGTCGACATGTATGAGGACGATGTTGGTGTGGAGGCGGAGCAATTGCCGGTAATGGTGATGTCACCCCCTAGGGAGTCGACACCGGAATGGATGGCTTTATTTATGGAATTACGTGATAATGTCAGCACATTACAAAAATCAGTTGACGACATGAGACGGCCGGAAAACCAGTTAGTACCTGTACAGGCGTCTCAGACACCGTCAGGGGCTGTAAAACGCCCTTTACCTCAGTCGGTCGACACAGACCCAGACACGGACACCGAATCTAGTGTCGACGGTGAAGAAACAAACGTATTTTCCAGTAGGGCCACACGTTATATGATCACGGCAATGAAGGAGGCTTTACATATCTCTGATACTGCATGTACCACAAAAAGGGGTATTATGTGGGGTCTGAAAAAACTACCTGTAGTTTTTCCTGAATCAGACGAATTGAATGAAGTGTGTGATGAAGCGTGGGTTAACCCCGATAGAAAACTGCTAATTTCAAAGAAGTTATTGGCATTATATCCTTTCCCGCCAGAGGTTAGGGCGCGCTGGGAAACACCCCCTAGGGTGGATAAGGCGCTCACACGCTTATCAAAACAAGTGGCGTTACCGTCTCCTGAAACGGCCGCCCTCAAGGATCCAGCAGATAGGAGGCTGGAAACTACCCTGAAAAGTATATACACTCATACTGGTGTTATACTGCGACCAGCCATCGCCTCTGCATGGATGTGCAGTGCTGGGGTGGTTTGGTCGGATTCCCTGACTGAAAATATTGATACCCTGGATAGGGACAGTATTTTACTGACTATAGAGCATTTAAAGGATGCATTTCTATATATGCGAGATGCACAGAGGGATATTTGCACTCTGGCATCGAGAGTAAGTGCGATGTCCATATCTGCCAGAAGAAGTTTATGGACGCGACAATGGTCAGGTGATGCGGATTCCAAACGGCATATGGAAGTATTGCCGTATAAGGGGGAGGAATTATTTGGGGTCGGTCTATCGGATTTGGTGGCCACGGCAACAGCCGGGAAATCCACCTTTTTACCTCAGGTCCCCTCCCAACAGAAAAAGACACCGTCTTTTCAGCCGCAGTCCTTTCGTTCCTATAGGAACAAGCGGGCGAAAGGACAGTCATATTTGCCCCGAGGCAAAGGAAAGGGTAAGAGAGTGCACCAAGCAGCTTCTTCCCAGGAGCAGAAGCCCCCCCCCCCGGCTTCTGCAAAGCCCTCAGCATGACGTTGGGGCTTTACAAGCGGACTCAGGGGCGGTGGGGGGTCGACTCAAGAATTTCAGCGCACAGTGGGCTCACTCACAGGTGGACCCCTGGACCCTGCAGATAATATCTCAGGGTTACAGGTTGGAATTAGAGAAGTCTCCCCCTCGCCGGTTCCTAAAGTCTGCTCTGCCAACGTCTCCCTCAGACAGGGCGACGGTATTGGAAGCCATTCACAAGCTGTATTCTCAGCAGGTGATAGTCAAGGTACCCCTCCTACAACAGGGAAAGGGGTATTATTCCACACTATTTGTGGTACCGAAGCCGGACGGCTCGGTAAGACCTATTCTAAATCTGAAATCTTTGAACCTGTACATACAAAAATTCAAGTTCAAGATGGAGTCACTCAGAGCAGTGATAGCGAATCTGGAAGAAGGGGACTTTATGGTGTCCCTGGACATCAAGGATGCTTACCTGCATGTCCCAATTTGCCCTTCACATCAAGGGTACCTCAGGTTCGTGGTGCAAAACTGTCATTATCAGTTTCAGACGCTGCCGTTTGGATTGTCCACGGCACCTCGGGTCTTTACCAAGGTAATGGCCGAAATGATGTTTCTTCTACGAAGAAAAGGCGTATTAATTATCCCTTACTTGGACGATCTCCTGATAAGGGCAAGGTCCAGGGAACAGCTGGGGGACGTAGTAGCACTAACCCAAATAGTGCTGCAACAGCACGGGTGGATTCTGAATTTTCCAAAATCTCAATTGACCCCGACGACACGTCTGCTGTTCCTGGGAATGATTCTGGACACGGTTCAGAAAAAGGTGTTTCTTCCGGAGGAGAAAGCCAAGGAGTTATCCAAACTTGTCAGGAACCTCCTAAAACCAGGGAAAGTGTCTGTGCATCAATGCACAAGAGTCCTGGGAAAGATGGTGGCTTCTTACGAAGCGATTCCATTCGGCAGATTCCACGCACGAACTTTTCAGTGGGATCTGCTGGACAAATGGTCCGGATCGCATCTGCAGATGCATCAGCGGATAACCGTGTCGCCACGGACAAGGGTGTCTCTTCTGTGGTGGTTGCAGAGTGCTCATCTGTTAGAGGGCCGCAGATTCGGCATACAGGACTGGGTCCTGGTGACCACGGATGCCAGTCTGAGAGGCTGGGGAGCGGTCACACAGGGAAGAAACTTTCAGGGAGTATGGTCAAACCTGGAGATGTCTCTTCACATAAATATACTGGAGCTAAGAGCGATTTACAATGCTCTAAGCCTGGCAAAACCCCTGCTTCAGGGTCAGCCGGTGTTGATCCAGTCGGACAACATCACGGCAGTCGCCCACGTAAACAGACAGGGCGGCACAAGAAGCAGGAGAGCAATGGCAGAAGCTGCAAGGATTCTTCGCTGGGCGGAAGATCATGTGATAGCACTGTCAGCAGTGTTCATTCCGGGAGTGGACAACTGGGAAGCAGACTTCCTCAGCAGACACGATCTACACCCGGGAGAGTGGGGACTTCATCCAGAAGTCTTCCACATGATTGTGAACCGTTGGGAAAAACCAAAGGTGGACATGATGGCGTCTCGCCTCAACAAAAAACTGGACAGGTATTGCGCCAGGTCAAGAGACCCTCAGGCAATAGCTGTGGACGCTCTGGTAACGCCGTGGGTGTTCCAGTCAGTGTATGTGTTTCCTCCTCTGCCTCTCATACCAAAAGTACTGAGAATTATACGGCAAAGGGGAGTAAGAACGATACTCGTGGCTCCGGATTGGCCAAGAAGAACTTGGTACCCGGAACTTCAGGAGATGCTCACGGAAGATCCGTGGCCTCTACCTCTAAGACGGGACCTGCTTCAGCAGGGACCGTGTCTATTCCAAGACTTACCGCGGCTGCGTTTGACGGCATGGCGGTTGAACGCCGAATTCTAAGGGAAAAAGGCATTCCGGAAGAGGTCATTCCTACACTGGTAAAAGCCAGGAAGGAGGTGACTGCACAACATTATCACCGCATTTGGAGAAAATATGTTGCGTGGTGTGAGGCCAGGAAGGCCCCCACGGAGGAATTTCAATTGGGTCGATTCCTACATTTCCTGCAAACAGGATTGTCTATGGGCCTCAAGTTGGGGTCCATTAAGGTTCAAATTTCGGCCCTGTCGATTTTCTTCCAGAAAGAATTGGCTTCAGTTCCTGAAGTCCAGACTTTTGTAAAAGGAGTACTACATATACAGCCCCCGGTTGTGCCCCCAGTGGCTCCGTGGGACCTTAATGTAGTTTTGGATTTTCTCAAATCCCATTGGTTTGAGCCACTCAAATCGACGGATTTGAAATATCTTACATGGAAAGTAACCATGCTACTGGCCCTGGCTTCAGCCAGGAGAGTGTCAGAATTGGCGGCTTTATCGTATAAAAGCCCATATCTGATTTTCCATTCGGACAGGGTAGAACTGCGGACGCGTCCTCATTTTCTGCCTAAGGTGGTGTCAGCGTTTCACCTGAACCAGCCTATTGTGGTGCCTGCGGCTACTAGCGATTTGGAGGATTCCAAGTTGCTGGACGTTGTCAGGGCATTGAAAATATATATTTCAAGGACGGCTGGAGTCAGAAAATCTGACTCGCTGTTTATACTGTATGCACCCAACAAGCTGGGTGCTCCTGCTTCTAAGCAGACGATTGCTCGTTGGATTTGTAGCACAATTCAACTTGCACATTCGGTGGCAGGCCTGCCACAGCCTAAATCTGTCAAGGCCCATTGCACAAGGAAGGTGGGCTCATCCTGGGCGGCTGCCCGAGGGGTCTCGGCATTACAACTCTGCCGAGCAGCTACGTGGTCGGGGGAGAACACGTTTGTAAAATTCTACAAATTTGATACCCTGGCTAAAGAGGACCTGGAGTTCTCTCATTCGGTGCTGCAGAGTCATCCGCACTCTCCCGCCCGTTTGGGAGCTTTGGTATAATCCCCATGGTCCTGACGGAGTCCCCAGCATCCACTAGGACGTTAGAGAAAATAAGATTTTACTTACCGATAAATCTATTTCTCGTAGTCCGTAGTGGATGCTGGGCGCCCATCCCAAGTGCGGATTGTCTGCAATACTTGTACATAGTTATTGTTACAAAGAAATCGGGTTGTTATTGTTGTGAGCCGTCTGTTCAGAGGCTCCTACGTTGTCATACTGTTAACTGGGTTCAGATCACAAGTTGTACGGTGTGATTGGTGTGGCTGGTATGAGTCTTACCCGGGATTCAAAATCCTTCCTTATTGTGTACGCTCGTCCGGGCACAGTATCCTAACTGAGGCTTGGAGGAGAGTCATAGGGGGAGGAGCCAGTGCACACCACCTGATCCTAAAGCTTTATTTTTGTGCCCTGTCTCCTGCGGAGCCGCTAATCCCCATGGTCCTGACGGAGTCCCCAGCATCCACTACGGACTACGAGAAATAGATTTATCGGTACGTAAAATCTTATTTTTACCCACTGTGCTTCTCACTACATACAGTATGTAATATGGCAGGTGTAGTTTCCAAAAGTCCTTAATCTCATGACAGTCCCAGCCCAGGCTTTAGGGCCTAATTCAGATCTGATCGCTAGGCTGCGATCTTGCTGCCCTGTGATCAGATAGTTGCCGCCTACAGGAGGAGGGGAAAATCGCTGTGCAAGTGTGCGATCGCTTCTGTTGCAGAGCTGCACAAAAATCAGTTTGTGCAGTCTCTGCGCAGCCCAGGCACTGGCGTTTCTATAATGGGTGCAGTGTGTGCGGTGCACACGGGCCCCTGAGTCCAGAGGGGGCCCCCACCGCACACACTGCACCCATTTGTAAAATACTTACCCCTCCGAAGTACAGCGCCGGCATCCGCAGCGCCGCTAGAACACAGTGAAAATGTCCCAGCGGCCATTTTCACTGCGCTCTGCGCATGCGCAGTAGAGAGATCTCAGGGAAAATGGCTGCCGCGCCATTTTCCCGGAGATCTGCGAATCGCAGTAGAGTCTGAGCCCTGTAGTGCTCAGACTCTACGGCGCTCCGGGCAGAGGAGGGGGGCCCGACGGAGGAGGCTGAACACGGGCCTTCTCCTCTCTTAAAACGCCCCTGAGCCCAGGACTTACTCTTCCACTGCGATTGAATCCTGCTGATCGGGCCGGAGCTGAAGTCAGACACCCTCCCTGAAAACGCTTCAGCCCGCCTGCGTTTTTCCGGACACTCCCTGAAAATGGTCCGTTACCACCCACCAACGGCGTCTTCCTGTCAATCTCCTTGCGAACGCCCGTGCAAATGGATCCTTCGCTCCTTGCGAACGCCCATGCGAATGGATCCATCAATGACCGGCGATCCCCGTTGCAGCCGTGCGACGCGCAGTGCGGTGCATACGCAGTTAGAATCTGATCGCCGCGCTGCTGATCTGAATTACCCCCTTAATCATATATCCCTTTAAAAGTTTGTGTCTTGCATTCATTAATGATCAAGGTCCATGTCCATGAGTACAGTACATTTCTGCAGCGGGGTACACTGGGTTCCACAGGGAATAACATCGGTTGTAGAGTAGGATCTTTATCCGAGGCAACAACAGGCTAAAAGCTTTGACTGTTCCCAAGATGCTCAGCCCCGCCTCCTCTATAACCCCGCCTCCGTGCACAGGAGCTCAGTTTGTAAGTTGGTCAGGTGCCTGCAGTGCAGGCAGCTAACAGGCAGGGCTGCTCCAGCAGCCCTAAAAAGAGCTATTTTAAAGAAGATAGAAGACTTCAAGAGCTGCAGCAGAGACACTCTAGTGCTAGATATCATTCTGATATCTCCTGCTGCAGCTCCATCACCTCCCCCAGCGGCGCTGTATACTCCCGCGTCCCTGGTTGCCGGGTACTTACAGCAGAGGCTCCGATTCTTCACCCAGGGCACACACACACTAACCGAAGTTCTCCGGGATCGCGTGGCCGCACTCAGGGAGGAGGTAAGAGGGTCCCCCAGGCGGCACCCGCTGGAAATCGCGATCCGCTGCGGCAATTAGGAGGCGGGCCGCGTGCTGGCGTGGACACTGTGGCCGTGTAGGGACCCCACTAGACCACCAGGGCAAGGGCACAGGTCGGATTAGGCTATAATCCATTTTATTAAGGCCCGCAGCACCCAGTGGTGAAGTCCAGCAAGGGGATAAGGCTCTGGCCTGTAGTTCCTCCCCCAGCCCCTGGACGCCATTTAGAGTAAATGTTCCCGCCCTGGAGCTGCATCTCTCTGTCTCCCTCACTCCCTGTCACATACCTCCCAACTGTCCCGATTTTCGCGGGACAGTCCCGTTTATTGGGGACTGTCCCGCTGTTCCACCCGCGGGCCGCAGTGTCCCGCGGTGGGGGGGTCAGTTGGGAGGCTCTGTCAATCGCTGCTCTGCTTAGCAGAGCAGCGGTGAATATTCAGTGGAGTCAGAGGGAGAGGGAGCATGCCAGCGGCTCACAGAGCGCTGGACATGCCCTCTCAGTGACGAAAACGGGGGCGTGGCTCGCGATCGCGGGTCCTCCCGCGAAGCCACGCCCCCTTTTCACATGCCACGCCCCCTTTTCGGGAACACGCGCTAGCTTCGCCGCGCAAGTGTCCCGCTCCACAGTACAGTAAAGTTGGGAGGTATGCTGTCAGCGTTTGGTGGACGCCATTACACACAGCTGTGCTGATTTTGGGACTGCTGGGTGATGACTCCTCTGTAAAGCCGCCTGCATCATCAGTGCTGTGCATTTACAGGACACTTAAGTATTCTACATGTCGTTTAGGCAGTGTTAGTTAAGAACAACTGCATACTTCAGGGTTATTTAGTACAAGTACCCTGTGATATTCATCCAGTTTTTACTGTGCATTGATATATATGTTTATATACATAGCTTTACTCAGTAATAGCATTGCTAGTCCAGTGCAGTTTTATTGTTTGTCATAATTCCAGCATTGTACATGTGACTGTGTGTGAGTGTGTGCATATAGCTGCTGGGTGATCTCTTCTCCGTATATCTCACTCCTACTGCTATCCCTATATTATGTAACCTGAGGGGGCTCCGTGCGTCAGGGTTATTAGATAATATAGGTATTTCACAGGATATACAAATTTTGTACTTTTCTCTGTGTTTCTCTGACGTCCTAGTGGATGCTGGGGACTCCGTAAGGACCATGGGGAATAGCGGCTCCGCAGGAGACTGGGCACAGCTAAGAAAGCTTTAGGACTACCTGGTGTGCACTGGCTCCTCCCACTATGACCCTCCTCCAGACCCCAGTTAGAATCCTGTGCCCGGCTGAGCTGGATGCACACTAGGGGCTCTCCTGAGCTCCTAGAGAGAAAGTATATTTTAGGTTTTTTATTTTACAGTGAGATCTGCTGGCAACAGACTCACTGCAGCGAGGGACTAAGGGGAGAAGAAGCGAACCTACCTAACTGGTGGTAGCTTGGGCTTCTTAGGCTACTGGACACCATTAGCTCCAGAGGGATCGACCGCATGGAACCGGCCATTGATGTTCGGTCCCAGAGCCGCGCCGCCGGCCCCCTTACAGAGCCAGAAGCAAGAAGAGTCCGGAAAATCGGCGGCAGAAGACATCAGTCTTCACCAAGGTAGCGCACAGCACTGCAGCTGTGCGCCATTGCTCCTCATACACACTTCACACTCCGGTCACTGAGGGTGCAGGGCGCTGGGGGGGCGCCCTGAGCAGCAATAAAAACACCTTGGCTGGCAAATATATCACAATATATAGCCCCAGAGGCTATATATGTGATAAATACCCCTGCCAGAATCCATAAAAAAGCGGGAGAAAAGTCAGCGAAAAAGGGGCGGAGCGATCTCCCTCAGCACACTGGCACCATTTTCTCTTCACAGTGCAGCTGGAACACAGCTCCCCAGGCTCTCCCCTGTAGTTTTCAGGCTCAAAGGGTTAAAAAGAGAGGGGGGGCACTAAATTTAGGCGCAATATTGTTTATACAAGCAGCTATTGGGGGAAAAATCACTCAGTTATAGTGTTAATCCCTGCATTATATAGCGCTCTGGTGTGTGCTGGCATACTCTCTCTCTGTCTCCCCAAAGGACTTTGTGGGGTCCTGTCCTCAGTCAGAGCATTCCCTGTGTGTGTGCTGTGTGTCGGTACGGCTGTGTCGACATGTGGGATGAGGAAGGTTACGTGGAGGTGGAGCAGAGGCCGATAAATGGGATGTCGTCCCCTGTGGGGCCGACACCAGAGTGGATGGATAGGTGGAAGGTATTAACCGACAATGTCAACTCCTTACAAGGCTGGATGACGTAAAACAGCTGTGGGACAGCCGGCTTCTCAGCCCGCGCCTGCCCAGGCGTCTCAAAGGCAATCAGGGGTTCAAAAAAGCGCCAGTGTCGACGAGGTTGAGACATATACACAATCCACTAGGAACATCCGTTACATGATCTCGGCAATGAAAAATGTGTTACGCATTTCTGACATGAACCCAAGTACCGCATAAAAGGGGTTTTATTTTTGGGGAGAAAAAGCAGCCAGTGTTTTGTTCCCCCATCAGATGAATGAAGTGTGTAATGTAGCGTGGGTTCCCCCAATAAGAAACTGGTAATTTCTAAAAAGTTACTGATGGCGTACCCTTTCCCGCCAGAGGATAGGTCACGTTGGGAGATATCCCTTAGGGTGGATAACGCGCTCACACGTTTGTCAAAAAAGGTGGCACTGCCGTCTTAGGATACGGCCACCTTGAAGGAGCCTGCTGATAAAAAACAGGAGGCTATCCTGAAGTCTGTATATACACACTCAGGTTATATACTGAGACCTGCAATTGCCTCAGCATAAATAGTGCTGCTGCAGCGTGGTCTGATACCCTGTCAGATAATATTAATACTCTAAGACAGGGATAATAGTTTGCTAACATAGAGCATATTAAAGACGTTGTCTTATATATAAAGGATGCACAGAGGGATATTTGCCGGCTGGCATCCAGAATAAATGCAATGTCCATTCTGCTAGGAAGGTATTAGAAACCCGGCAGTGGACAGGTGATGCTGCCTATAAAAGGCACATGGAGATTCTGCCTTATAAGGGTGAGGAATTGTTTGGGGATGGTCTCTGGGACCTCGTATCCACAGCAACAGCTGGGAAGAATTTTTTTTTTACCTCAGGTTTCCTCACAGCCTAAGAAAGCACCGTATTTTCAGGTACAGTCCTTTCGGCTTCAGAAAAGCAAGCGGGTCAAAGGCGCTTCCTTTCTGCACAGAGACAAGGAAAGAAGGAAAAAGCTGCACCAGCAGCCAGTTCCCAGGATCAAAAATCTTCCCCCGCTTCCTCTGAGTCCACCGCTTGACGTTGGGGCTCCACAGGTGGAGACAGGTGCGGTAGGAGCGCGTCTCGGGAACTTCAGGGACCAGTGGGTTTGCCCACAGGTGGATCCCTAGGTTCTGCAAATAGTATCACAGGGATATAGGCTGGAGTTCGAGGCGACTCCCCCTCGCCGTTACCTCACCTCAGCCTTGCCTGCTGCCCTCGGAGAAAGGTAGTACTGGCGGCAATTCACAAGCTGCACCTCCAGCAGGTGAAATCAAGGTACCCCTCCTTCAACAAGGCCGGGGTTACTATTCCAAAATGTTGTGGTACCGAAACCAGACGGTTCGGTGAGACCCATTCTAAAATTGAAAGCCTTGAACACTTATATACGAAGGTTCAAGTTCGAAATGGAATCGCTCAGGGCGATTATTGCAAGCCTGGAGAATTTCATGGTATCACTGGACATCAAGGATGCTTACCTGCATGTCCCTATTTACCCTCTTCACCAGGAGTACCTCAAAATTGTGGTACAGGATTGTCATTACCAATTCCAGACGTCCTGTCCACACTGCACAGGGGATTTGTGTTAGGTATTATATCTGCTGATATTGTACTGTGTCGCCCGTGCTTTACGCTTTCATATCATGTCAGTTACAGGGGGTGATGGGTCTGCAGTGGCGCACGCAGGGGGGGTTTCCGAGTACCTGGAAACCCCCCCCTAATGAGCCAAATGTTTTATTGTTGAGACGGAGACAGCACTGTCTCCGTCTCAGCAAAAGGCGCGATCGTGATCGCGACCGCTACCGCGGACCTCCTGCAGCACCAGCAGAGAGCTACAGTAGTACGTAGCTCTCTGAATAGTGAAAATCCGGGGGGAAGCTGCTGGCTGTGGAAGCTCAGCCACAGCAGCTCCCTCCGTCCCTCCCTCCCTCGTCACAGAACTCCTGCTCCCAGTCTCCCAGTCCTTGGTGGTATGTATATCACCTCATATTTAAATGTATTAAGTGATATTAAGTGGTCATGGATGTTATCTATGTATGTGTGTGATATGTATATATATATATATATATATATATATACATGTATGTATAAACAGTGTGTATGTATTTATGTATGTATGTGCATTTTTTATGTGTGTATATGTATATATATATATATATATATATATATATATGTGTGTGTGTGTGTATGTATATAAATGTGTATATATATATATATATATATATATATATATATACACAAATACACACAACAAAAAGACTGCAGCACTCCCAGACTTGGTTTTTAAAAAGTTTTTAAATAGGCGTCTTCCATCCCGCTGTGAAGGAGCCGGGTTCCGTTCCTTCACAGCGGGATGGAAGACGCCTATTTAGGTGAGTTGTCAGTACACACACTTTTTGTCTGTTTTATATGTTGTGCTTGAAAACGGTGCTGTAGGGACACCGAAATGTTGCACCTATGCAAGATGATTTTGCTTCACTAAAAACTTTTTAAAAAGCAAGTCTGGGAATGCCGCAGTTTTTTCGTCGTCAGCATCTGTACCCACACTGAAGGCACCCGAACACAAACATTATCCAGCGCGGAATGGCAGATCCATTTTTGTTTTTAATATATATATATATATATATATATATATATGTCATATAGGACCGGCACTCACCTCTCATAGAGACTTTGCTCCGGTGCCCTCTGAAAATAGTCAACAATCCAGGTATCCCATGTACACAGCGGCACTCAGAGACTCATGGTAAGTGAAAAAATGTGCAAAATTTAATCCATGTTACAAACTGTTCAGGCCTGAACAGTTTGTAACATGGATTCAATTTTGCACATTTTTTCACTTACCATGAGTCTCTGAGTGCCGCTGTGTACATGGGATACCTATATATATATATATATATATATATGTGTATGTGTATATATATATATATATATACATACACGCACAGTATATTATAATTACACACACATACACACCCATGGAAACCCCCCTGAATAAATCCTGCGTTTGCCCCTGGTCTGGGGCTGATTCCGCCGTGCGCGGTTATGATGTCCCAGATGCATTTGAGGATAACATGGCTGCGGAGGGTTCAGGTTTTGGGGGTTCTGTACCCCCCAGTCAGTTTGTAACAACGGAGGCACATCAGGGCCCGCTTTGGTCTGCCTTTTCTAATTTACTGACTATGCTGGTAACTAGACTTGTGCCCCCTATGGGACCTCCTGTGCCTTATCAGTCATATATGGTCCCTGTGGTTAATCCGCCATGGACAGATGCTCTGTCCACTCAGTTACAGCACATAAATAACTCTTTGGATAAACATAATCCTGACCCTCGCCCGCCTAAGACTAAACCTAAGAAGTTCTCTAAGCGTGCTGTTACTTCCTCTCAATCCACGCATGTTCCGGATACCTCTTCCGATGAAAATGGCGTGTATACTGACCCCACAGACTCTGATCATGACATTTCTGATGGGGACTCTGTTTCACAGGTGGATGATCCTGATCTCTTAGAGGCTATCAGGCTCATTCTTCAGATTGATGATGATCCTGAGCCTGCTACTACATCTAAGAAACCAGACAGGTTCAAACGTCAGAAGGTTACTAAATTGGTTTTACCTCATTCTGACCTCTTGGTTGACATACGTCAGGAATCCTGGGAGAGCCCAGGAAAGAAGTTCACCCCGCACAAGAAGATGCTAGCCCGCTATCCCCTTGCGGAAGAATTGAGTAAAAATTGGGAAACGCCACCACCGGTGGACTCGCAAATCACTCGGCTGGTGGTGTCATCTGCTCTGCCTGTCACTCCCATCACTTCTCTCAAGGAGCCGACGGATAAGCATGTGGAGGGCTGCTTAAAAGCTATCTATACCCTTGCAGGGGCTGCGCATAGGCCCACCATTGCGGCTACTTAGGCCGCAGAAGCTATAGAGGTGTGGGCTCAGGAAATAGAGGCTGAGTTTTCATCCAATTTTTCTGAACATGCCAGACAATGTCTCTCTTATATTGTCACGGCATCTCATTACATTAAAGAAGCAGCTTCAGATGCAGGTGGTCTGCTACGACATCCATTTTGGCTCACCAAATTCTCTGGTTACAGTCCTAGTCGGTGGACTTGGACTCTAAGAAAACCCTGGAGGTGCTCCCGTTTAAAGGAAACATCCTCTTTGGTGAAGATCTCAACAAGATTGTCGCTGACTTGGCGTCTGCTAAGACTGCATGTCTACCTAGTACTACTCCTTCGGGCCCGAAGGCTAAGAGTACTTCCTTTCGTTCCTTTCACCCTCCTGGTAAAGCAAAGGGTCAGGCATACCCGAAACAGTCTCACACTTCCAAAACCACCAAGCCCAAGCCTAAACGTGCCTGGGCTGCCCATCAGCCGGCTTCCAAATCTGACAAGCCTGCGGCATGACGGGGCGGGCCTCCCCATGGGGGATCTCAGGGTGGGAGGCTGACTTCTACAGTTCACCCAGGTATGGTTGAAGACCACTTCAGACGCTTGGGTACGGGAAGTCGTCACTCACGGATACGCTATAACCTTCAAGACACGTCCCCCTCCTCGCTGTTGCCTGACGGACATCCTTTCAGATCAGGTGAAGGCAACAACTCTCCATTTAGTGGTACAATCCCTCCTGGACACTGGAGTGGTAGTGCCGGTGCCTCTGGCTCAGAGGGGCAGGGGATACTATTCAACGCTGTTCCTAGTTCCCAAACCGAATGGTTCCTCCCGGCCCATTCTCAACCTCAAATCTTTGAACAAGTTTGTGAGGGTCTCCAAGTTTTGTATGGAGACCCTTCGCTCTTTTGTCCTGGCTTTGGAACCAGGGGACTATTTGGTATCCTTGGATATACAGGATGCTTACCTGCATATCCCTATTGCCATGTCACATCAGCAATACCTGCGGATTGCTTTTGGCAATCTCCATTACCAATTCCAGGCCTTACCGTTTGGTCTGACCACGGCTCCGCAAATTTTCACCAAGGTCATGGCAGTTATGACGGCTTCACTCCACCGTTGGGGCATCCGGATCCTGCCATATCTGGACGACCTGCTGATTCTGGCCAATTCCCCAGAAGTTCTCCTACGTCATTTGGATCTGACGGTCCAGTTTCTGCAAGCCCACGAGTGGTTCGTCAACTGGAATAAATCATCCCTGGTCCCTGCCCAGAGCATGGTGCATCTGGGAGCGTTGTTGAACACACACAACCAGAGGTTGTTTTTGTCACAGGAGAAAGCCCTGAAGCTACAGGACAAGATACGTTGCTTTCTTTCTCGTCCGCGTTGTTAGGTTCCTGGTGCTCAGAACAAGGGAGATGTTGCGTAGTGAGTCCTGAGCACCAGAACGTGACGCTGAAATAAGGTGTGGTGTGGAAATAGCCCCTAGCACCCTACCTCTGTTGTTTTACCCGTGTGGTCAGTTCACGCCTGAGTGACTATGGTTTCTTGGGCCCACGGCAGCCGCGTTTGAAGGGCGGATTATGTCTGCCCAACTCCGATGCCCCCAGGTCTTAGCGTGAGACAAGGCGTGAACCGAGACAGGATAATAACAAGGGGACCTCTGACTAAAACAACAGAAAGCTAGGGGCTACTAACTACCCTAAAACTAAATTTATGTGCGGCACGCCGCCAAAGGAAAAGAACATCCAAGGAAATGCTGTCCACTCGCCGACACAATACTGTTGTGTACCGGCGGTGACAGCATAAGCAGAACCCTCTGCAAAACACCAATAACAAAATATAACCAAAGAATACTGCGGCCTAGGCCGACGGACGCGGCAAAGCCGATACTCACGGAACCGGTACAAACACTGGCAAACGGACAGGAACCCCCAATGTAGCCGACACAGACTCTCAGAACCAGAGGACAGGCAGAATCCCAAACGACAGACCGGTGGACACCAAGAAGCCAGAAACTCGACTAGGCACAGACAAAGCCACAGGACTTCTGGACAGGAACACTTCACGGCAGGACACAGGAATCGACACAGGAACCAACACTGGAAGCAGTTAGACAGACACTGCTAGACAGGAGCTCAGGAACTGGCAGGGACTAGCTCAGAACGCAAGAACTCTGGAAGTCTAGAAACCTGGAAATATCACCAGCGTCTGTGAATTGCACTGAGCCAGCATATAACAGAGAGTCTTAATTAATTATGTCGTGCAGCTGCCCTGCTGCACAACTGAGAGGTGCAATCAAGAGACAGGTGAGGCTGAACACATGGGAACAAGCTGCAATTACACAGACTCACCACTGGCAGCAAACAAGAATATTCTTAAACCAGAGCAATGGGAAAACCTGGCCTGCAAGACAACTATAAACATAAAATAGGAATGAACCACTACCTCTGGTTCATAACAGTACCCTTTCCTTAAGGGTGAACTCCGAACACCCCATGACACCCACGGGGAACATGAACAGAAGTATAACATAAAATACATAACCAAAAATGCAAAACAGGAATGAGCCACAGCCGTGGCTCATAACATTACCCCCCCCCCTTGAGGAGGGGTCAAAGGACCCCAAAATTCAGACTTTCCAAAACAAGGGATACAAAAAAAAACCTGACACACTGGTCTAACAGAAACAAGCTGTGACAACAGCTTGTAACGGTGCCCCCCCCCCCCCCCTTGACGGTGGCCACTGGACACAAGACAAGGAAAGGAAAAAATTTTTTTTATTTTTTTTTTATAACAAGGCAAGAGTCAATAATCATTTCTTTTTCTTCTTCTTTTTACAAAGTTCTTGAGGTCTGACCAAGGTAATTCCCCAAACATTGTCTGAACTGATGGTACCTCCCAGCAAGGCTGGGTTCAAATCAGAGATTGGTTTCTTAACCTTGGGAGCTGAACTTTCAGGCAAAGTACTACTATTAGAAGAAGAGAGAAAAGCACATCCTGCAGTCAAAACAACGGGCTGAGACTCTTGTGCCGAATTTACAGAATACGGTGAACTCTCAGCAGATAAGACGGGTGACCTAGAGGAACCTGAACCAATTTCTTTGGAACCATATCTCTTAATAACTGCATCACTGAATGCCGGGGGATCCTGAAGAATGGGATCTTCAGCTTTCATTAGGCTGGTTGCCCACTCAAAAGGCTCTCCTCTAAAGGAATATATCAGATAGAGCACAAGGTTCTCTGAAGTGATGCCCAGAAATGGTCTAAACAACAAAATGGTGTAATAGTGTTTGTAAAGCGCCAGAAATTGGACTAAGTCCACATCAAAGATTATAGATGTTGAGATATCAACAGAGTCAGGATCTGCTTCCTTCCCATCTGACTGACTAGAGTGCTTTGCTAGGACCTGGTCACTATTGACCTTACTCGAGGCTAAGACTTTCTGAACCCCACCTGGGGCATTGACTTTCTGAACCCCACCTGGGGCAGTGACCCTCCGAACCCCACCTGGGGCAGTGGCCCTCAGAACCTCACCTGGGGCAGTGGCCCTCGGAACCCCACCTGGGGTAGTGACTTTCTGAACCCCACCTGGGGCAGTTACTTTCTGAACCCCACCCGGGGCAGTGACTTTCTGAATCCCACCCGGGGCAGTGGCCTCCGGGAACCCCGCTGGGGCAGTGGCCTCCGGGAACCCCGCTGGGGCAGTGGCCTCCGGGAACCCCGCTGGGGCAGTGGCCTCCGGGAACCCCGCTGGGGCCAGAACCTCGGATTTTTTTACTGGGACCGGGCCGTCGGCCTCCCTCACTGGGACCGGGCCGTCGGCCTCCCTCACTGGGACCGGGCCGTCGGCCTCCCTCACTGGGACCGAGCCGTCGGCCTCCCTCACTGGGACCGAGCCGTCGGCCTCCCTCTCTGAGTCGATAATTATCGAAACTTCTCCCGGGACTATGACTTCCGGGACTTTTGCTGAAGCTATAACCTTCAGAACCTCCACTAATGCTATGCCTCTTGAGTCCTTTCCTGGGGAAGCGACTTCTAGACCCTTCTTTGGGGCTTTGTCTCTCGAGACCCCACTTGGGGATATTACTTCAAAGATCCCTTCTGGGGTTTTGCTTCTCGAGTTCCCTTCTAGAACTATGGTTTTAGACACCTTCTCTGGAGTTGCGCTTTTCAAGTCTCTACCTGGGGTAACAGCTTCTGAGACCCCTTCTGGTATTGACACCTGAGCTATAATATTCAATGTCCCTCTATAACCTAGAGCATCGGGTACCGCTCCAGGACTCTGGGCATCGGGTACCGCTCCAGGACTCTGGGCATCGGGTACCGCTCCAGGACTCTGGGCATCGGGTACCGCTCCAGGACTCTGGGCATCGGGTACCGCTCCAGGACTCTGGGCATCGGGTACCGCTCCAGGACTCTGGGCATCGGGTACCGCTCCAGGACTCTGGGCACCGCTCCAGGACCCTGGGCACCGGGCACCGCTCCAGGACCCTGGGCATCGGGCACCGCTCCAGGACCCTGGGCATCGGGCACCGCTCCAGGACCCTGGGCATCGGGCACCACTCCAGGACCCTGGGCATCGGGCACCACTCCAGGACCCCGGGCATCGGGCACCGCTCCAGGGGCTTGCAACTCTGCTTCAACAGGAAAATCAAGAGAGGAGAGAAACATTCTCCTTTGGTTCCTGAATCTATAATGGGGCTCCCTAGCCCAAGGACCCCAATTATAGGACAGAGTGCTTTTTAGTGTGGGTTGTGTGACAAGTACCTCTGCCACAGTAGAGACAGGAGTAGGTCTTGTATCCTGACTAAACTTGGCCAGAGGGCAGGACTTGTCGCCACACTTTGGCTTGTGCAACTCACAGGTCTGCAGATAGTGGCCTAAACCCCCACAATATAGGCATAAATCTAAGTTTCTGCGACGCAGGCGCTCCTCTTCTGAGAGCCTGGGCCGCAGAAAACTTTTAAACCTTTTCTCTTTAATTAAACCTGAGGATTCACTTGTCACCATACTGTGAGCAAGAGTCTCTTTATAGGATGAACTCTCAACAACTTCTGGCAAAATAAGCAAATTTTGGTCAGAAGGTTTTGCAGTTGCTTTAAGGATTGCTGCAAAACTTCCAACCGCTCAGGTTTCAAAGCACTGAAAGCAGAGTTCAGGGCTGAGAGAGATGCTTGCAGGGCTTGCATAGTAGGCATAGGAGGATTTCAAACTAGACAAGACAAGACACGATTCTAGACACGATTCTAAGACAAGATTCTAGACAAGATTCTTAGACAAGATTCTTAGACAAGATTCTAAACAAGACAAGACTGGACTGGATTTTTAAACTAGACAAGACAAGACTGGACTGGATTTTTAAACACCGGACTGGATTCTGCACACTGAATTCTAGACAGGACTGGATTTTTAAACACCGGACTGGATTCCGCACACTGAATTCTAGACAGGACTGGATTCTAAACACCGGACTGGATTCTGCACACTGAATTCTAGACAGGACTGGATTCTAGACAAGACACTGGACTGGGCCAAAAAAGAAAAAGCTTTATTTCTTTTTTGTTGTATGGCTGGTGATAATGTTAGGTTCCTGGTGCTCAGAACAAGGGAGATGTTGCGTAGTGAGTCCTGAGCACCAGAACGTGACGCTGAAATAAGGTGTGGAAATAGCCCCTAGCACCCTACCTCCGTTGTTTTACCCATGTGGTCAGTTCACGCCTGAGTGACTATGGTTTCTTGGACCCACGGCAGCCGCGTTTGAAGGGCGGATTATGTCTGCCCAACTCCGATGCCCCCAGGTCTTAGCGTGAGACAAGGCGTGAACCGAGACAGGATAATAACAAGGGGACCTCTGACTAAAACAACAGAAAGCTAGGGCTACTAACTACCCTAAAACTAAATATATGTGTGGCACGCCGCCAAAGGAAAAGAACAACCAAGGAAATGCTGTCCACTCGCCGACACAATACTGTTGTGTATCGGCGGTGACAGCATAAGCAGAACCCTCTGCAAAACACCAGTAACAAAATATAACCAAATAATACTGCGGCCTAGGCCGACGGACGCGGCAAAGCCGATACTCACGGAACCGGTACAAACACTGGCAAACGGACAGGAACCCCCAATGTAGCCGACACAGACTCTCAGAACCAGAGGACAGGCAGAATCCCAAACGACAGACCGGTGGACACCAAGAAGCCAGAAACTCGACTAGGCACAGACAAAGCCACAGGACTTCTGGACAGGAACACTTCACGGCAGGACACAGGAATCGACACAGGAACCAACACTGGAAGCAGCTAGACAGACACTGCTAGACAGGAGCTCAGGAACTGGCAGGGACTAGCTCAGAACGCAAGAACTCTGGAAGTCTAGAAACCTGGAAATATCACCAGCGTTTGTGAATTGCACTGAGCCAGCATATAACAGAGAGTCTTAATTAATTATGTCGTGCAGCTGCCCTGCTGCACAACTGAGAGGTGCAATCAAGAGACAGGTGAGGCTGAACACATGGGAACAAGCTGCAATTACACAGACTCACCACTGGCAGCAAACAAGAATATTCTTAAACCAGAGCAACGGGAAAACCTGGCCTGCAAGACAACTATAAACATAAAATAGGAATGAACCACTACCTGTGGTTCATAACAGTACCCTTTCCTTAAGGGTGAACTCCGAACACCCCATGACACCCACGGGGAACATGAACAGAAGTATAACATAAAATACATAACCAAAAATGCAAAACAGGAATGAGCCACAGCCGTGGCTCATAACACGCGTGTGTCGATACACTCGGCGATGCAAGTACTAGGCCTCATGGTGTCGACTTTCGACATGGTGGAGTATGCTCAATTTCATTCCCGCCCCCTGCAGAAACTGGTTCTCGCCAAGTGGGACGGGCTGCCTCACCGGATCAGGTCTCAAATGATCTCCTTGTGTCCGGAGGTCCATCTGTCACTGACCTGGTGGCTGCAAGACCAACGATTGAGCAGGGGTCGTCCCTTCTGGATAGCCAACTGGGTCCTTCTGATGACGGATGCCAGTCTGAGGGGTTGGGGTGCGGTGTTGGAGCAACACTCTCTTCAGGGTCGGTGGACCATGAAGGAGTCTCTCCTCCCGATAAACATTCTGGAATTGCGGGCAGTATTCAATGCTCTGAAACTGGCCCAGCATCTGGTACTGAACAGGCCTGTTCAAGTACAGTCAGACAACGCCACCACGGTGGCGTACATAAATCATCAAGGCGGCACTCGAAACCGCATGGCAATGATGGAAGTGTCAAATATTCTTCAATGGGCGGAACGCCATCTGCAAGCCATATCGGCAGTGTTCATTCCGGGGGTCCTCAACTGGGAAGCGTACTTCCTCAGTCATCAGGACGTACACGCCGGAGAGTGGAGCCTTCATCCAGAAGTATTTCAACTCCTAGTGGACAAGTGGGGCCTACCAGATATAGACGTGATGGCGTCTTGACATAATCACAAGGTTCCGGTCTTCGGAGCAAGAACAAGGGATCCTCAAGCGTAGTTCGTGGACGCACTGGCAATTCCATGGAACTTTCGGCTGCCATACGTGTTCCCTCCGGTGTCACTCCTGCCCAGAGTAGTGAGGAAGTTCAAGCAAGAAGGAGGAATAGCTCCAGCGTTGCCCAGACGGCATTGGTTCTCAGACCTACAGGGTCTCTTGCTAGAGCGTCCTCTTCTGCTTCCGCAATGACCAGACCTCCTCGTTCAGGGTCCTTGTGTTTACCAGGATTTGGCCCAACTGGCTTTGACGGCGTGGCTCTTGAAGCTTCCATACTGAGGGCCAAAGGATTTTCTGAGGCGGTCATTCAAACTATGTTGAAGGCCCGTAATCCGGCTTCTGCTCCAATCTACCATAGGGTCTAGAATTCTTACTTTGCTTGGTGCGCATCTAACAATCATGACGTTTACAAGTTTAGTACGGCCAAACTTTTGGCATTCCTACAACAGGGCCTGGACTTGGGCCTTCGGCTGGCCTCCCTCAAGGTTCATATTTCTGCCTTGTCGGTATGGTTTCAGACAGTGGCGTAAGTTCATCCCAGTTGCTCGGAGGCAAGAATAAAGTTGTGCCCCCCCCCCCACCCTTACAAAAAATGATTAGTATTTTAACTGACTCCTCTATACCCACCCAGACTCTCCACTGAGCAGATCACGGAGTTTCGGTCACAGAGGGGGAGCGCCGCGCATATGCTGATTGGCACCCCACCTCTGCTCAGTGGCTCTTTTATTAAAGCAGTCTGGCCCAGACATGCGCAGTGCATTTTATTAGGGGGTGCACTGCCAGATGGGCATGTAAAGCACCACCTACTGGTTGTGTCTAGCACCACCCCTTTCGAGCATGTCTAGCACCGCCTATTGGCTTTCCATTCCATATGCACCTTACCTATTTGGTGGTTTCTCACAATGGGGAACCTCTGAAGAAATGTATCCTTCCTGGGCAGACAGCGTCTTCAGTCAGTATTCACTATTCATGTAGGCTATCACATAGTACAGAAGATGCCTGTTTGTGTAGAAATATTACCCTGGTTATCAACATACAATAGCAGTTCAACCAGACTCATGTCACTTCCTGCCCTTTGCATCTCTCCGCCAGACAATCATTCCCCCTGTGTCTCTCAGGCACACCATCATCTCCCCCCCCCCACGTCTCTCAGCCACACCATCATCTCCTCCCTGAGTCGACTCTCAGCCATACCATCATCTACCACCTGCGTTGTCTCTCATTCACACCATCATCTCCTCCCTGAGTCATCTCTTTGCCACACCATCATCTCCCGTCTGCATCTCTCACCATGCCATCACTTGTGGCCCTCAGCTTCCCCCTTCACTCTGTGCCTCAATGCCTCCCACCCTTCACCGTGTCTCTCAGCCTGCCCCCTTCACTCTGTGTCTCTCAGTCTGCCCCCATCACTCTGCCTCGTAGCCTCACCCCTTCACTCTGTGCCTTGCAGCCTTCACTCTATGTCTCTCAGCCTGCCCTCTCCACCCTATGCCTCTCAGCCTACCACCGTTCACTCGGTGTCTCTCAACCTACCACCCTTCACCCTGTGCCTCTTAGCCTGCCCCCCTTCATTCTGTTCCTCTCAGCCTGCTCCCCTTCACTCTCTGCCTCTCAGCCTACCCCCCACCTCACACTGTGCCTCTCAGCCTCCACCTTCAGTCTGTGCCTTTCAGCCTGCTCCTCCTTCACTCTGTGCCTCTCAGCCTGCCCCACCCCATTGCTCTGTGCCTCTCATCCTGCTCTCCTTTCACTCTATGTCTCTCCACCTGCTCCCCCTTCATGCTGTGCCTCCCAGACAGTGCCCCTTCACCCTGTGTCTCTCAGCCTGCTCCCCCTTCACCCTGTGCCTCTTAGCCTGCCCCCCTTCATTCTGTTCCTCTCAGCCTGCCCCGTTTCAATCTGTGCTTCTCAGCCTGCTCCCCTTCACTCTCTGCCTCTCAGCCTGCTCCCCACCTCACTCTGTGCCTCTCAGCCTCTACCTTCAATCTGTGCCTCTCAGCCTGCCCCCCACCTCACTCTGTGCCTCTCAGCCTCCACCTTCACTCTGTTTTTCAGCTGCATCTCCCTTGTCTCTCAGCACCCCCCTCCTCCGCTTCACTGGTAGCAGCCCTCACCTTTAAGCCAATGAGCCGGCGGTCAGACAGTGTGGGAAGGTGCCGCTTCTTCCCTGACAGCATGCGTGGCCATGAGGTACTCTCAAGCTGTCGCCTTGCTCCTGGATCTCGGCAGTCCTGGCCACGGCGGTAAGGCACTAGGCAGCAGGGTGCAGAGTGAAAAGTGCACGGCGGCCGGTACCCAGTACCCGGTGCACATACTTGCACCACCAAGGCCAGAGCCCGGAGGGGGACAGAGAGTGAGAGGAGCCGGGTAAGGGAGACAGAGGTGACAGCTCAGAGCAGCTGTGCTTCCCCCTCTCCCATGTCACTGACCCGCACTGGAACAGCATGACGGAGCCGCAGTGTAATTTTCCCCCTCGGGCAGCAGGGAAGAAGGGAGAGAGCAGCGGTGCTCTGCCAGTGTTACTCTGTGTCAGCTGCTACATGCACGCTGCCCAGCCCCCTATCTGCCCTGGCATAAGCAGTGGGAGCAGAGGGAGTGCGGGGGGGGGGGCAGCTCCGTGGCCGGATTGTGCGGTGAGGAGGGGGCTGTACTGTTGTTATAGAGAGGGAGATGAGGCTGATGTGCTCTACAGTGGAGGAAGTGCCCCCTACATGTCCGGAGCCCGGCGGCAACTGACTCCATTGCCTCCGGGAGTTCCGCCCCTGGTTTCAGAGAAATATTGCAACTCTGCCTGATGTTCATACATTCACTCAGGGTGTTTTACGGATTCAACCTCCCTATGTCCCACCTGTGGCTCCTTGGGATTTGTCGGTGGTTCTGGAGGCTTTGCTAGAGTATCCATTTGAACCCGTTGAATCTGCGGACCTTAAGTGGCTTTCCCTCAAGGTCTTGTTTCTGCTGGCTATTGCCACTGCTAGACGGGTATCAGATTTGGGTGCCTTGTCTTGTAAACATAAAAACATAGAATTTTACGGCAGATAAGAACCACTTGGCCCATCTAGTCTGCCCCTTTTTTTTTATCCATTAGGCAATCTCAACCCTGTTTGCACCTTAATTCTTTGTAAGGATATTCATATGTCTATCCCAAGCATGTTTAAATTGCTCTACAGTCTTAGCCTCTACCACCTCTAATGGGAGGCTATTCCACTTATTCAAATGACTGTCTTGCCCCGGGTGACAGAAACACTCGTTTCGGCCCTGGATTGGGATACACGGTTGGTGTAATAAGCAAGAAAATATATCTTTCTAAAGAATTATATAGTTTCCTAATTTCTAAAGGTGTATCATATAATGTGCTTATAACATCTAATTTTATTTCCTTTTAACTTCCCCTTGATGCTGGACATGCCCACTATCTGGAAAGTCTTGGGGGGAGGGTGCTGCTGACATGGCCCATGGCTAGACCTTACACCTCTGGTGCTGCCCAAGTGGGGCCACTAGTACAAATTTTTCCAGGGCCACTTCTTGTTCCCAATCCGTCCCTGGATGTAGGCCATGCACCATTTTAGTTGCCCTTCTTTGTACACTCTCTAATGTATTTATATCCTTCTGGAGATATGGTCTCCAGAACTGGATACAGTATTCCAGATGGGGCCGTACCAGTGACCTATACAGTGGCATTATCACTTCTTTTTTCCTGCTACTGATTCCTCTCCCTATGCAACCAAGCATCTGACTTGCCTTTCTCATTGCTTTGTTGCATTGCTTTCCTGCCTTCAAGTCACTTGAAATAGTGACTCCTAAATCCCTTTCCTCCTCAGTAGTTTCCATTATAGTACCCTTGATACTATATTTAGCCTTTGGGTTTTTGAGACCCAAGTGCATGATTTAGCATTTTTTAGCATTAAACTGTAGTTGCCACGTTATTGACCATTTCTCAAGCATACCTAGGTCATCATTCATTTGTTTTACCCCTCTCGGTGTGTCTACCCTGTTGCATATCTTTGTATCATCTGCAAAAAGGCATACTTTCCCTTCAATACCATTTGCAATGTCACCAACAAAGATATTAAAGAGAACTGGACCAAGTACAGATCCCTGGGGTACTCCACTGATAACATTTCCCTCCATAGATTGCACTCCATTTACTACAACTTTCTGTTTCCTATCCTGCAATCAGGTTCTTATCCATTTAACTGTTTTATAATCCACCCCCACGCTTTTAAGTTTATTTAGCAGTCTGCGATTTGGGACAGTGTCAAATGCCTTACTAAAGTCTAGATATGCTACATCTACAGCTCCCCCTTGATCTATTATTTTCAACACAGAGTCAAAAAAGTCAGTAAGATTTGTTTGGCATGATCTCCCACCAGTAAATCCATGCTGTTTTGGATCCTGTAAATTGTTTGATTTAAGATATTCCACAACTCTTTCTTTTAATAGTTTTTCCATTACTTTCCCTACTACTTATGTAAGGCTTACTGGTCTGTAGTTACTTGCTTCTTCCTTGCTTCCACTTTTGTGCAGTGGAACTACATTTGCTATTTTCCAGTCCTCTGGAATGGCACCTGTGTTTAGTGACTGGTTAAATAATTCTGTTAAAGGTGTAACCAGCACATCTTCTAGCTCTTTGAGTATCCTTGGGTGTATCCCATCTGGTCCCATTGATTTATCCACTTTTAGTTTTGAAAGTTCTGTTAGGACCTTCTACTCTGTAAATGTACTTTAATCTGCCTTATTTTTATGAATGTCCTTGCAATTTAATTGTGGCCCCATCCCTTCTCCTTCTGTAGTAAATACTGAGCAAAAATAATTATTTAGGTGATCTGCTATTGCCTTGTCTCCCTCCACCAAATGCTCACTCTCTGTCTTAAGTCTTATTATTCCTCCATTTGATTTTCTTCTTTCACTCATATACTTTAAAAAAAGTTTTGCCCCCTTTATCTACTGACTGGGCCATAGTCTCCTCGGCTTCTGCCTTTGCACGTCTGATCACTTTCTTAGCATCCTTCTGTCTGTCAAGATACACCTCTTTGTCGTTATTATTTTGAGTCTGTTTGTATTTCCTAAAAGCCATCTTTTTTGCTTTCACACTAGTTGATACTGCTTTTGTGAACCACACTGGCTTCCTTTTCCTGTTGCTTTTCCTGACCCTTTTGATACAAAGGTCTTGTCAGGTCTCTGGTTTTTAAAACACACTAGTGATGTCTGGCGCTATTGTGTATATATATATATATATATATATACACATATATATATAAATATGTGTAATTGCGAGTGGGTGCCTATATAAACAGTCAAACCCACTCCGCACAGGTATCAGGGAATTAATCCAATACTCTCATACCTCACAAGATCTATCCAGCAGCAACAAAGGTGAAATGGCCTGTGGATATGGCCAACACAATCCACCCGATTTTTAAAAAACCGGGTGTGAACTAAAACAAACAAAAAACCCCCCTTGCGCTATTCAGACTCAAGTAAAGCACCATCAGTATATGTGAGCAATTGGATGAATTCTATTCATTGAGAGATCTTTAAACAAAGGCTTCAAATATATTACACCATATGATATCTAATTATGAATGACTCATGAACACATTTGATGAGAAGGTCTTATTTGAAAATTAAAAGCAAGGATGTTATCAGTGTCTAGCCCACTGTGGTCACTGTTAGTTATATGATCCACCTCTTATGCTCATTAGTAGTTGTATTATTATTAATGTTTTAGTCTTATTTTTATGTATATGCCCATATTACAGTTATTAATGAATTATATATGTTCATATTTGATCAATTTTATAGATAATAAAATCATCTTGTAATTATAATCTTATTTGAGATTATTCAAGCCTTGTTGCCTCTAATTGAGTCTGAATAGCGCAAGGGGGGTTTTTTGTTTGTTTTAGGTCTCTGGTTTTGTCTGTCCCCGGCGGGGGCGCTAGTGGGTCAGTGTTGGTGCGATGTATAAAGCGGGGAGGCAATATAAAAGTCCTGCGCATAAGCGCTGATATTTATTAATGCAAAGCAGATGGTATAATACTAAATACAATGGAAACCGGTAATGTAGAAAACTATGACAGGTAACTGAATCCAAATAACATAAAAGTCTCTTGCAGCAGAATGTAAATAACTTGATAATGAATGCAGGTGAAATAACAGAACTCCAGTAGTATTTGGAAATACACAGTCTCTGAGTAACACAGGGTAAACTGATAATGATTAGGAAAGCAGAACTCCGGAATATATGAATAACTCACAGTCTCTGTAAAGCACAAGTCCTTATAGCCACACTAAGGCTAAAGCAGGAGACAGTCTCTAAGCCAGTAGATGTTATGCGGCTGAGTTGCACAGATGGTATGCTGACAATTAGTGCACAGGTAAGTAATGAGAAAGAACACCTGAGGAGAGTCTCTTACTGCTGATGGGTTTGAAGCTGGATGTAGCTGAAGTCCGGAGTAACAGGAGAGCTGTAGAAATGGAAGCTGGAACTAATGAGGTATCCACAGGGGATCGCTGGAAACAGGAACGCAGGAACTGGGAGAACTAGACACAGGGTATGTGACTCGTTGTCTGAGGCGATGAGAGTGAGCCCCGGACAGGAACTTATACCCCTTGCTCTGCAGTGATTGGTCGCAGTGTTCTGGTTGGAAACAGGGCTGGATTAGATGCAGGAATTATAGCAGCATCCACACGGACCGGATGCCGGCACACAGCAGAACACAAACGCAGGACCAGACTCAGGGGTACTCAGCGACACGGGAGATGACGCTCGCGGTCAGCGCATCCATACAGCCGCGACTGGGGCCATGACTTCCGGAGGCCCGCACACCAGCGCGCTGGTAGGTGAGACGCAGCTGACCGCCGATTCCTGACAGTACCCCCTCCTTTATGGGTGGACTCCGAACACCCACGAGGCTTGGCAGGGAAGAGCCTGTGGAAGGCTTGTACCAACCGTGGAGCATGCACATCCGTAGAGTTGACCCAACTCCTCTCTTCAGGACCATATCCAGACCAGTCAATTAGATATTGCAAATGACCGTAGCGATGACGAGAGTCCAAGATCTTTTCCACCTCGTATTCCACGCCCCGATGAGTTTGTACCTTTGGGCCTACTGGAAGCGCTCTCTGGAAACGATTGAGAATTAGTGGTCCGAGGAGAGAAATATGGAATGAGTTGGGAATTTTCAAACAGGAAGGCAATTTTAATTTATAAACCACTGGATTAATAACACTTTCTACTGGAAATGGTCCAATAAACCGTGGGGCAAATTTCATCGAAGGAACTCTGAGAAAGAGATTCCGAGTAGATAACCAGACTTTGTCGCCTGGCTTTAAACTGGGAACTGCTCGTCTCTTTCGATCAGCAAACATTTTATACCTCTGAGAAACCTTTTTAAGAGATAGATGAATCTTCTTCCAAATTTGAGAGAATTGCTGAAGAGCAGAAGCAGTTGCAGGCACGTCTATGACGGGTAAATCTTTGAACTCCGGTACTCTAGGATGTTGACCATAAACTGCGAAAAAAGGAGTTGTATCTGTAGAAGTATGATAACGGAAATTATGAGCAAACTCCGCCTAAGGCAATAAATCTACCCAATTATCCTGTGAAGAGAAAATATACAGTCTTAGATAGGTCTCAAGCTCTTGATTTACCCTCTCCATCTGCCCATTTGTTTGAGGGTGATAGGCCGTAGAGAACTTAAGTTTGACTTGTAGCGCGGAACACAGAGCCCTCCAAAACTTTGCCACAAACTGTACACCACGGTCGGATATTATTTCTGTTGGAAGTCCATGTAACCTAAAGATTTCACGAAGAAATAACTGTGCCAGCTTTGGAGCAGAGGGTAACCCCATGAGTGGGATGAAGTGTGCCATTTTTGAAAACCTATCAACCACTACCCAGATGGTATCATATCCATTAGAGGGAGGAAGGTCTGAAATAAAGTCCATTGATAAATGAGACCAGGGGCGCTTGGGAATGGAATTTGGTAGCAATTGGCCTGCAGGAGCCTGACGAGGAACTTTGTGCTGAGCACATTTGGGACATGAAGCTATGAATTCTTGAACATCTACTTTCATATGAGGCCACCAATAAGTTTGGGACAGAAACTTGAAAGTTTTTAAGACTCCAGGGTGACCAGTAAATTTAGATGTATGAGCCCAGGACAGGAGATTTGGACGAAGCTCAGGAGAGACAAACATCTTGCCTGGAGGTGGAACTTGGGATACCCCTGTAGCTGCGAACACCACAGGATTTAATATGGGTCGAGCAGCTTGTTCTCATGATTCCACAGTTGAACTCATAGAGCGAGATAATGCATCTGCCTTAACATTTTGTGAGCCAGGTCTAAACATCAACTTAAAATCAAAACGAGAAAAGAATAGGGCCCACCTTGCTTGTCGGGGATTCAGACACTGCGCTGCCTTCAAATAAAGAAGGTTCTTGTGATCCGTGTAGATGGCAATAGGGAATCTCGCACCCTCCAGCAGATATCTCCATTCTTCAAGGGCCAATTTGATTGTCAACAGCTCCTGGTCACGGATGGTATAGTTAATTTCTGCGGGCAAGAATCTACGAGAGAAAAACCCGCAAGGGTGAGTCTTACCATCAACGCCCACCTGGGACAGGACTGCGCCCACGCCAACCGTTGAGGCGTCTACTTCCAAGATGAAGGCCTTGTTGACATCTGGCTGTTGTAACACGGGAGCTGAAATAAAAGCCTGTTTTATTTTATGAAAAGCAGACAGCGCTTCATCAGACCATTGGGAAGGATTTCCCCCTTTTCGGGTTAGGCAGGTAATTGGGGCTATTAATGTGGAAAAGCCCTTAATAAACTTCCTGTAGTAGTTAGCGAAGCCAATAAAACGTTGAACTGACTTGAGTGTTGTTGGAAGAGACCAGTTCTCTATGGCTTCTAGTTTAGCTGGGTCCATTTGAAGGTCTGTTCCGGAAATAATGTATCCCAGGAAAGATACTGAAGAAGCTTCAAACGTACATTTAGATAGTTTGCCATACAGATGATTCTGTCGAAGACGTCAAAGAACCTCTTTTACCTGTTGGCGATGAGTAACTAAATCGCGCGAAAATATCAGGATGTCATCGAGGTAAACTACCACACACTTATACAGGAGATCTCTAAATACTTTGTTGACAAAGTTTTGGAACACAGCCGGGGCATTACTCAAGCCGAAGGGCATCACTAGATATTCGTAGTGGCCGTCACGAGTATTGAAGGCGGTTTTCCACTCATCACCACTTCAAATCATGATTAAATTGTAAGCCCCGCGAAGATCCAGTTTCGTGAAGATGGAGGCACCTCTGACTCTGTCAAACAGCTCTGTGATGAGAGGTAACGGGTAGCTGTTTTTAATCGTGATGTCATTTAAACCCCGATAATCAATACAGGGGCGTAGTCCTCCATCCTTTTTCTTAACAAAGAAGAATCCCGCACCGGCCGGGGAAGAAGATGGACGGATAAACCCTTTTTGTAAATTCTCCTTTATATATTCGCTCATTGCTTGAGTCTCTGGAACTGAAAGAGGGTATGTTCGCCCTCTAGGCGGCTTACTCCCTGGGACCAAATCAATGGGACAGTCCCATTCTCGATGAGGCGGTAAGACATCAGCAGCTTTCTCACTGAAGACGTCAGTGAATTCCTGATAGGCCTCTGGAAGGTCAGACTGAGGCTTTACACTTGTGGATTTTATTGGACACACTTGAGCTAAGCATGAATGGAGACAGGAGGGACTCCACGCCGTCAACTGTAAGGTAGACCAGTCAAATTGTGGATTGTGCAATTGAAGCCAAGGTATACCCAGTACAATCTCATAGGTAGCTTTTGGTATGACCAGGAATTTGATGAGCTCAGAATGCAGGAAGCCCACTCCCAGAACTACCGACTTGGTCTGCTGAGTGATGGATCCTTCTGCAATACGGCTTCCGTCTACGGCAGTAAGATAAACCGGATGAGACAGCTTTGACACTGGGAGAGAAAGTCTATCCACTGCAGCTTGTGTGATAAAATTCCCAGCAGCACCACAATCCACTAAAGCGGACAGAGACTGGAGTCCATCTGGCATTTCCAAAGTGACAGGCAATATTAAGTCTTGAGATGATGGAGCTTTATTCAAGGTCCCTAACTTGACTCCTCCTTTGCAAGTTAGGACCTGGCGTTTCCCGACCGAGCAGGGCAGGAACCAAACAGATGACCATCAGCAGCACAATAGAGACACAGTCTTCCCTTTAATCTTCTGGACCGCTCCTCAGGTGTTAAACGAAATTTGTTTACCTGCATAGGTTCGTCAGCAGTAATAGGTTGAGACTGTAGAGGAGGCATAACTCGGTGCTTGCGAAGATCACCTCGAGAGCGTTCACAGGCTCGCTCGCGTAAACGTAGATCCAACTTGACACATAGAGAGATTAGGGCCTCCAGTTGCTCTGGTAGATCTCGGGTAGTCAATTCATCCTTTATGCGGTCAGACAGACCATGCCAGAAGGCGGCAACCAATGCCTGGTTGTTCCACTTCACCTCTGATGCCAATGTCTGGAACTGAATGACGTACTGACCCACAGTACGTGTTCCCTGGCGGATCTGAAGGAGGTCTGAGGAAGCAGAAGTCGTACGCCCAGGCTCGTCAAAGATGCGTCGGAATGCGGCAACAAACTCTGTATAATTATTCAGTAGTGCATCTGCTCGCTCCCACAGCGGAGAGACCCAATTCAGAGCAGAACCAGCTAACAGAGAGACAATATATGCAACCTTTGTTCTAGGTGTTGGAAAGTTCTGTGGTTGTAATTCAAAATGGAGTTCGCATTGATTCAAAAATCCACGACATATTTTAGGATTACCATCAAATTTACTTGGTGTAGGAAGATGGATGCGAGACATTGGAATAGAAGCAACTGGAGAGCTAGAAACTATGGAACTAGGAAGAGGAGCAGAAACTGATGAGGACACTGGAGGAGCTGAAGTTGGAAATGACTGTTGCAGAGTATCTAAACGAGAAGACATTTCCTGCAGGTATTGTATAATCTGCTGCTGCGCAGCCTCTTGACCATCTAGTCGTAACACTAAGCCTTGGAGTGTCCCTGACCCCACATTCTGACCACCGTCCGGGTCCATGGGCCTCGGACAAACTGTCAGGTCTCTGGTTTTGTCTGTCCCCGGCGGGGGCGCTAGTGGGTCAGTGTTGGTGCGATGTATACAGCGGGGAGGCAATATAAAAGTCCTGCGCATAAGCGCTGAAATTTAATAATGCAAAGCAGATGGTATAATACTGAATACAATGGAAACCGGTAATGTAGAAAACTATGACAGGTAACTGAATCCAAATAACATAAAAGTCTCTTGCAGCAGAACGTAAATAACTTGATAATGAATGCAGGTGAAATAACAGAACTCCAGTATATTTGGAAATACACAGTCTCTGAGTAACACAGGGTAAACTGATAATGATTAGGAAAGCAGAACTCCGGAATATATGAATAACTCACAGTCTCTGTAAAGCACAAGTCCTTATAGCCACACTAAGGCTAAAGCAGGAGACAGTCTCTAAGCCAGTAGATGTTATGCGGCTGAGTTGCACAGATGGTATGCTGACAATTAGTGCACAGGTAAGTAATGAGAAAGAACACCTGAGTCGAGTCTCTTACTGCTGATGGGTTTGAAGCTGGATGTAGCTGAAGTCCGGAGTAACAGGAGAGCTGTAGAAATGGAAACTGGAACAAATGAGGTAACCACAGGGGAACGCTGGAAACAGAAACGCAGGAACTGGGAGAACTAGACACAGGGTATGTGACTCGTTGTCCGAGGCGATGAGAGTGAGCCCCGGACAGGAACTTATACCCCTTGCTCTGCAGTGATTGGTCGCAGTGTTCTGGCAGGAAACACAGGGCTGGATTAGATGCAGGAATCATAGCAGCATCCACACGGACCGGATGCCGGCACACAGCAGAACACAAACGCAGGACCAGACTCAGGGGTACTCAGCGACACGGGAGATGACGCTCGCGGTCAGCGCATCCATACAGCCGCGACTGGGGCCATGACCTCCGGAGGGCCGCACACCAGCGCGCTGGTAGGTGAGACGCAGCTGACCGCCGATTCCTGCCAGGTCTGTTGCACTTAGTATTGTACTTTTCAGTTTTTCCCACCTCTTCTGCACTCCTTCCAAGTTCCTCAAGTCTGCCAATGAATCGCTTAAACATCTCCCCATTTTTGCAAAGTCAGCATTTCTAAAATCCAACACCTTTGTTTTTGTGTGACAGGAGTTGGATCCTGTCTTTATACTAAACCATACTGCTTGATGATCACTGGATCCCAGGTGCTGACCCACATATATGTCGGATATCCTGTCACCATTTGTAAGAATTAAATCTAATATTGAGTCTTTGCGAGTGGGCTCCCTCACCAATTGCTTGAGAGATGCTCCCTGTAAGGAATGCAGAAATTTGCCTCTTGTAGCTGAACTTACAAAAGACCCCTCCCAATTTACATCAGGTAAATTAAAGTCTCCCATGATTATGACTTCTCCCTTTAAAGCCATTTTAGTGATGTAAATGCCAAATTGCTTTCTAACAAATATTTAAAATGCCCGCTCTAATATATACTGTGGACGCCTGCGCATCGTATTACCATGTGCTATGAATGTGCGCTATACATCGCAAAACACTGCATCCCATAAGAGAAAACAATACACCCACACATTATCTGAGTTCCAAAGCTCATTGATGTATATATTTGTTATTAAAAGGATATGTATTCAATATATCACAATGTACAGTATATATATATATATATATATAATACAACGTAATGGGCGGCACTCCAATGGATTTAAACAAAATAATACAGCTCACCAAGCCAGTTTGGATCAACGTTTCAGGTGCCTTTATTTACACCTTTCGTCATCCTGACGAAAGGTGTAAATAAAGGCACCTGATACGTTGATCCAAACTGGCTTGGTGAGCTGTATTATTTTGTTTAAATCCATTGGAGTGCCACCCATTACGTTGTATTGTCTGCTGGGCCTTGTAGTGCCACGGGAGGGCACCCGGGTATTTGCTCTCTGCTGTAGGAGTGCCGGTCATAGATGTTTTTATATATATATATATATATATATATATATATATAGTTACATGGTTACAATTTACACAGGAAGCAGGAATCCATACAGTTACAGGCCAGCGATACAATTACAATCTCCCTCAATGCTCACTACGCTCCCCCTCCATGCTCAAAGGAGCAGAGTATCGGCAGAAACCCATCTCGTTCAGGACCCAGGGGAAAAAGCACGCTTCTGTGTGTCTCTTCAGCAATATACTGAGTCTCTTGGGGGCGTATACAGATCTCTTGTAACTAGTCATTGGTCAGTTCATATGCAAGCAACGTCCAGCCTTGATGGTGTAATTACAGGAGATAGCCACTGGCTCTAGGCTACAATCATGCTGTCTTCCAGGAAATCCATTGTTCTAATAAGAGTGACTTTAGCTTTTATACATTTAATCATATCTACTTGTTGCAATGAGCTACAACTTAATAACAGGCATCAAATTGATATACACATTAATCTGGTTGCTTTAATTCCAAACACGACATGTCCATCTTGCTTCGTTCCAATAATACACATACATGACGTTACTCCATTATATAATTTTAAAACATTATGATGTCTGGCGCTTGATATGTTATTATTATGTGCTGTATGAAATATGTGTTGAATCTATCTTTGTGGCATGTCTGTGTAACTGCATATGTTACCATATATTGCTGTGCTCGCTGCACGTATTTGCAAGCATAGCGACTCATAATGTGCGGAGTCTGTATGTTCTCTCTATGTAATATTTTTGACTTCGACAGAGATGTCCAACAATAGGTTCCTGTCCAAATCCTGCCCCTGGCCTGGTGGTCTATAGATCACCCCAATGCAAATAATGTCCTTCTCCCCGGTTTCTATGGTGACCCAAAGGGCCTCAGTTTTATCTTCAATATTTTGTATTTCTCATACGTCCTAGAGGACCATGAGGTATAGACGGGATCCGCAGGAGACATGGGCACTTTAAGACTTTCAAAAGGGGTGTGAACTGGCTCCTCCCTCTATGCCCCTCCTCCAGACTCCAGTTTAGAATCTGTGCCCAGGCAGACTGGATGCACTCTGAGGAGCTCTACTGAGTTTCTCTGAAAAGACTTTATGTTAGGTTTTTTATTTTCAGGGAGTACTGCTGGCAACAGTCTTCCTGGTTCATGGGACTTAGGGGAGAGAAGTCAGACCTACTTCTGTGAGTTTAAAGGCTCTGCTTATTTGGCTACAGGACACCATTAGCTCCTGAGGGTCTGATCGCTAGGTACGCCTAGATGCTCGTTCCCAGAGCCCGCCGTCACCCCCCTTGCAGAGCCAGAAGTCAGAAGGCAGGTGAGTAGAAGAAGATCAGAAGACTTCAGTGACGGCTTTGAGGTACCGCACAGCGATCGCACGCTGCGCGCCATGCTCCCACTGCACAGCGGCACTACAGGGTGCAGGGCGCTGGGGGGTGCCCTGGGCAGCATATCTAGCCTCAATAACTACCTGGCAAGAGCGGACTAAGTGCCAGGGCACTGTCCGGACCCCCGCCAGTATAATTTTTTTTTTAAAAGAGCGGGTCTGAAGCGCGCCATTATGGGGGCGGAGCTTAGACCTCACAGCACACAGCCCAGCACCATTTTCTCTACACAAGGCTGCAGAGATGCTGGTCCTTCCTCACACTACTGTACAAGTAACAGGGTGCAAAACGGGGGAGGGGGGGGGCACAGTTATTTTGGTGCATTATATGTAACTTATAAAAGCGCTGCAGGTCTGGGATATTTTATGTGGTGTTTTCAGACCGTGATTGGGCGCTGGGGTGTGAGCTGGCAATAACTCCCTCTGTGTCTCTCTGACAGGCTTTACTGTGGGTCTGTCCCCTATAGGCCCAGTGTGTCTGCGTGTGTTGGGTGCACGTGTGTCGGCATGTCTGAGGCGGAGTGCTCTTCCCAGGAAGAGACTATGTTAGGGACACAAACGGCTGCGGGAGAGACACTGTCGGCACCGCCGACACCTGATTGGGTAAATGTGTTGAGTGCTTTGCATGCTAATGTGGCTCTGATAAATAAGAGATTGAATAAATCTGAGTCTCAGAACCAGGCATGGAAGAAATCCATAGAGGATGTATTGTTTCAAGTCCAGACCCCCTCGGGGTCACAAAAACGTTCATTTGCCCAGCTGGCTGACACGGATACCGACACAGACACTGACTCAAGTGTCGACTATAGTGATGCCAGATTAGATCCAAAACTGGCAAAGAGCATTCAGTACATGATTGTGGACCCTACTGTTCCTGATACTAGGGTCTGTATGTATAAAGGAAAGAAACCTGAGGTAACGTTTCCTCCCTCTCATGAACTGAACACGTTTTGTGAAAAGGTTTGGGAAAGTCCTGACAAAAGGTTTCAGATTCCCAAAAGGATTCCAGTGGCGTATCCGTTTCCCTCTGGGGATAGGGAAAAATGGGAGTCACCCCCCATTGCGGACAAAGCTCTATCTCAGCTGTCCAAAAAGTTGGATCTTCCGTCCCCTGACACGGCAGCCCTAAAGGATCCTGTGGATCGTAGGCAGGAAAATACATTGAAATCTATTTATGTCACCACGGGTACGCTACTCAGACTAGCCATTGTATCTGCGTGGGTGAGTAGCGCTATCGAAAAATGGGCAGATAACTTGTCATCTGAAATAGATACCATGGATAGGGATAGTATTCTTTTGACACTAGGTTATATCAGGGATGCTTCAGTCTACCTAAAGGAAGCTGCGAGGGATATTGGCCTCTTGGGATCAAGGGCCAATGCCATGGCAGTCTCAGCTAGACGAGCATTGTGGATTCATCAATGGAATGCTGATGCTGATTCTAAGAGAAATATGGAGTCTCTACCGTATAAAGGTGGTGTATTGTTTGGTGACGGCCTCGCTGATTTGGTATCTACGGCTACCGCGGGTAAGTCATCATTTTTACCTTATGTGCCTGCACCACAAAAGAAACACCACTATCAGATGCAGTCTTTTCGGCCCAATAAATACAGAAAAGGCCGAGGGTCTTCCTTCCTTGCTAATAGAGGAGAGGGAAAAGGTAAAAGATCACCAGCCGTGGCCGGTTCCCAGGAACAGAAGTCCTCCCCGGCTTCTGCCAAATCCACCGCATGATGCTGGGGCTCCTTTGCGGGAGTCCGCACTGGTGGGGACACGTCTCAAGCTCTTCAGTCAGTTCTGGGCTCGGTCGGCCCTGGACCCATGGGTTTTAGAAATAGTGTCCCAGGGGTACAAACTGGAGTTTCAAGACGTTCCCTCTCACCGATTTTTCAAATCGGCCTTACCAGCTACTCTTCCGGACAGGGAGGTGGTATGCGCCGCAATACAAAAATTGTGTTACAATCAAGTCATTGTCAGGGTTCCCCCGTTGCAACAGGGAGAAGGGTTTTATTCGAACCTGTTCGTGGTCCCGAAGCCAGACGGCTCAGTCAGACCAATCCTGAACCTCAAATCCCTAAATTTCTACCTAAGGAAATTCAAATTCAAGATGGAATCTCTCCGGACAGTGATCTCCAGTCTGGAGGAGGGGGATTTTATGGTGTCGGTAGACATAAAGGATGCTTACTTACATGTTCCCATTTATCCTCCACATCAGGCTTACCTGAGGTTTGCAGTTCAGGATTGTCATTACCAATTTCAGACGTTGCCGTTTGGTCTGTCCACGGCTGCGAGGATTTTCACCAAAGTAATGGCCGAAATGATGGTTCTCCTACGCAAGCAAGGGGTCACAATTATCCCGTACTTGGACGATCTCCTGATAAAGGCGAGGTCCAAGGACCAATTACTGCAGAACATTACGCTGTCCCTGACAATTCTGCAGCAACATGGTTGGCTCCTAAACTTGCCAAAATCACAGTTGGTTTCGACGAGACGGCTGTCGTTTTTGGGAATGATTCTGGACACAGAATTACAGAGAGTTTTTCTTCCAGTAGAAAAGGCGCTGGAAATTCAGAACCTGGTCAAACAAATTCTGAAACCAGCAAAAGTATCGATCCATCAATGCACTCGGTTGCTGGGGAAGATGGTGGCGGCCTACGAGGCCATTCAGTTTGGCAGATTCCATGCCAGAGTGTTTCAGTGGGACCTGTTGGACAAGTGGTCCGGGTCCCATCTGCACATGCACCGAAGGATAATCCTGTCTTCAAGGACCAGAATCTCACTCCTGGGGTGGCTGCGCAGCTCTCACCTCCTAGAGGGATGCAGGTTCGGGATCCAGGACTGGATCTTAGTGACCACGGATGCGAGTCTCCAAGGCTGGGGAGCAGTCACTCAGGGGGAAAGCTTCCAGGGAAGATGATCAAGCCAGGAAATTTGTCTACACATAAATGTTCTGGAGCTAAGGGCCATTAACAACGGCCTTCTGCAAGCGGAACATCTTCTTCGCAATCGGCCCGTCTTGATTCAGGCGGACAACATAACAGCAGTAGCGTACATAAACCGCCAGGGCGGAACAAAAAGCAGAGCGGCAATGGCAGAGGCCACAAAGGTGCTCCGTTGGGCGGAAAGGCATACAAGCGCTCTGTCAGCGATCTTCATTCCAGGAGTGGACTACTGGGAAGCAGACTTCCTCAGCAGACACGATCTCCATCCAGGAGAGTGGGGTCTTCATCAAGAGGTCTTTGCAGAAGTGACAAGTCGTTGGGGAATTCCTCAAATAGACATGATGGCGTCTCGCCTCAACAAGAAACTTCAGAGATATTGTTCCAGGTCGAGAGACCCTCAAGCAATAGCAGTGGACGCCCTAGTGACACCGTGGGTGTTTTGGTCGGTGTACGTGTTTCCTCCGCTTCCACTCATTCCAAAAGTGAAAAAGATCATAAGCAGAACAAAGGTTCAAGCGATCCTCATTATTCCAGACCTGCCAAGGAGGGCTTGGTATCCGGATCTTCAGGAATTACTCATAGGAGATCCCTGGCCTCTTCCTCTGAAGGAGGATCTGTTACAGCAGGGGCCGTGCGTGTTCCAAGACTTACCGCGACTTCGTTTGACGGCTTGGAGGTTGAACGCCGGATCCTAGCCCGAAAGGGTATTCCCGAGGAGGTCATCCCGACTCTTGTTCAGGCCAGGAAAGGAGTAACGTCTAAACATTACCACCGTATTTGGAGAAAATACGTGTCTTGGTGTGAATCCAAGAAGGTTCCTACGGAAGAATTTCAGTTAGGACGTTTTCTCCATTTTCTGCAAGCCGGTGTGGATGCGGGCCTAAAGTTGGGCTCCATTAAAGTACAAATTTCAGCCTTATCGTTTTTTTTTCAAAAACAATTGGCTTCCCTTCCAGAAGTTCAGACCTTTGTGAAAGGCGTGTTGCACATCCAACCTCCCTTTGTGCCCCCTGTGGCACCATGGGATCTTAACGTGGTGTTTCAATTCCTTCAATCTCATTGGTTCGAACCTTTACAAAAGGTGGAGTTGAAATTCCTCACTTGGAAAGTGGTCATGCTGTTGGCCTTGGCATCCGCCAGGCAAGTGTCTGAATTGGCGGCCTAGTCTCACAAGAGCCCTTATTTGATCTTTCATGAAGATAGAGCAGAGTTGAGGACTCGTCAGCAGTTTCTGCCAAAAGTGGTTTCGTCGTTCCACTTAAACCAACCTATTGTGGTGCCAGTGGTTACTGACGCCTTGCTGGAATCGAAGTTTCTTGACGTAGTCAGAGCTTTGAAAATTTATGTGGCCAGAACGGCTCAGTTTAGGAAAATGGAGGCTCTGTTTGTCCTGTATGCTCACAACAATATTGGGGCTCCTGCTTCCAAGCAGACTATTGTGCGCTGGATCTGTCATATGATTCAGCAGGCTCATTCTACGTCTGGATTGCTGTTACCGAAATCGGTGAAGGCCCATTCTACCAGAAAGTTGGGCTCGTCCTGGGCGGCTACCCAGGGGGTCTCGGCATTACAACTTTGCCGAGCGGCTACTTGGTCAGGATCAAACACCTTTGCGAAGTTCTACAAGTTTGATACCCTGGCTGATGAGGACCTCATGTTTGGTCAATCAGTGCTGCAGAGTCATCCGCACTCTCCCGCCTGTTCTAGAGCTTTGGTATAAACCCTATGGTTCTTGAAGTGACCCCAGCATCCTCTAGGACGTATGAGAAAATAGGATTTTAATACCTACCGGTAAATCCTTTTCTCTTAGTCCGTAGAGGATGCTGGGTACCAGTCCCAGTGCGTACTGTATCTGCAGTTATTAGTTGTGGTTACACACATGTTGTGTTACGTTTATAGTCAGCCTGTTGCTGATGTTGTTCATGCCGTAGACTTGCGTTGTGTGGAATGCCATGTTGTACGGCGTGCTTGAGGAGTGAGCTGGTCTGTATCTCACCTTAGTTTAACAATAAATCCTTTTCCTCTAAATGTCCGTCTCCCTGGGCACAGTTCCTATAACGAGTCTGGAGGAGGGGCATAGAGGGAGGAGCCAGTTCACACCCCTTTTGAAAGTCTTAAAGTGCCCATGTCTCCTGCGGATCCCGTCTATACCCCATGGTTCTTGATGTGACCCCAGCATCCTCTACGGACTAAGAGAGAAGGATTTACCGGTAGGTATTAAAATCCTATTTAAAGTAGCATTTATGCTTTTTTCCCACATACATTGCTACCCCTCCTCCTATTCAGTGGCGGATTTATAGGGGGGGCACCAAGGCACGTGCCCCCCCTGTCATTTTTAGTTGATTTTTGTATTTTTATTTTGTGCGCACGCCGCAGCCCTCGCGATGGCTTGGGGGCGAGGGGCTGCGGGGGCGCCACTGATTTAGTGCAGACTGACATGCTCGTCCGCATGTCAGTCTGCGGTCTCGTTTCCTCCCCTGCTGTTAGGAGACACAGGAGGGACACAGGGAGGCGTGCACTGTGCCCTCCGTGTCCCTCCTAACAGCAGGGGAGCGGGGGGAGCGGCGGCGGCGGAGGAAGCGGGGGGGGGGGGGGGGGACGCACTGAGGGGGCATATCTGGCACTGGGGGGGAATATCTGGCACTGGGGGCATATTTGGCGGGGGGGGAGAATATCTGGCACTGGGGACATATATGGCACTGGGGGGAATATCTGGCACTGGGGGCATATGTGGCACTGGGGGGGGGATGTCTGGCACTGGGGGCATATGTGGCACTGGGGGGGGGAATATCTGGCACTGGGGGCATATGTGGCACTGGGGGGGAATATCTGGCACTGGGGCATATGTGGCACTGGGGGCATATATAGCACTGGGGGGGGGGATATCTGGCACTGGGGGCATATGTGGCACTGTCGGGGAATATCTAGCACTGGGGGCATATGTGGCACTGGGGGGGTATATGTGTACCTGGCACATGGGGGGGGGGCTATATTTGGCACTGGGGGCATGTGAGTACCTGGCACCGTGGGGGAATATCTGGCACTGGGGACATATGTGGCACTGGGAGCACAGCCCTAGCAACAAGGACTACCTCCTAGCAACGAGCATGACACCCAGTGCATGAAACCCCTGGCAACGAGCATGACACCCAGTGCATGAAACCCCTGGCAACGAGCATAACACCCAGTGCATGAAACCCCTGGCAACGAGCATGACACCCTGAGCATGAAAACCCCTGGCACCGTGCATGGAACCAAGAGCATGAAACCCCTGGCAACGAGCATGACACCCAGTGCATGAAACCCCTGACAACGAGCAGGTATTTGAAAAGTAATTAGAAGCCTTACTGTAGGACTTAATGTGTAATGGGCATTACGGTGTGTGGCATAATGTATCACGGACATTGCGGTGTGTGTCATAATGTGTCACAGGCATTACGGTGTATGGTATACTATATCGCTGGCATTGTGATATGTGGTATAATGTCTCAGGGTCATTGCAGTGTGTGGCATAATGTATCACGGACATTGCGGTGTGTGTCATAATGTGTCAGGCATTACGGTGTGTGGTATACTATATCACGGGCATTGTGGTATAATGTCTCGGGGTCATTGCAGTGTGGCATAATATATAACGGGCATTGCGATGTGTGGCATAGGGTATAACGGGCATTGCGGTATGTGTCACAGGCATTACGGTGTATGGTATACTATATCACGGGCATTGTGGTATAATGTCTCAAGGTCATTGCAGTGTGTGGCATAATGTGTCACAGGCATTGTATGTGCTATAATGTATCGGGCATTGCAGTGTGTGGTATAATGTATCACGGACATTGCAGTGTGTGTCATAATGTGTCACAGACATTGTATGTGCTATAATGTATCAGGGGCAGTGCAGTGTGTAGCATAATGTATAACGGGCATTGCAATTCCTGTCATAATGTGTCACAGGCATTATAGTGTGTGGCATAATGTGTCGGGGGCATTACGGTGTGTGGCATAATGTGTCGGGGGCATTACGGTGTGTGCATACTGTGCATTGTGCATTATTGTGTGTGTGGCATAATGTCTAAGGGCCATTGCAGTATGTGGCATAATGTATACTGGGCATTACTATAAGGAGGAAAAATGACAAATAATGTAAGGGGCATGAATCAGGATTATTTTTCTTTCCTGTGGTGGCCAACGTCTGGGCGTGCAGGTTGCAAAACTGGGGTATAAGGTAGTCTTTTCCTGCAATACTACGCCCATTCCAACGAAGCCACGCCCATTCCAACGAAGCCACGCCCCTTATGGTGCCCCCCCCTGTAATTTTTTTCTGGATCCGCCCCTGCTCCTATTCTTCCCATTATATCCTTCCTAAATCAATTGTATCCTGGTATAGCTATGTCCCAGTCATGATTCTCATTGCACCATGGGGGTAATTCTGAGTTGATCACAGCAGCAAGTTTATTAGCAACTGGGCAAATCCATGTGCACTGCCGGGGTGACAGATATAACATTTGCAGAGAGAGTTAGATTTGGGTGGGTTATTTTGTTTCTGTGCAGGGTAAATACTGGCTGCTTTATTTTTACACTGCAATTTAGATTGCAGATTGAACACACCCCGCCCAAATCTAACTCTTGTGCCCACTACAGTGCGTTCCCTCCCATAAGGAACTGCTTTAGGACATCCCGATGTTATTCCCTGTGGAATACTAGTGTACCCTGCTGCAGAAAAGGAGATTTATGGTAAGATCTTACCCTTGTTAAATCTCTTTCTGCGAGGTACACTGGATTTCACCCTGACGCACTTAGCTTCTTTGGGTTGGTATGGCATTAGCCGCTGATACCTTCTCCTGTCGTGAGAATGTGGTGTCTGTGGCTACTAACTGTTGTCATCTCTTTTACCTGCTACTGCATTGGACTGGTTGACAAAACTGAGCTCCTGTGCACGGAGGCGGGGTTATAGAGGAGGCGGCGCTGAGCATCTTGGGAACAGTCAAAGCTTTTAGCCTGTTGGTGCCTCGGATCAAGATCCTACTCTACACCCGATGTTATTCCCTGTGGAATCCAGTGTGCCTCGCAGAAAGAGATTTAACAAGGGTAAGGTCTTACCATAAATCTCCTTTTTTCCTGATCGTTTGAATACTGGATGCAATTCTCGCTAGCTACGCTTATTCATTAAGTTGTATAAATTAATAATTTCTAAACAGGAGCATTGTAAATGCAAACAAGTGACATAGTTTATAATGGTTCCGGTATGAATGGTCGACCATGTTATGGTCGACAGTCATTAGGTCGACCACTATTGGTCGACATTGACATGGTCAACATGGACACATGGTCGACACATGAAAATGGTCGACACATGAAAGGTCGACACATGGAAAGGTCGACATGAGTTTTTTAACTTTTTTTGTGTCGTATTTTGCGTAAAGTGACTGGGAACCCCAATTAGTGCACCGCGTCCCCTCGCATGGCTCGCTTCGCTCGCCATGCTTCGGGCATGGTGCCTTCGCTTCGCTCGGCACAGATTACCGTTCCAATCGTAGTCCGCGTGGATCGTAAAGTATGGAAAAGTTCCCCAAAAGAAAAAAAAGTAAAAAAACTCACGTCGACCTTTTCATGTGTCGACCTTTCACGTGTCGACCATTTTCATGTGTCGACCATGTGTCCATGTCGACCATGTCAATGTCGATCAATAGTGGTCGACCTAATGACTGTCGACCATAACATGGTCGACCATGTGAACGGATACCGTTTATAATTATAGCGGTCCATGAACGTATTCCTACTAACATACTGTACATGGAATGTCAAGATGCACCTGCTCAGCACTAAAGTATCCATGGAAATCATTTTCAATTGTTGCCAACTATGGGCAGCAAGTAATGAGTTACTTAAAGTGTGCTAGATTTGTAAAAAAAGAAAAAAAAAGAAAAAAGTTACATTCTTTGCAGAACAGCCCTGCAGCCTAATGTCCATCATATTGTCCCCATTTATATAGTAGCCAACATATGGAACAATATCCAAAAACACTTTTTTTGCCTCATGCACTGCTGTGAGATGACGGGACAGATTCTGAGTCACACATATCTCGCGGATCATACTGTGCATACATACTGTCACATGGCACCAGTTTTAAAACGTTTTCTTAGTATTTTCACCACTCTTACTATTGCGATTTCTGTTCTGTCTGGCACAGAGGTCCATGCGCCCTGTTTCCACACATCGCTCCCGGCTCAAGCAGAGGTCTGCTGACGCAGATCCCATATGAAGTCACCTGCAGCTACCGCTGTCTCTGTGTATAGCGCTACACATCACTTCTGTCTGCTGTTTCAGTATTGATTCTGCGTTGTTTACTTCATGCTGTTTGGGCCTAGTTCAGAGTTCCCTCCATAACCAGATCTGGGCACCATACCTCCCAACTTTGTCCGCCTGTGAAGAGGGACACACGCTCTGCGAAGTCGCGCTCCTGAAAGGGGTGTGGCCTATGAAACAGGGGGGGGGCTTCACGGAGGACCCATCATCACGAGCCACGCCCCCGGTTTCATCACTGAGGGGGCATGCCCAGCGCTCTGTGAGCCGCTGGCATGCCCTCTCTCCCTCTGTCTGCACTGAATAGACGCTGTGCGCATGCGCACAGTGTCTATTCACCGCTGCTCTGCTCAGCAGAGCAGGGAGTGCAGGAGCCTCCCAACTGCCCCCCCCCCACCGCAGGACACTGCGGCCCACGGGTGGGACAGCGGGACAGTTACCAAAAAACGGGACTGTTCCGCGAAAATCGGGACAGTTGGGAGGTATGGGGCACTGCCATCTTTGATTCCATCAGCTGATCCTCCATTGTCCATTCTTTGAGCTCCTTCCATCAGCTGATCGCAGCATCCAATCAGTCTACACTCTGTGCTATAAAGGGTACTTCCTGTACAACAGTCTCTTCTCAGGAAGTAACAGCTCTGTGCTAAGCTCCTATTTTCCAGTGACTTTGCTGTGATCCAGTTACAGTCTGGTGAATACTAAGTACTCTGCATTATATCTCGAGGACACTCCAGTGTCAAGATTCCAGATCCAGCCCGGTTAGAACTCCAGTCCATTCCAGTCTCCACTGCTATAAGAATTATTGCTTCTCTACGGGACTTCCATTTTCATCTTTCTGGATCTAGCTTGGTCAGCACTTCAGTCCATTCCAGTTTGGCCAGCATTCTGGTTCCATTCCCGTCATTGTTCCAGTTGCTAATCTGATATCATCTCTTCTTCATACAAAATCTGCAGTGATCCACAGAATCTATTAATTTAATAATAAGATTTTACTTACCGATAAATCTATTTCTCATAGTCCGTAGGTAGTGGATGCTGGGGACTCCGTCAGGACCATGGGGAATAGCGGCTCCGCAGGAGACAGGGCACAAAAGCAAGCTTTTAGGATCACATGGTGTGTACTGGCTCCTCCCCCTATGACCCTCCTCCAAGCCTCAGTTAGGTACTGTGCCCGGACGAGCGTACACAATAAGGAAGGATCTTGAATCCCGGGTAAGACTCATACCAGCCACACCAATCACACCGTACAACTTGTGATTTGAACCCAGTTAACAGTATGATAACAATGAAGTAGCCTCTAAAAAAGATGGCTCACAACAATAATAACCCGATTTTTTGTAACAATAACTATGTACAAGTAATGCAGACAATCCGCACTTGGGATGGGCGCCCAGCATCCACTACGGACTATGAGAAATAGATTTATCGGTAAGTAAAATCTTATTTTCTCTAACGTCCTAGTGGATGCTGGGGACTCCGTCAGGACCATGGGGATTATACCAAAGCTCCCAAACGGGCGGGAGAGTGCGGATGACTCTGCAGCACCGAATGAGAGAACTCCAGGTCCTCCTCAGCCAGGGTATCAAATTTGTAGAATTTTGCAAACGTGTTTGCCCCTGACCAAGTAGCTGCTCGGCAAAGTTGTAAAGCCGAGACCCCTCGGGCAGCCGCCCAAGATGAGCCCACCTTCCTTGTGGAATGGGCATTTACAGATTTTGGCTGTGGCAGGCCTGCCACAGAATGTGCAAGCTGAATTGTACTACAAATCCAACGAGCAATAGTCTGCTTAGAAGCAGGAGCACCCAGCTTTTTGGGTGCCTACAATATAAACAGCAAGTCAGACTTTCTGACTCCAGCCGTCCTGGAATTATATATATATATATATATTTTCAGGGCCCTGACAACGTCTAGCAACTTGGAGTCCTCCAAGTCCCTAGTAGCCGCAGGCACCACAATAGGTTGTTTCAGGTGAAACGCTGACACCACCTTAGGAAGAAACTGGGGACGAGTCCGCAGTTCTGCCCTGTCCGAATGGAAAATCAAATATGGGCTTTTGTAAGACAAAGCCGCCAATTTTGACAATCGCCTGGCCGAGGCCAGGTCCAACAGCATGGTCACTTTCCATGTGAGATATTTCAAATCCACAGATTTGAGTGGTTCAAACCAATATGATTTGAGGAATCCCAACACTACGTTGAGATCCCACGGTGCCACTGGAGGCACACAAGGGCTGTATATGCAATACTCCCTTGACAAACGTCTGGACTTCAGGAACTGAAGCCAATTCTTTCTGGAAGAAAATCTATAGGGCCGAAATTTGAACCTTAATGGACCCCAATTTGAGGCTCATAGACACTCCTGTTTGCAGGAAGTGCAGAAATCGACCTAGTTGAATTTTTTTCGTGGGGCCTTCCTGGCCTCACCCACGCAACATATTTTTACCACATGTGGTGATAACGTTGTGCGGTCACCTCCTTCCTGGCTTTGACCAGGGTAGGTATGACCTCTTCCGGAATGCCTTTTCCCTTAGGATCCGGCGTTCAAACCGCCATGCCGTCAAACGCAGTCGCGGTAAGTCTTGGAACAGACAAGGTCCCTGCTGGAGCAGGTCCTTTCTTAAAGGCCGATGCCACGGTTCCTCTTGGAACAGACATGGTACTTGCTGAAAGCAAATCCCTTCTTAGCTCCCGAGGCCATTAGTCCTCTGTGAGCATCTCTTGAAGTTCCGGTTACCAAGTCCCTCTTGGCCAATCCGGAGCCACGAGTATAGTTCTTACTCCTCTATGTCTTATAATTCTCAATACCTTGGTTATGAGAAGCAGAGGAGGGAACACATATACCGACTGTTACACCCACGGTGTTACCAGGACGTCCACAGCTATCGCCTGAAGGTCTCGTGACCTGGCGCAATACCTGTCCCATTTTTTGTTCGGGCGGGACGCCATCATGTCCACCTTTGGTCTTTCCCAACGGTTCACAATCATGCGGAAAACTTCCCGATGAAGTTCCCACTCTCCCGGGTGGAGGTCGTGCCTGCTGAGGAAGTCTGCTTCCCAGTCGTCCACTCCCGGAATGAACACTGCTGACAGTGCTATAACATGATTTTCCGCCTAGCGAAAAATCCTTGCAGTTTTGCCACTGCCCTCCTGCTTCTTGTGCCGCCCTTTCTGTTTACGTGGGCGACTGCCGTGATGTTATCCCACTGGATCAATACCGGCTGACCTTGAAGCAGAGGTCTTGCTAAGCTTAGAGCATTATAAATTTGCTCTTAGCTCCAGTATATTTATGTGGAGAGAATTCTCCAGACTTGATCACACTCCTTGTGTGACTGCTCCCCAGCCTCTCAGGCTGGCCTCCGTGGTCACGAGCATCCAATCCTGAATGCCGAATCTGCGGCCCTCTAGAAGATGAGCACTCTGTAATCACCACAGGAGAGACACCCTTGTCCTTGGATATAGGGTTATCCGCTGATGCATCTGAAGATGCGATCCGGACCATTTGTCCAGCAGATCCCACTGAAGAGTTCTTGCGTGAAATCTGCCGAATGGAAGCGCTTCGTAATAAGCCACCATTTTTACCAGGACTCTTGTGCAATGATGCACTGACACTTTTCCTGGTTTTAGGAGGATCCCGATTAGCTCGGATAACTCCCTGGCTTTCTCCTCTGGGAGAAACACCTTTTCCTGGACTGTGTCCAGAATCATCCCTAGGACCAGCAGACGTGTCGTCGGAACAACTGCGGTTTTGGAATATTTAGAATCCACCCGTGCTGTCGTAGAACTACTTGAGATAGTGCTACTCCGACCTCCAACTGTTCTCTGGACCTTGTTCTTATTAGGAGGTCGTCCATTTTCTTTGAAGACGAATCCTCCTTTCGGTCATTACCTTGGTAAGGACCCGGGGTGCCTTGGACAAACCAACGGCATCGTCTTGAAACTGATAGTGACAGTTCTGTACCACGAACCTGAGGTACCCTTGGTGAGAAAAGGCAAATTTTGGGACATGGAGGTAAGCATCCCTGATGTCCCGGGACACCATATAGTCCCCTTGTTCTTTGCTATCACTGCTCTGAGTGACTCCATCTGGATTTGAACCCTTGCAAGTGTTCAAATTTTTCAGATTTAGAATAGGTCTCACCTAGCCTTCAGTACCACCATATAGTGTGGAGTAATAACCCTTTCCTTGTTGTCGGAGGGGTAATTTTATTATCACCTGCTGGGAATACAGCTTGTGAATTGTTTTCAATACTGCCTCCCTGTCGGAGGGAGACATTGGTACAGCAGACTACAGGAACCTGCGAGGGGGGAAACCTCTCGACATTCCAATCTGTACCCCTTGGATACTACTTGTAGGATCCAGGGGTCCTGTACGGTCCCAGCGTCATGCTGAGAACTTGGTAGAAGCGGTGGAGGGCTTCTGTTCCTGGGAATGGGCTGCCTGCTGCAGTCTTCTTCCCTTTCCTCTATCCCTGGGCAGATATGACTCTTATAGGGACGAAAGGACTGAGGCTGAAAAGACGGTGTCTTTTTCTGCAGAGATGTGACTTAGGGTAAAAAACGGTGGATTTTCCAGCAGTTGCCCTGGCCACCAGGTCCCATGGACCGACCCCAAATAACTCCTCCCCTTTATACGGCAATACATCTTTGTGCCGTTTGGAATCTGCATCACCTGACCACTGTCGTGTCCATAAACATCTTCTTGCAGATATGGACATCGCATTTACTCTTGATGCCAGAGTGCAAATATCCCTCTGCGCATCTCGCATATATAGAAATGCATCCTTTAAATGCTCTATAGTCAATAAAATACTGTTCCTGTCAAAGGTATCAATATTTTTAGTCAGGGAATCCGACCAAGCCACCTCAGCTCTGCACATCCATGCTGAGGCGATCGCTGGTCGCAGTATAACACCAGCATGTGTGTGTATACTTTTTAGGATATTTCTCTATCGTCCTAAGTGGATGCTGGGGTTCCTGAAAGGACCATGGGGAATAGCGGCTCCGCAGGAGACAGGGCACAAAAAAGTAAAGCTTTACTAGGTCAGGTGGTGTGCACTGGCTCCTCCCCCTATGACCCTCCTCCAGACTCCAGTTAGATTTTGTGCCCGAACGAGAAGGGTGCAATCTAGGTGGCTCTCCTAAAGAGCTGCTTAGAGAAAGTTTAGTTTAGGTTTTTTTCTTTACAGTGAGTCCTGCTGGCAACAGGATCACTGCAACGTGGGACTTAGGGGGAAAGTAGTAAACTCACCTGCATGCAGAGTGGATTTGCTGCTTGGCTACTGGACACCATTAGCTCCAGAGGGATCGAACACAGGCCCAGCCGTGGAGTCCGGTCCCGGAGCCGCGCCGCCGACCCCCTTGCAGATGCTGAAGCGTGAAGAGGTCCGGAAACCGGCGGCTGAAGACTCCTCAGTCTTCATAAGGTAGCGCACAGCACTGCAGCTGTGCGCCATTTTCCTCTCAGCACACTTCACTGGGCAGTCACTGAGGGTGCAGAGCGCTGGGGGGGGGCGCTCTGAGAGGCAAATATAAACCTTATACAAGGCTAAAAATACCTCACATATAGCCCATAGGGGCTATATGGAGATATTTAACCCCTGCCTGACTGGAAAAATAGCGGGAGAAGAACCCGCCGAAAAAGGGGCGGGGCCTATCTCCTCAGCACACGGCGCCATTTTCTGTCACAGCTCCGCTGGTCAGAACGGCTCCCAGGTCTCTCCCCTGCACTGCACTACAGAAACAGGGTAAAACAGAGAGGGGGGGCACATTAATGGCTATATATATATATATATATTAAAGCAGCTATAAGGGAGCACTTAATATAAGGATATCCCTTGTATATATAGCGCTTTGTGGTGTGTGCTGGCAGACTCTCCCTCTGTCTCCCCAAAAGGGCTAGTGGGTCCTGTCTTCATTAGAGCATTCCCTGTGAGTTTGCGGTGTGTGTCGGTACGTGGTGTCGACATGTATGAGGACGATATTGGTGTGGAGGCGGAGCAATTGCCAAATATGCAGATGTCACCCCCCAGGGGGTCGACACCAGAATGGATGCCTTTATTTGTGGAATTACGTGATGGTTTATCTTCCCTTAAACAGTCAGTTGAGGACATGAGGCGGCCGGACAATCAATTAATGCCTGTCCAGGCGCCTCAAACACCGTCAGGGGCTGTAAAACGCCCTTTGCCTCAGTCGGTCGACACAGACCCAGACACGGGCACTGATTCCAGTGACGACGGTAGAAATTCAAACGTATTTTCCAGTAGGGCCACACGTTATATGATTTTGGCAATGAAGGAGACGTTACATTTAGCTGATACTACAGATACCGTAAAACAGGGTATTATGTATGGTGTGAAAAAACTACAAACAGTTTTTCCTGAATCAGAAGAATTAAATGACGTGTGTGATGAAGCGTGGGTTGCTCCTGATAAAAAGTTGATAATTTCAAAAAAGTTATTGGCATTATACCCTTTCCCGCCAGAGGTTAGGGCGCGCTGGGAAACACCCCCTAAGGTGGACAAGGCGCTCACACGCTTATCCAAACAAGTGGCGTTACCCTCTCCTGAGACGGCCGCACTTAAGGATCCATCAGATAGAAAGATGGAAGTTATTCAAAAGAATATATACACACATGCAGGTGTTATACTACGACCAGCTATAGCAACTGCCTGGATGTGCAGTGCTGGAGTAGTTTGGTCAGAATCCCTGATTGAAAATATTGATACCCTAGATAGGGACAATGTTTTACTGTCGTTAGAACAAATAAAGGATGCATTTATCTATATGCGTGATGCACAGAGGGATATTTGCACACTGGCATCTCGGGTGAGTGCTATGTCCATTTCAGCCAGAAGAGCCTTATGGACACGACAGTGGACAGGCGATGCGGATTCAAAACGTCACATGGAGGTTTTGCCGTATAAAGGGGAGGAGTTATTTGGAGTTGGTCTATCAGACTTGGTGGCCACGGCTACTGCCGGGAAATCCACTTTTTTACCTCAAGTCACTCCCCAACAGAGAAAGGCACCGACCTTTCAACCGCAGCCTTTTCGCTCCTACAAAAATAAGAGAGCAAAGGGCTTGTCGTACCTGCCACGAGGCAGAGGAAGAGGGAAGAGACACCAACAGGCAGCTCCTTCCCAGGAACAGAAGCCCTCCCCGGCTCCTGCAAAAACCTCAGCATGACGCTGGGGCCTCTCAAGCGGACTCGGGGACAGTGGGGGGCCGTCTCAAAAATTACAGCGCGCAGTGGGCTCACTCGCAGGTAGACCCCTGGATCCTGCAGATAATATCTCAGGGGTACAGGTTGGAATTAGAGACGGATCCTCCTCATCGTTTCCTGAAGTCTGCCTTACCAACCGTCTCTTCCGAAAGGGAGAGGGTGTTGGAAGCCATTCACAAGCTGTACGCTCAGCAGGTGATAGTCAAAGTACCCCTATTACAACAAGGAAAGGGGTATTATTCCACTCTATTTGTGGTACCGAAGCCGGATGGCTCGGTAAGGCCTATTCTAAATCTGAAGTCCTTGAACCTCTACATAAAAAAGTTCAAGTTCAAGATGGAGTCACTCAGAGCAGTGATAGCGAACCTGGAAGAAGGGGACTTTATGGTATCCTTGGACATCAAGGATGCGTATCTACACGTTCCGATTTACCCCGCACACCAGGGGTACCTCAGGTTCATTGTTCAAAACTGTCACTATCAGTTTCAGACGCTGCCGTTCGGATTGTCCACGGCGCCTCGGGTCTTTACCAAGGTAATGGCCGAGATGATGATTCTTCTTCGAAGAAAAGGCGTATTAGTTATCCCATACTTGGACGATCTCCTAATAAGGGCAAGGTCCAGAGAACAGCTGGAGACAGCTTTAGCACTATCTCAAGAGGTGCTAAGACAACACGGGTGGATTCTGAATATTCCAAAATCCCATTTAATCCCGACAACTCGTCTGCTGTTCCTAGGAATGATTCTGGACACGGTTCAGAAAAAGGTTTTCCTTCCAGAGGAAAAAGCCAAGGAGTTATCCGATCTGGTCAGGAACCTCCTAAAACCAGGAAAAGTGTCAGTACATCAATGCACAAGAGTCCTGGGAAAAATGGTGGCTTCTTACGAAGCAATTCCATTCGGCAGATTCCATGCAAGAATATTCCAAAGGGATCTGTTGGACAAATGGTCAGGGTCGCATCTGCAGATGCACCTGCGAATAACCCTGTCACCAAAGACAAGGGTGTCACTTCTGTGGTGGTTGCAGAAGGCTCACCTATTAGAAGGCCGCAGATTCGGCATTCAGGATTGGATCCTGGTGACCACGGACGCCAGCCTGAGAGGCTGGGGAGCAGTCACACAAGGAAGAAACTTCCAGGGAGTATGGACGAGTCTGGAAAAGTCTCTTCACATAAACATTCTGGAACTAAGAGCAATCTACAATGCTCTAAGCCAGGCGGAACTTCTCCTGCAAGGAAAGCCGGTGTTGATTCAGTCGGACAACATCACGGCGGTCGCCCATGTAAACAGGCAGGGCGGCACAAGAAGCAGGAGTGCAATGGCAGAAGCTGCCAAGATTCTTCGCTGGGCGGAGAATCACGTGATAGCACTGTCAGCAGTGTTCATCCCGGGCGTGGACAACTGGGAAGCAGACTTCCTCAGCAGACACGATCTTCATCCGGGAGAGTGGGGTCTACATCCAGAAGTCTTCAACATGTTAATAGACCGTTGGGAAAGACAAATTGTAGACATGATGGCGTCTCGCCTCAACAAGAAACTGGACAAATATTGCGCCAGGTCAAGAGATCCACAGGCAATAGCTGTGGACGCACTGGTAACTCCTTGGGTGTACCAGTCAGTGTATGTGTTTCCTCCTCTGCCGCTCATACCAAAGGTATTGAAGATCATACGGCAAAGAAGAGTAAGAACAATACTAGTGGTTCCGGATTGGCCGAGAAGGACTTGGTATCCGGAACTTCAAGAGATGCTCACGGACGAACCGTGGCCTCTACCTCTGAGAAGGGACCTGCTACAGCAGGGTCCCTGTCTTTTTCAAGACTTACCGCGGCTGCGTTTGACGGCATGGCGGTTGAACGCCAGATCCTAAAAGGGAAAGGCATTCCAGAAGAAGTCATTCCTACCTTGATTAAGGCACGGAAGGAAGTCACCGTGAAACATTATCACCGCATTTGGCGAAAATATGTAGCGTGGTGCGAGGATCGGAGGGTTCCGACGGAGGAATTCCAACTGGGTCGTTTCCTACATTTCCTGCAATCAGGATTATCTATGGGTCTCAAATTGGGATCCATTAAGGTTCAAATTTCGGCCCTGTCAATATTCTTCCAAAAAGAATTGGCCTCTGTCCCTGAGGTCCAGACTTTTGTCAAGGGAGTACTGCATATACAGCCTCCTGTGGTGCCTCCGGTGGCACCGTGGGATCTAAATGTAGTTTTAGATTTCCTCAAATCCCATTGGTTTGAACCATTGAAAAAGGTGGATTTGAAATATCTCACATTGAAAGTGACTATGTTACTAGCCCTGGCCTCTGCCAGGAGAGTATCTGAATTGGCGGCTTTATCTTATAAAAGTCCTTATCTAATCTTCCATTCGGATAGGGCAGAACTGCGGACTCGTCCGCATTTTCTCCCTAAAGTGGTATCAGCATTTCATCTGAACCAACCTATTGTGGTGCCTGCGGCCACTAGCGACTTGGAGGACTCCAAGTTGTTGGACGTTGTCAGAGCCTTAAAAATATACATTGCAAGGACGGCTGGAGTCAGAAAATCTGACTCGCTGTTTATATTGTATGCACCCAACAAGTTGGGCGCACCTGCTTCTAAGCAGTCGATTGCTCGTTGGATTTGTAACACAATTCAACTTGCACATTCTGTGGCAGGCCTGCCACAGCCTAAAACTGTAAAAGCCCACTCCACAAGGAAGGTGGGCTCATCTTGGGCGGCTGCCCGAGGGGTCTCGGCATTACAACTCTGCCGAGCAGCTACGTGGTCGGGGGAGAACACGTTTGTAAAATTTTACAAATTTGATACCCTGGCAAAGGAGGACCTGGAGTTCTCTCATTCGGTGCTGCAGAGTCATCCGCACTCTCCCGCCCGTTTGGGAGCTTTGGTATAATCCCCATGGTCCTTTCAGGAACCCCAGCATCCACTTAGGACGATAGAGAAAATAAGAATTTACTTACCGATAATTCTATTTCTCGGAGTCCGTAGTGGATGCTGGGCGCCCATCCCAAGTGCGGATTATCTGCAATACTTGTACATAGTTATTGTTAACTAATTCGGGTTATTGTTAAGGAGCCATCTTTAAGAGGCCCTTTCTGTTGTCATACTGTTAACTGGGTTTAGATCACAAGTTGTACGGTGTGATTGGTGTGGCTGGTATGAGTCTTACCCGGGATTCAAAATGCCTCCCTTATTGTGTATGCTCGTCCGGGCACAGTACCTAACTGGAGTCTGGAGGAGGGTCATAGGGGGAGGAGCCAGTGCACACCACCTGACCTAGTAAAGCTTTACTTTTTTGTGCCCTGTCTCCTGCGGAGCCGCTATTCCCCATGGTCCTTTCAGGAACCCCAGCATCCACTACGGACTCCGAGAAATAGAATTATCGGTAAGTAAATTCTTATTTTTTCAGCCTCCTATCAGCTGGCTCCTTAAGTACGGCCCTATCCGTAGATGGTACCGCCACTTGTTCTGATAAGCGTGTGAGCGCCTTATCCACCCTGAGGGGTGTTTCCCACCGCGCCTTAACTTCTGGCGGGAAAGGGTATACCGCCAATAATTTTCTATCGGGGGAAACCCACGCATCATCACACACTTGATTTAATTTATCTGATTCAGGAAAAACTACAGGTAGTTTTTTCACCTCACACATAATACCCTTTTTTGTGGTACTTGGAGTATCAGAAATATGTAACACCTCCTTCATTGCCCTTAACGTGTGGCCCTAAAAGAAAATACGTTTGTTTCTTCACCGTCGACACTGAAATCAGTGTCCGTGTCTGGGTCTGTGTCGACCGACTGAGGTAAATGGGCATTTTACAGCCCCTGACGGTGTTTGAGACGCCTGGACAGATACTAATTTGTTCGCCGGCCCTCTCATGTCGTCAACCGGCTTGCAGCGTGTTGACATTGTCACGTAATTTCCATAAATAAGCCATCCATTCCGGTGTCGACTCCCTAGAGAGTGACATCACCATTACAGGCAATTTGCTCCGCCTCCTCACCAATATTTTCCTCATACATGTCGACACACACGTACCGACATACAGCACACACATAGGGAATGCTCTGATAGAGGACAGGACCCACTAGCCCTTTGGGGAGACAGAGGGAGAGTTTGCCAGCACACACCAAAACGCTATAATTATCCAGGGACAACCTTTATATAAGTGTTCCTTTTATAGCATTTTAATATATATACATATCGCCAAATCAGTGCCCCCCCTCTCTGTTTTAACCCTGTTTCTGTAGTGCAGTGCAGGGGAGATCATGGGAGCCTTCCCACCAGCCTTTCTGTGAGGGAAAATGGCGCTGTGTGCTGAGGAGAATAGGCCCCGCCCCCTTTTCGGCGGGCTTCTTCTCCGGAGTTTTAGATATCTGGCAGGGGTTAAATACATCCATATAGCCTCAAGGGCTATATGTGATGTATTTTTCGCCATACAGGTATTATACATTGCTGCCCAGGGCGCCCCCCCCCAGCGCCCTGCACCCTCCGTGACCGCTGTGTGAAGTGTGCTGACAACAATGGCGCACAGCTGCAGTGCTGTGCGCTACCTGATGAAGACTGAGAGTCTTCTGCCGCCTGGTTCCGGACCTCTTCATCTTCAGCATCTGCAAGGGGGGTCGGCGGCGCGGCTCCGGGACGAACCCCAGGGCGAGCCCTGTGTTCCGACTCCCTCTGGAGCTATGTCCAGTAGCCTAAGAATCCAATCCATCCTGCACGCAGGTGAGTTGAAAATCTCTCCCCTAAGTCCCTCGATGCAGTGAGCCTGTTGCCAGCAGGACTCACTGAAAATAAAGAACCTAAAAACTTTTTCTAAGCAACTCTTTAAGAGAGCCACCTAGATTGCACCCTTCTCGGCCGGGCACAAAAACCTAACTGAGGCTTGGAGGAGGGTCATAGGGGGAGGAGCCAGTACACACCATGTGATCCTAAAAGCTTGCTTTTGTGCCCTGTCTCCTGCGGAGCCGCTATTCCCCATGGTCCTGACGGAGTCCCCAGCATCCACTAGGACGTTAGAGAAAAAGTATTGCTCATGTCATATCTGCCTTCAGGCTTATCACTGATAGAACACATGTTCCAAGTTCCATGCACCCTTGTTAAATCTCTTTCTGCGAGGTACACTGGATTTCACAGGGCGCCCACCGTGACGCACTTAGCGTCTTTGGGTTGGTATGGCATTAGCCGCTGATACCTTCTCCTGTTGTGAGAATGTGGTGTCTGTGGCTGGTTAAAGCCTCCTCGCTTCATTCACACTCTCCTGTGCTAGCTCCGCCCACAGACACCTGCCCAAGCCAAACCCAACCCTCAGGCGTGACATAAACACTGTAGCCATAAGGTATCATTTTCTGCATGGGAACTGTGAGATGATAGGCCGGAAGCTGAGTCACATGCATCTAGTGGGGGATTTGTTTTTGGTAAGATCACCACAAAGGACATGGGGACATCCGCTTAGGTTAGAGAAGAGATTTAGCACTCTGAGACGGAAGGGTGTCTTCACAGTAAGGACAATGGGGGTCATTCCGAGTTGTTCGCTCGTTGCCGATTTTCGCTATGCTGCGATTTGTTGCTAAATGCGCATGCGCATGGTACGCAGCGCGCATGCGCTTAGTTATTTAACTAAAAACTTAGCAGTTTTGCTGTTGTCTGTGCAGCGCTTTTCAGTCGCACTGCTGATCGGTGAGTGATTGACAGGAAAGGTCCGTTTCTGGGAGGTAACTGAGCGTTTTCTGGGAGTGTGCTAAAAAACGCAGGCGTGTCAGGGAAAAACGCGGGAGTGTCTGGAGAAATGGGGGAGTGGCTGGCCGAACGCAGGGCGTGTTTGTGACATCAAACCAGGAACTAAACGGACCGAGCTGATCGCAATCTAGGAGTAGGTCTGGAGCTACTCAGAAACTGCAAGAAAATATTTAGTAGCAGTTCTGCTAATCTTTCGTTCGCTATTCTGCTAAGCTAAGATACACTCCCAGAGGGCGGCGGCCTAGCGTTTGCAATGCAGCTAAAAGCAGCTAGCGGGAGAACAACTCGGAATGACCACCAATATGTATTTGGAATTCCCTGCCTGAGAAAGTAGTAATGACGGACTCGGTCACTACTATTAAGAACGGGCTAGATAAATTCCTAATGGATAAGGATATTCAGGGTTACGATGGGTAAATCATGCACTTTAATAATAAAATAAAACAACTATATAAAAAAGAGGAATGGACATAACAGTTAAACATTCATCAAAGTGATTAGTGATCTCTACTAATAGGTGGAACTCGATGGACAAATTGTCTTTTTTCAACCTCAAAAACTGTTACTATGTTCTACTGTGCATACATACACCGTACTATGGCCCTCATTCCGAGTTGATCGCTAGCTGCTTTCGGTCGCAGCGCAGCGATTGGGTAAAGCGGCACTTCTGCGCATGCGTATGGGGCACAGTGCGCACGCGCGACGTACTTTCACAAAAGCCGATGCAGTTTCACACAAGGTCTAGTGACGCTTTTCAGTCGCACTGCTGGCCGCAGAATGATTACAGGAAGTGGGTGTTTCTGGGAGGTAATTGACCGTTTTTGGGGAGTGTGTGTAAAAACGCAGGCGTGTCGGATACAAACGCGGGTGTGCCTGGAAAAACGCAGGCGTGGCTGGCCTAACGCAGGGCGTGTTTGTGATGTCAAAACAGGAACTAAACAGTCTGAAGTGATCGCTAGCTAAGAGTAAGTCTCGAGCTACTCAGAAACTGCACAATCTTTTTTTGTAGCAGCGCTGCGATCCTTTCGGTTGCACCTCTGCTAAGCTAAGATACACTCCCAGAGGGCGGCGGCTTAGCGTTTGCACTGCTGCTAAAAGCAGCTAGAGAGCGAACAACTCGGAATGAGGGCCTATAGCCAAAAAATGGCTGATTCTGCACATGCCAAAGCAGACGTGCACACAGAGATCATAAGTGTGGACGGATTGATTGGACCACTCTTTCTGTGGAATGGGCATGTCTGCAGGGCAACCATGTGGACACACGGAACTGTTCCACCTACTGGAAGTGTCATGGGAGTGTCTTTGTGTGTGAACTAAATTCAGTAGTGTACGGCTGGAGATTTGGGACCCATGTATCAGACAGATCTTATGTACCCAGCATGGAGTGGGTGCATGTCCAGATACTTATGACGGTTGCGGCTGCAGATGAAAAAACAGTGGGCGGGATGGCATTCCATATGCAGACGCACAGATGTTTGGCATACACAGGGGAATTATCACATTAGTCACGGTCATATTGAAAAGAGGCTGCTGATGCGTCTGACATATCAGCCACCATGTCTGTGTTGGCTATGGGAATGGATTATATCATAAGATCAGTGCTAAAATGATTGTCTGCCCCCCTCCTCTCCGTCCATCTTGACATTTTCCAGAACAATGTGATGAATAACGGAACGATCCCTCATTCTGTCCTTCATTATACTGCACTGGATTGCATGAAATATCTTCCGATTGGCTGTGCAGCATGGTCAACCAGAAGATATTGCATGCGACCCACGGGAACACTCAATTGGGCATACACACTGCCTGATACGTCATTTCATTCAGCCAGAAAATACACATTGTGCCAATATTGGCCAGGCGTGTACACACCCTGGTCGGGATCATCAGAAAAGGAAAATTAACATGCTGGATTTCCCTGCTTTCAGGGGATCAACGGATTGCGGCAATCAGTTGCTGATGTATGGGACCCAAAAAACAATGCAGGCCATACTGACCGGCGGCCATCAATGTGGATTCATCCATTGGGGATATAGGGAATTTCTAAATATTAAGAACCCCAGAGTAGCAGATACCAACCATTTTTTTGGACAAGATCTGCCAATCAGGGACATTCAAGATGCTAGATTTTCCCAATTCCCTAACATTGGTGGGTCGATAATTGCAATGATCGGCGATCCTTTTGGAGAATCTAGGAAATTCTGCATGCTAAAAATCCCTGATTTACTGCTGATTCTGATCATTTTTGGTACGGGGTTGCAAATCAGACAGATCCAACATATGTTGGATTTCCTGGAACTCAGCATTGGCAGTTTGGGGAACTGCCCAATCCATCAGAAATGTACTGTATGGAGCAGATAATAGCTCATAGACATTTATGTGGGAGGGTGATATTGGTGAACAATGCGCACTCCCGCATGTTGTTCAGCGTTCACCAACATACCCTCCAACTGTACCTTTTTAGCAGGTACAGTACCTTTTTTTTATGGTCTGTACCGATTTTTGGCTCTCCAAACTTACATTGAAAGTATAGGAAAAGGCCCTTTACCCGTGGCCACGCCCCCTATTCAAATTTGTACCGATTTTTATGTGTAAAATGTTGGGAGGGTATGCACCAATATTGAGCTGACATGCAGCTCAACCCGTCAATGTCGGGCTAGACGGCATGTTTGGGAACGCCGGCAGTGACGTCACTGAACGTTATAATTGAAGGATAACATTCAGTGTGTACGCACTATATCGATGAACGCTATATCATTCAACGCCTACATTTACACATTCGCAAAGCAACCATATTCAAGGTGCTGCGGATCACAGCACCGTTTTATGGGGGTCATTCCGAGTTGATTGCTTGCTAGCAACTTTTTGCAGCGCTGCGATCCGATAGTCGCCTCCTATGGGGGAGTGTATTTTAGCTTTGCAAGTGTGCAAACGCTTTTGCAGCCGACGGCACAAAAAAGTTTTTTTGCAGTTTCTGAGTAGCTCTGTACTTACTCAGCCGCTGCGATCACTTCAGTCTTTTTGGTCCCGGAATTGACGTCAGACACCCACCCTGCAAACACTTGGACACGCCTGCGTTTTCCCAAACACTCCCAGAAAAAGCTCAGTTGACACCCATAAAATCCTCTTTCTGACACCTTGCGATCGGCTGTGCGAATGGATTCTTCGTTAAATCCATCACCCAGCAGCGATCCTCTTTGTACCCGTACGACGCGCCTGTTCATTGCGGTGCATACTCATGCGCAGTTTTGCCGAGATTTAACCTGATCGCAGTGCTGCAAAAAGTTGCTAGCGAGCGATCAACTCGGAATGACCCCCTATATCACAGTTATCTGCTGCTGGTCTGTGAAGTGGGTAAGGAAAACATTTGGGGCCACATCACTGTAGGTTCCGATTTGCTAAAAGTGTACATTATACTGCTATTACGCAGTTGGACTCAGAGGCCAGACGTTGCAGTGCTGGGACAGATCCTCTGCTAGGAGACTGACCCAGCGATAACACGGCAGTGGCAGCGAGGGGCAGCGCTCGCATAGCGACAGACCCACGTAGCAGCAGCAGCAGCAGGAAAAAGACGCTCGAGAACGAGGTCCCGTGACGTCAGTAGCGACAGATTCAGCAGCGCAGCACAGCCCGGGCCCCGACACAGCGACCTGCTGTCACCTCCTCCTCCGGTGCTGTCGTCGCCCGCTGCGCCCCCAGCCCAGATAATCATCATCATCATCATCATCACCGCCCGCACCGCCGGCAGCAGCATCCTCTTCCCGTACCGCCTCCTCCTCCTCCTGCCTTCCTGCATCCCTAACGGTAAGGACCCCCCATCCTCAGCCTCCATCACACTGAGCAGCACAACAACAACAACAACACACACACACACACACACACACACACACACACACACACACACACACACACACACACACTGTACTAACATATAGAGACACACACACACACACACACACACACACACACACACACACACACTGTACTAACATATAGAGACACACAACACACACACACACACACACACACACACACACACACACACACACACACACACACACACTGTACTAACATATAGAGACACTCACACACACACACTGTACTAACAAATAGACACACACACACACACACACACACACACACACACACACACACACACACTATACTAACATATAGACACACACAAAACATATCCTGTACACATACTTTTACATACCACACCACAAACCATATACACATACATACATACATACATACATACATACACACATTATATACACACAGTGCTGCACACAGGGACAGTGACGGTAACATCTGCAGTGTGCTGTAAACAATCCCCCTCCTCCCTGTCATGGCAGCACACACACACACACACACACACCTCTCACCCATGCTGCTGACTGCAGTGTGCATCCTGCATGTGTCTCACCCTCCGTAGGGTCCTTCTCCCCTATATAACGTACTCATTACAGGATGGGCTCAGTGTGTGATCTGTGTGCTAGGGACGGATTGCAGTACTGGCCTAGTTGTTTCATATTTGCCGCAGACAAACATTAGCTCCAGCTGCTGGCAAATAGTTACTGTCTGTCTATTGTTGTATTTCAGGGACGTGCACTTGTCGTGTTTCATGTTAGGATATAGCTGATTATTAATATTGTTATTATTATAATTGTTATGGCAGCATAATCTGTATAAATCCACATAGCGAGTAAAACATACAAGAGGAAATAAGAGATGAAAGCCAAGTGATGCAGCAGTAGAGGGATGCAGAGAAATACCCGGTTACTCCTAACAGGTGTACCTGGAGATGTCTAGTACTATCTAGTCAGAGCGTATCATACATTCAGCAGAATAACGCCATTCAGTGCAATGTTAAAGGGTTTATTCAGCAAAACAGATATTCCTAAAAAAAACAGGCACATATACAGTAGCCTCCATTGTCAGGATCCATGGCAGGTGTGTTACTGCAGTATTGGTAGAGGACCATTAATATCTGCTTCACATCATGTACAGTCCCATGTGAAAAGCCAGTCCTGTAATAACTAGTAAGTATAATAGTCGTCGCACTTCCTGGAGCTATAAATGGTATTTTGTGTTTATTAGTAGCTGCAGTATAGCACCATGCAGAGTGAACAGGTGCATCGCTATGTAGCCACTGTGTATGAATGGGTGTAGTATGGTATGCCGGCGCTCGGGCTCCCGGCGACCAGCATACCGGCGCCGTGAGCCCGACCGCCGGCATACCGACATCGTGGCGAGCGCAAAGGAGCCCCTTGCGGGCTCGCCACGCTACGGGCACGGTGGCGCGCTATGCGCGCCACACTATTTTATTCTCCCTCCAGGGGGGTCGTGGACCCCCACGAGGGAGAATAGTTGTCGGTATGCCGGGTGTCGGGATTGCCGACACATGGTCATAATGTTGATAATCCATTTGCCAGATATTCCTAATACATTTTTCATGAATGGCGACATAGTGAATGACGACATAGGGCCTAATTCAGACCTGATCGTGGGGGTAATTCCAAGTTGATCGCAGCAGGAATTCTGTTAGCAACTGGGCAAAACCATGTGCACTGCAGGGGAGGCAGATATAACATGTGCAGAGAGAGTTAGATTTGGGTGTTGTGAGTTCAATCTGCAATCTAATTTGCAGTGTAAAAGTAAAGCAGCCAGTATTACCCTGCACAGAAATAAAATAACCCACCCAAATCTAACTCTCTCTGCAAATGTTATATCTGCCACACCTGCAGTGCACATGGTTTTGCCCAACTACTAAAAAATTTCCTGCTGCGATCAACTTGGAATTACCCCCCGTAGCAGCAACTTTGCTAGCAGATGGGCAAAACCATGTGCACTGCAGGGGGGGGTATAGATGTAACATGTGCAGAGAGAGTTAGATTTGGGTGGGGTGTGTTCAAACTGAAATCTAAATTGCAGTGTAAAAATAAAGCAGCCAGTATTTACCCTGCACAGAAACAATATAACACACCCAAATCTAACTCTCTGTGCACATGTTACATCTGCCCCCCCTGCAGTGCACATGGGCCCTCATTCCGAGTTGTTCGCTCGGTAAAAATCTTCGCATCGCAGCGATTTTCCGCTTAATGCGCATGCGCAATGTCCGCACTGCGACTGCGCCAAGTAAATTTGCTATGCACTTAGTAATTTTACTCACGGCTTTTTCATCGTTCTGGCGATCGTAATGTGATTGACAGGAAATGGGTGTTACTGGGCGGAAACAGGCCGTTTTATGGGCGTGTGGGAAAAAACGCTACCGTTTCCGGAAAAAACGCAGGAGTGGCCGGAGAAACGGAGGAGTGTCTGGGCGAACGCTGGGAGTGTTTGTGACGTCAAACCAGGAACGACAAGCACTGAACTGATCGCAGATGCCGAGTAAGTGTGAAGCTACTCAGAAACTGCTACGAGGTGTGTAATCGCAATATTGCGAATACATTGTTCGCAATTTTAAGATGCTAAGATTCACTCCCAGTAGGCGGCGGCTTAGCGTGAGCAACTCTGCTAAAATCGCCTTGCGAGCGAACAACTCGGAATGACCTCCATGGTTTTGCCCATCTGCTAACAAAGTTGCTGCTACGATCAGGTCTGAATTAGGCCACTACTGCCTTCATACCCAGATTGGGCTGTCCATTGTCTGATGTCAGCTGCCCAGGTAATACAGATCCTAATTTCTTTCTAGGTTTTTAGAAGCTCCTTCCTCTGGTCCCAAGATGGCTGCTTCGTCGTCATCTAATATAGAGGATGAAAGTTTAAAAGGCTGTGAAGTTTACGTGCAAAAGTTCAACATCCAGCAAATCCTGAAAGAATGCATTGTGAACTTGTGCATTGCAAAACCCGACCGTCCCATGAAGTTCTTGAGAGAACACTTTGAAAAATTGGAGAAGGTCAGTGGTTCTACATCCCTATGATTGTTCTGTTTATGTATGAAAATACATGTTACCAAATTGTGTAGCTAATGTGTGACTATGAACAACTATGAGAAAGCCGAGCATATAGTTCAATATAATAGATCTGATTCTGAGAAGCACCCAGCTCCATTCATGTGTGGCCACATTTTAGAATGCGGATATATTGCTAACGGAATGCTAATGCATCGCCCCACTGTTTTTCTGTTCACAGGCGCAACTCTCCTCTTGTTATATCCACACTAAGGGGGTTATTCAGAGTTGTTAGCAATTGGGCAAGGATTCAGTATGAAATCCCGACTGTCGGGATCCCGGCACTCAATATGCTAACATCGGGATCCCAACAGTAGAAATCCTGACCTTGAGCTCAGTGTGTGCCGTCGTGGGGTTCACTGCGCTCGCCATACTATTATATTCCCCCTCGGGTGGTGGCGGGGACCACCACCCTAGAGAGAATACCAGCCGTCTGTCGGGATTTTGACCGCCGGCAGTTCCCCTGCTGTCAGGATTCCTGCAATGGTATTTTCGAACGCCGGGATCCCGTCGTTCAGGTAATTAACTGCATCCCTTGGGCAAAACCATGTAGCACTGCAGATGGGGTACATGTGACATGTGCAGAGAGAGTTAGATTTGGATGGGGTGTGTTCAAACTGAAATCTAAATTGCAGTGTAAAAATAAAGCAGCCAGTATTTACCCTGCACAGAAACAATATAACACACCCAAATCTAGTTCTCTCTGCACATGTTACATCTGCCCCACCTGCAGTGCAACATGGTTTTGCCCAATTGCTTTTTTGGTTTGCTAACAACTCTGAATTGCCCGGAAACCCCCCTCCTTTTAGCAAGTGGCTCAAATTATAACAACAATAGCAATGGTATATAATACGATTACTAGAGTGCCGCCACATCATGCAGTTTAAGGGACAGAGCAGAGCTGCTGCATGTGCCCAGTGGTAACAGCTTTTTATTCCAAGCTTGCTGTGTGTGTGTGGATCTGAGTCCTCAATCATTGCACTGGACCAGAGAGTAGCTACCAGGAAGAAGAGGCAGGAGCTTTACAATGAAGTGGGAGAATGTGTGCTTAGAAAGTGCAGTACTGGTTCTATTATGTGTGTGTATTTATTTATTATGGGATGTTTAACCTTTTCCTGACCACTTATTTACATTATTTAAATATTTGATATAGCCTATACTATAGACGATCTATAGTGTTAAATATTTTTACAGTATCAAATGTATAAAAAAACCCTAATGTTTACAGTAATGTCCAGGGTCGTTACTATGTTCTTCTACCGCACACCCAGACTCCCGCACTTGCTCCAATGTTTCACAGAGTGGGAGATTGTGGACCGCATTTGGAAACCCCCCGCTAGAAATCCTGCATTTGCCACTGATTACATATCAGTGCAATTACAAATAATTACATGTAGTAGTTTGCTGACCCTCACTAGGTTCATTTGCAGGCAAGTGGTGACTTCTGAATGTAATTAGCAATACCGATATCGCCATGTACAGGTCATTAATGGTAGTGCACCTAATAAATACCAGCAAACACTTTTCAGGCGGTTTATCAGTTGTAGCTTTGTTTGGATGCAAGTCATGTGTTTAATGGCTGAATAATGAAATTGCTTATCAGCGGAGATAGTCAGCTGACCCCAGCATGCTGCATATTGATTGTCTGCTGTATAGCATCCAGACTGCTGAACTAGCCTTTATATGTAAAATCTGAGTCACAGGGCCTGATTCAGCCGCAGCATGATTTGCATGCAAATGTAGCTGGAGACATCTTTTGTAAAAAAACACCCACCGTTGGATTTTCTGATGCGTGGCCTGTGTCTGAAGAAGCAGCATCAGGTTACCATAGCATACAATGCTATCTGCGTCTTAAGATGCAGCATCAGGTCACCATCGCACACAACGCTGTCTGCATCAGAAGTCACAGCATCAGGTCACCATCGCGCACAACGCTGTCTGCGTCTGAAGATGCAGCATCATGTCACCATCGCACATAATGCTGTTTGTGTCTGAAGATGCAGCATCAGGTCACCATTGCACACAATGCTGTCTGCGTTCAAAGACACAGCATCAGGTCACCATCGCACACAATGCTGTCTGCGTCCGAAGACACAGCATCAGGTCGCCATCGCACACAATGCTGCTTGCGTCCGAAGACACAGCATCAGGTCGCCATCGCACACAATGTTGTCTGTGTCCGAAGACGCAGCATCAGGTCACCATCGCACACAGTACTGTCTGCGTCCGAAGACACAGCATCAGGTCACCATTGCACACAACGCTGTCTGTATCCGAAGATACAGCATCAGGTCACCATCGCACATTGGGGGTCATTCCGAGTTGATCGCTAGCTGCATTTGTTCGCAGCGCAGCGATCAGGCTAAAAAATGGCAGTTCTGCGCATGCGTGTGTGGCGCAATGCGCACGCGCGACGTACGGCAGCAACGAATGATGTAGTTTTGCACAGGGTCTAGTGATGCATTTCAGTCGCACTGGTTGCCGCAGAGTGATTGACATGAAGTGGGCGTTTTTGGGTGTCAACTGACCGTTTTCAGGGAGTGTGCGGAAAAACGCAGGCATGCCAGGAAAAACGCAGGCGTGGCTGGGCGAATGCTGGGCGGGTTTGTGACGTCAAATCCGAAACTGAACAGTCTGAAGTGATCGCAAGCGCTGAGTAAGTTTTGAGCTACTCTGAAACTACACAAAAATTTTTTGTAGCCGCTCTGCGATACAACCGATCGCACTTCTCCTAAGCTAAAATACACTCCCAGTGGGCGGCGGCATAGCGTTTGCACAGCTGCTAAAAACTGCTAGCGAGCGATCAACTCGGAATGACTCCCACTATCCTTAATCGGTAGAGTGGTTGATCTCCAGTTACCTGGTACAGTATAACCACCTTTGTAGCATTGTTTATGTGTCACAAAAAGTGACTTATACTTAGAGATAGGCCTTGCAATCACCTTTAATATTTGTGGTCTTTTAATATTTTAAATAGATGCTGGAATTGGCAGGACTTTACACAACACATGTTCAATAACTATTCTTAGAGGAATTTCGTATCAAATCTTCTTTCTCATACGTCCTAGAGGATGCTGGGGACTCCAGAAGGACCATGGGGTATAGACGGATCCGCAGGAGCTTAGGCACACTATAAAGACTTAAACTGGGTGTGAACTGGCTCCTCCCTCTATGCCCCTCCTCCAGACCTCAGTTAGAAAACTGTGCCCAGGAGTGATGGGTCACACACTAGGGGAGCTCTACTGAGTTTCTCTAAAAGACTTTATGTTAGGTTTTTTATTTTCAGGGAGACCTGCTGGCTACAGGCTCCCTGCATCGTGGGACTGAGGGGAGAGAAGCAAGACCTACTTCTTCTTAGTTTAAGGGCTCTGCTTCTCGGCTACTGGACACCATTAGCTCCAGAGGGTTCGATCACTTGGTGCGCCTAGCTGCTTGTTCCCGGAGCCACGCCGTCACCCCCCTCACAGAAGCCAGAAGAAAGAAGCCGGGTGAGTATGTGAAGAACAGAAGACTTCAGTGACGGCAGAAGACTTCAGTAACGGAGATACAGCGGTCGCGCTGCGCTCCATGCTCCCACACACCAACGCACTCACAGGGTGCAGGGCACTGGGGGGGGAGCGCCCTGGGCAGCAGGTTGCTGATTTCTTTTTGTGGCTGGCAGAAAAGCATTTGGGTGCCTGAGCACCGTGTCCCATACCCCCGCCAGCATATACTGCGCGCTGCGCGCCATTACTCCCCCGCCGCCGGCTTCCACGGGTGCAGGGCGCTGGGGAGGGAGCGCCCTGGGCAGACATTTAACAGTTCTCTGTGTGACACTCTGGCGGTGCCGGGGCTCCATGTCCCGGACACCCGCCAGTATGTGTAGCGCACTAGGCGCCATTTCTTCCCCGCCGCCGGCTCTCACGGGTGCAGGGCGCTGGGGGGGAGCGCCCTGGGCAGCATATTACAACTTGCAGAGTTAAGCTGGCGGTGCCGGGGCTCCGTGTCTCGGACCCCGCCAGCGTGTTGTAGCGCACTGTGCGCCATCTCTCCACCGCCACCAGGTCCATGGGTGCAGGGCGCTGGGGGGGAGCGTCCTGGGCAGCATGTCTTGAATTTTCCCGGGCGGGGGAACATACCCGGACTCCGGGTGTCTTCACCCCGCCAGGGCACCGCAGCGTGCGCGCTGCGCTCCATCGCTCCCACACACCAACGGTTTCCGTGGGTGCGGGGCGCGGGGGGGGGCACCCTGGGCTGCGTTTTGGATATATAGGGGTATATACAGGGGATTAATCCCTGTATATAGGTCCCCAGCTCAATTGAAGATATATGTTTGGGCGGGCTTAAGCGCGCCGGGAGGGGGCGGAGCTAAGCCCTTACACAGGAGTCGGCGCCATTTTTCCTCAGGTCCCCGCCTAGATTTACTGTATGGTAAGAAGGAGGGGGGACACAGTGTTTTTTAATGCTATATGGGTGTAATATAGCATTATGTTAAATAATGGACGCATAATCCTTGTGTTGTTACATAAATTCACTGTTTCCCTGTTTATTTACCCACTATTGGTTAGTCGACATGTGTCGACAGGTGTGAGGGCTTTGTCAAAAGCTCCTATGAGGATAACTGTCGGTTTCGCCGACGCTTGGCGGTTCTTGATTCAAACAACTAAGTATTAGGAGGTTGCTTTTGTGTGCTTAAAAACAAGTAAACACGCTAGGGGAGACACGGTGGTCTGTCGATGCCCTGTCGGCATCAACGGTATTTCCTGGGTAAAAGAATTAACAGGCTGTTATTGCCTTGTACCTGTATTTGTATATATATATATATTTATATATATATGTGGGGGGAGTGTTATTACAATTGTATATGTATGCTTCCCTCAGACCCCTTGGGGTACCAAGATTATTATTATTTTTGCTGCTTACTATTCCGTGCTGTCGACATTTACTCAGTTTCTGTCGGCCGTAACGTTCCTGGTAGATCCACATTGGGGTCATGTCAGTACATGGTCATACACATTCACAACACATTACTGTCACTAGGGACCTGACGGGTCTGGACAATCCACTTGCGTATAGATTATATCTATATGTGTATATATGTAGATATAGGTTTATATATGCATGGTTAAGATATATGTGTTTTATTGTGTATTACCTGATGTATATCCATGAATGCTGAATTAATGGTATTCTTATCATGTGCTGGTCGCTCTGTTGATTAAGCTCTAGATTGGCCGGGACGAGTTGGTTTCGATCCTCTCAGGGAGTACGAATATTATTCTCTTCACAACGCGGAGAGAAAATTATGACAGTCAACTCCTGGTCGACGCAGAGCCCGGTCGCAAAGGATCATACATAGGCAGCTAAGTGAAATTTTATTTCTATACTTTGACCTTATTTGCACTGTATGCACTTGAGGGAGTGTTGTAGTCGGGTAGGCATCCAAAAGAATTACCCTACCCAGAGTGGGTAGGCTTGCCTATGTTTATTCTACATTATAACATTACAGCAGGCTGCCACGTGACAGCAGATGGTGTGACCGGTAAAATGCGGAGGAGGTCTTCGGGAGTTGCTGGTGGGAGGTATACAGCTGTTTGGTGTGGCCTCTGTGCAGTCAATCTCAGCGGTTTCCGCTGGTAAGTCTGAATTCGTGAGTTAGCCTCTTTCACAACGGTTGGTGACGCATTCTTTTGTGGGATGCAGTCATTTTAACCGGTTCGATACCGTTCTTTTTTCCTTTTCTGTGTAGACAGTGGAAGGTGAAAAGGTAAGTGTTCTGCAGCCTTGTTAGGTTCGCAGAAGTGGACGTAGTTTTCTGTTTCCACTACATACACCACTTGTCGCTGAGTCTATCTGGCTGGTCCCCACTCCGGTGACCACTTATCTACTAATTTTCAGTTAGTCCAGGAATAGACTAGGACCTGTGAGTTATTTATAGAAGCCAAAGGGGAACATTCTGAGTTACGGTTGTTTCCCCTTACTGTTTTTTCTAATAGATCTTGCCTTTCCCCTATGGAAGGGGAGGTAGTAAGCGACGCCATACAGGGGTGCGTCACGTTCAGGACATTGTCTGGTTGTCCCTGTATAAAGGTGCATATCGTTGTTTATCTCTGACTGTTCTTCGACGCAGGGATTGGCTGTTGTTCCCAACGACGCAGATGTCAGAAGTGGGTTGGAAAGAGGTCTGAGGATCCAGAGTTGGATCGGCTTTGAGGTGACACCTCATCAATAGGTTCCGTTAATAAGACAGATGGGTGCGGCCTAAGAGGCCTTTTTCGGTGAGCAGGTCTAATACCAGAGTGGTTTTCATGGGACCAGTTGGAAATGGGGTCCGGGTCCGGGTCTCACCTGCGCATGCACCGGAATATAATCAAAACGGCCAGGACATCGCTCCTGTGGTGTCTGCTCGGTTCTTTCCTTCTAGAGGAATGAAGGTTAGGGATCCAGGTTTAGATCCTGGTGTCCGTGCATACAGTTCTCCGAAGCTGGGGAGCAGTCCTTTGCAAGGGACGTATTTCCAGTGGATGAGGTCAAGTTGGGAAACTTGTCTGCTGTAAGCTTTCTTGAATTAAGAGCTATTTTAGACGAATGTATTCTTCGTGTTCTGCCCGTGTTAATTCTGCCAGACGACTTGTCAGCAATGGCGTAAGTAAGCCACTAGGGCGGAACAAGGAGCAAAGCGGCAATGACAGAAGATGCACAGTTTGCAGTTGAGTGGGAAGTCTGGTAAACGCTATATTAGCAGTCTTCGTTTCGGAGGTAAACGACGGAGAAATAGATTTCCTCTGCGGACACGATATCCAGCCGAGAAAAATTCTGTCATCATCGAGAAGCTTTCCCAGATGTGACAAGTCTTTGAGGAGTGTCACAATTGGACATGTTGGCGTCACGCCTCAACGAGAGGCCTTGAGGAGATTGTTCCAGGTCAAGGGACACTCAAGATATAGCAGTGGACATCCTCGTGACACCGTGGGTGTTTTTAGTCGGTCTAGGTGGCCTCTCCGTTTCACTTTTCTGACAGTGGTAAGCGTAAGATGATCGAAGGTTCCGATGATCCTCTTAAATCCGGTCTAGCCAGCGAGGGTTGGCTATCCAGTTTTTCATGGTTTACTTATAGAAAATTACTGCCCTCTTCCTTTACGTGAGGTAATGTTACAACAAGATCAGGGCGTGTATCAGGACTTACCGCGGCTGCGTCTGACGGCGGGCCGGTTGAATGTCATATCCTAAGCCGAACGGGAGTTCCCAGTGAAGTCGTTTCTTCAATTCTTCAGGCTAGGAAAGAACTAACGGCATTGCGTTACCACTGTTGTTGGAGTAATAATGTGTCTCGGTGTGTATCCAGGAAGGCTCCTATGGAGGACTTTCAGCTAGGTCGTGCTTATCCATACTTTACAAGCCGATGTGGAGGCAAGCCTAATAAGTTTCTTTACGAAATTTCTCTCTAGGAAAGTGGTCAGGCTATTGACTTTAACGTCCGCAAGGCGGGTGTCGGAAGTGGTGGTTTTGTCTCGCAAGAGCCTTGTTTGATCTTTCAGGTGTATAGAGAGGAATTGAGTACTCGGTTGGTAGTTCTACCAAGAGTGGTTTCTGGGTTTCGCAGAAATCGGCCTATTCTGATGCCGGGGGTTACTTAGGCATTAGCTGGTTCAAATTCCCTTGATCTAGCCAGGGATTTGAGTATGTAGGTCATCAATTTGGCTCAGTTTGGAGAAACAGAGGCCCTGTTTGTTTGGTATGTTCCCAGCTTGGTTTGGGAGACTGCGTTATGCAGTCTGTTACATGCTGAATCTGTGATGCGGTTTGGCATGTTCGTTCTACGGCTGATTTGCCGTCACCGAAGTCGGTGGAGGTTCCTTCTTTTGGGAAGATGGGCTTTTCTTGGGCGGATGCCCGAGGAGTCTCGGCGGTTCAACTTTGCCGAGCGGATTCTTGGTCGAGATCAAACGCTTTTGCTATGCTCTACAAGTTTGATACCCTGATTTTTGGGGACATTATGTTTGCTCATTCGGTGCTGCAGAGTCGTCCGCACTCTCCCGTCCTTTTGGAGTCCCCAGCATCCTCTAGGACGTATGAGAAAATAGGATTTTAGTACCTACCGGTAAATCCTTTTCTCTTAGTCCGTAGAGGATGCTGGGCGCCCGTATGGTGTCTGCAGTTATTGCTTTTGGTTACACCCTGGTGGTGTGTCTTCTCTGTCTGGCGGTTGCTACCGTTGTTCATGACATGGCATGCGGGGTCTTAATTTTGCTTCTGTGGACACACGGGTTGTGTTACATATTTTCTCAGCATGTGGCTGTGTTTTGTTCATTGCCGTTGGCTGGTATTCTGCTGAATGCCACGTTCTACGGTGTGTTTGAGGTGTGAGCTGGTATGACACTCACCGTGTTTATAACAATAAATTCTTTCCTCGAAATTGTCCATCTCTCCTGGGCACGGTTTTCTAACTGAGGTCTGGAGGAGGGACATAGAGGGAGGAGCCAGTTCACACCCAGTTTAAGTCTTTATAGTGTGCCCAAGCTCCTGCGGATCCGTCTATACCCCATGGTCCTTTTGGTGTCCCCAGCATCCTCTACGGACTAAGAGAAAAGGATTTACCGGTAGGTACTAAAATCCTATTATTTCTACATTAGTTGGACAATAAAAATAAAATAAAAATAAAGGTTCTAAATGCAGAACGTGCTGAATTTGTAGAGGAATCCACCCACAACACTCACTTGGATGGGAAAGGGAACTGCTGTGTGAACTGGGGACTACTGGGCATAGTACCAACTTGCAATGCGGGAAGGGCGTGTGACTCAGTGAATAGGGTGTTTGTCACAAACATCCAATTTTATCCTAGATTCAAATATACTTGTTGTGTTATTGCAGCAGGCCAGTCCTGGCTGCTGGATAATACTCTATGGCTAGATTTTGAGCCTGAAATTTAAAACAACAACAATATTTAATGCAGAACTGTGTGTTATGGAGTTGCTATTATTGCAGCTTTTCATTTTGAAAGCTGCCACTTAGTAAATCTGACCTTAAATGCCAGTACTCCCAGTATTAGGCAGCTGGGAACTCGGGTAGCTCAGCTGATGGACCTGAAACAGAAATTCTGAATAAATTGTGGGGAAAAAATATCCAAGATTATTATTGTGTTTTCTTCTATCAATGTTACAATGACAATACTGAAAGAAAAACTAAACCTAATCTTATTCTTTTCTTTCTTTTTTGTTCACTTAATAAATATATTAAGAGATGAATATGGAATTATTCTTTTGTTACACAACTTCCTAAAACTGTGTTAAACACTGCAATACTCGAGTTATTGTTTCTGTCCCATAATTAGATTATCTCTGTCCTGCCGGGTGTAGTATGGTATGTCGGCGGCCGGGCTCCCGGCGACCAGCATACCGGCGCCGGAAGCCCGACCGCCGGCATCCCGACAGCGTGGCGAGCGCAAATGAGCCCCTTGCGGGCTCTCTGTGCTCGCCACGCTGCGGGCACGGTGGCGCGCTACGCACGCCATGCTATTTATTTATTCTCCCTCCAGGGGTGTCGTGGACCCCCACAAGGGAGATAAACTGTCGGTATGCCGGCTGTCGGGATCCCGGCGCCGGTATACTGTGCGCCGGGATCCCGACAGTTGGCAACCTGAAGACCACCTGTCCTGCCAGCCAATGGGGTCTATTTACTAAGGCTTGGAGAGTAATGCAGTACCAACCAATCATCTCCTCTTAAACTCAGCCTGTAACATGGCAGTTAGGAGCTGATTGGCTGTTACTTCATCTTTCTCCACTTTTTCTCCCTCCAAGGCTTAGCAAATAGAACCCTTATAGTCTTCATGCTAGGCTGGTTTTAGCAGGGCGCCATGCCCTGCCTGAATTTTTAAACAGCAAAATGTCCCTGCCCTTTTAGCTGCGCCCTGCCTGGTGCTGTGCTGCCGCCGCATGAATAGATGCCATGCGCTATTCACATTAAGGGGACAGTGTGGGGGAAGCCCAGCACCTCCGTAAGTGCTGGGCACGCCGACAGCTGGGTACGCCCTCCAGAGTGGCACTGACTGGGCCATACTGCCCCCAATAGTATCGCCTGCAGGCCTGTGCCACCCCTCCCCGGCCACCCGCACCCGCTTTTTTTTACAATACAATATTGTTTCATAACATTTCTTTATTATAAACATTCACTTTCATAGTGCCAGTGTATTCTGTTGCGATTTACAATTGGGAACAAAACAATAGTAGAACAGTAATAAAACAAGACAAGGGTAATAACAGACAGGCAGAGAGATAAGAGGGCCCTGCTTGCAAATCTACAATCTATGAGGAAATAGACATTGATCCGTGAGGATAAGTGCTACACTTTGCTTATTGGTCCAGTCAGATTGCAGAGATTCTTGGTCGGCGACAGGATTCAGTCACACAGCAATGTTGGCCTGGGGTCAGCAGGAGGTGTGAGTGAGAACATATGTACAGTCACCATACGTGTGGGCTGCGCAGAGTGGAGGCAGTTGGGTTGGACAGCTTATGGACGTTATGTGGGTGGCTTTAGAATGTGATAGGTTTGAACGCTAGAGGAAAGCCTTACTGTGCGTGGGAGGGCATTCCACAGAGTGGCTGCAGCCCGAAAAGAGTCCTGTGATTGTGAGCAGGTAATGACTGTGGACGAGAGACGCAGATCTTGTGCAGAGCAGAGGGGTTGAGCTGGCAGATATTAACAGAGAAAACTAATTTGTCTAGTTTGCAAAAAAGACTGAGTATGTGCTCACCAATGGTCAAGATGTGGATCTGGTCATTCAAAAATGACTGGCATACAAAGGTAAGAGATGTAAGAGGTTCCTGGACCTGGAAACAGTTATATGAGGGTTGCCATTTGTTGTGGCAAACTTGTCAGGTCTGCAGCATGTTCCTTTGTAGAGTGGACAGCTGTATTCATATGAGCTGAGGCACATGCTCTGGAACCGTCTGTGCACCACTGTTGGCAATGCAGTGTTGTGCGCATCTTCACTTCTGACTAAATAGGCAGCACTACGTTGTAACATGACATTCGTACATAGGCTACATCAGTGAGGAGGTGCTGATGGAAGTGCGGACTGTGCGGTGCTGTCCGTACGTGTAAATACGCCTGATTTCAGATTCATGTTTTGTACCTAGGAAAGAGCTGGTGCAAGTGCTCATTGAAAATGATAGAGGCTTGTGTTACACCAGAGAGCGTAACCAGTTGCTCCTCACCTGTCAGTGCTCTGTTCACAGAGCCACCTACAAACTCCTGTAACTACATCGTCTGTAATTATACTGTGCATGCATGAAATAGCTGCTAATCTGGGCATGTGTGATGTGCCATAATTACAAGCAGCACTATAAAGGTTTAATATTTAATGGATGGCCAGACTCATCTGGCAGTTCCTCTAGTTTAAGTATAAGGAATTATTATATACAAAAGTTCCAATATTTAACCCAACCTCATCCTCCAGATTGCATACCAATGCTAACGCTAAATTGCAGTGTTTGTATATAAAGTGTAAGGAGGATAAATAGTTTATTTTCTAAATCACCAAAATAAACTGTTCCGGCATATCACCTCAGCCATGACCTGCCAAATAGCGGCAGAATGGAAAAAGCCTACTTCATCACCTATGCCAGGCCTGGCCAGCCTGTGGCTCTCCAGATGTTGTGAAACTACACATCCCAGCATGCCTTGCCACAGTTTTAGCATTCCCTAATAGCAAAACTGTGGCAAAGCATGATGGGACTTGTAGTTTTACAACCGCTGGAGAGCCACAGGTTGGCCAGGCCTGACCTATGCAAGTCAATTCTGTCCCGAATTTGCTACATTTATAAAAATGGAATACAGATGGAGTCGCACTCATCTAGTGAGGCTCCATCACAAACGTGCGCTGCCGGCGGGACTAGGCGATCCGTCGCCTAGCCCCGCTATTGGAGTGCACAGAGACGCTTCTATTGTAGTGAATGGGGCACGTGCGCATCACGGACGCGCGTGCAGCCCAGATGCTGCGATGGGCACACCTAAGCGGGCGTGCTCAGGCACAGACAGAGCCACGATTAGTGTGGCTCCAGCTGTACATAACCAGTATTAATAATCACTGCTTAAGCTGGACATACAGTAGTGCGATTTGGGCTCTTGTCATCGGATTCAGACGCATCGGGCCGAGAAATCGGATGAAAAGTTGGCAAATCGCAGGTGTTTGACATCTGATCCGATGCGCTGTCCCGTGTGCATCGGGGCTGAGTCGGTGGTCGGACGTGCTGCCCATAGGATAAATCGAAATCACAGCCATCAGGTACACATCGCGGCTGTTTTTTTTTAGCACCTGTGATATATTGCATGCAAATTTCTCTGGAGTGCCATTTCTCTGAACCCTCCCACCCACACAGCGGCATCAGCAGCAGCATGCGATATATCGCATGTAAAAAATGGCACATCAAGTACTAAATTGGATGGAAGCACTCCCGTGGAGCTGCCGGGGGAGTTCAAGGGAAATGGGATCCAACTTGTGCCTCAGACAAGTCGCAGTAATGTGTGGGGGGCTTAAATCTATTGAATTAACTTGGGACTCCTTGCAAGCCTTTCAAAACGTTCCCGCCTCGTTTGACAGCTAAGCCTGTAGCTTTGGCTATCTGAGGGTCTCTCTAGATTGAGGTCCCCCCCCAAACTCCCCTCCCCCTTACTTTCCCTTTTCTCAACCTTTCTCTTAAGCCAGTGGTTCCCAAACTTTTTTGAATCATGGCGCCCTAAAGTATCAGAATTTTTTTTATGGCAAAAAGTTTCTTATTGAAAAAAAAAACAATTAAAAATTAAATTAAATAATGTGTTTATATGTCATTCTTAGGTTCAATTGTGTGGTGAGGGACAAGATTTACTTCTGTTTGTCCAGGATTGGCAGCCACTAGCACTGGGTTTGTCTATTACATTGATCATTATTAATTAAAATTGGTCCTGGACCACCAATCCAAGGCATCCCAGCAAGTGTCCTGAGGTACCCCGGGGTGCCACGGCACACAGTTTGAGAACCACTGTCTCATGCATTTAATTTTTTGTTCCTTTTCTTATCTCTTTCTCCTGATGGCTTGCGGCATTGTCATCTGCAAGATCACTTTCTCGCTCCTTACTACCTTTATAATTGGGTCACTCTTAGAGTATTGAAAATTATGGCAGATTATTCCCTCCGTACAGATACTTTGTACCCCAATTTACTGTGTGATCTCCTTGTTGTATGTTTGTTTTGCATTTAGGAGAGCACATCTTCTGAGGAGAAATAAATATGGTGGCACAATGGTTATGTTGCTGCCACACAGTACTGAGGTTTTGTGTTTTGGATTTTGCCCCAAGGCCCTAACTATGTATAGTTTGTGTTCGCCACGTGCAGGGCCGGATTAAGGGTTGTGGGGGCCCAGGGGCAACAAAGTTGTGGGGGCACCCACAACTATGCCCGAGTGCACTCCCAACACACACGCACACACACACACCTCCTCCTTCCATGTACCCCTTACCAACTCTAGCCTCTACTTCTTCTTTCTACCCCCTAGCATCCTCTATTTACCCCTTCCCTATAGTCCTCTACCCATCCCACCTATACTTACACCCACAGTCCTCTCTCTACCTCCTACCGTAATTACCCCCACAGTCCTCTCTCTACCCCCTTCTGTAATTACCCCCATAGTCCTCTATCTACCTCCATCATCTCCCCCTTCCTCCATAAACTTCCCACAAGGCCTGACCTGCATCTCTGCCTCCTTCCCAGGTGTTCCGAGTGTTGCTGCTCTGCTCCCGTCCGCAGGTCGCTCTCCTCAACATACCAAAGTGAGTGACCTGATAGACGGAGAAACTAAACTGAAAGGTGGGGAGAGGGCGGAACTCCTGCTCCCAGGATGACCCTCTGCTTCTTTCTCCTTCCTTCCTCCATGTGCGGTTCAAAGCCTCCCGGAGACCCAATGCACATACGTGGCCAGGACTCGTCTCCACTGGACGAGCATTCACACGCGACTCACTATACACGGAGGAGCTCCCGGTGGCTGCTGTTAATGTACAGCTGAGACGCTGGAGACTCCTCCAATTCAAACTGCTGTGTGTGGGGCACCCCGGGACAACCGCCCCTGTCGCCCCTGCTTTAATCCGGCTTTGGCCACGTTGTAGGGTGGGTTTTCTCTGAGTGCTCCAGTTTCCTCCCACAATCTAAGATAAAACCCTAGTGTATATGTGTGTATTTATATGTGGTAGGGAAATGATTGTAAGATCACTGAGGATGTGAATGACCAAATATCCTCTGTAAAGTGATGAGAAATATGTGTGCGATATATAACTTTTTAATAAATATATATAATCTGACATAAAGTATACTGTATCTAACATATACTCTTTCCCTCTCTCTCTCTCTTTCTCTCTATATACATATATATAAATACATATAAAATATATATATGTACTGTATGTATATATGTGTAGATGTATATATATATATATATATATATAGTAACGATCCCTGAACATTGATGTAGTGGCTGTAATTTCACACAGGGCTGTCCTGATGCTCTGATGTGTGCAAGCTGACCTCTGATGTATTAAGTGTTGTAGGAATGAATACACCTGTAGGTGTCAAATTGCCCCCATTTGTGTGAAATTACAGCCACTACATCAATAGTGAATTTGACCCGTTTATTGTCTCTGAGGGCTTTGAACTAACTTTAACGATGTACATATACATTTGGATGTTACTAATATGCTCGTCTTGACAAAGATTCTTCATTGGAATCGAAACGGTGACATACTGAGCTATTATATTGGACATTAAAAACGATATTATTTGGATTGGACTGATTTCTTTAGGAGAGTGCATCTCCCTGTTCAGGGATCGTTACTATATTTGTGGACTCATTATTCTAATGTATCCTCCACTAGGTAGACACCGCTGTTGCTATTAAGAAGATGAGAGTGCGGGTTTATTTGCATATATATATATATATATATATATATATATATATACATCAAAAACAACAGGCGGCACTCGGAGACTTGGACTCAGTTGTAAATATGTAGAAATACCCCGTGGGGTGTGCTTTATTGTAGTGACGTTTCGGGGACTTCTCCCCTTCCTCAGACAAAGCAAAAGTGACAAACAGTGACCTTATTAAATAAGAACTACCTCATTAGACTTACCCCCTCCTCGTTTGTGTCAGCGGCTCCCTGGTCCCTCCGGCCGCCTTCCCGCAGCGAGCACTTCAGGCTGCCGCTCCCCCTCGCTGGCCGGATCTGGCTGGGAGCTACTCTTAAAGTGCAAAGGCATCGTCGCTGTGCGATGCCTTTTTCACTTCTGCGAGGGGGGGGCCGGACTGACATGCGGGGCGGACTAGCCCCGTGCTGGGCGTCCCCCCGCATATCAGGAAACATGATTGTAGCTGTGCTAAATTTAGCACAGCTACGATCAACTCGGAATGACCCCCTATGCACAGTGTGTTATGAAGTAAGTTATTGTTTTACCATTTTTATTACTTTGTCCCTTTAATGCTAAATTACATCGATCAGATAGGTTGTGGATTATTTATTACTGTTTAATATGCCTTGTTGACATATTTATGAGTTGTTCTGTTATAAAAACATTTTTTTTTATTGTGGAGCAAGAATATATCTTTAGAACAAATGCAGCAAGAGGTCACTTGGGCCCAATGCCCCCTAGTGGTCTCCCGTAGCTATATCAGCTGTGAGGCTGATTCAGAGGTGGCTGCAGATTTGGCTATGTCTGTGGGCGGACACATTTCTATGACTGTGTGCAAGAGCTGCATCCACAGTAGCAATAAATTGCTACACTGTGTCTGTATGTGCACCCTTGAAGCAAATCAACAAGTTGAAAACACTAGAATTGCAGATTACAGGACTGCTTGATGACTAATCAGTAGCTATGTGAAGGAATATTTTGTTGATCCAATATATGGGGTTAATCCAATAAGGTGCGTGTTTGCTAATGCGCGTTTGTGTCATGTAACTAGCAGACTTTGCACGAATGCGCGCTCCTGAGAATTCTCAAATCCAATGAAAAATGCCTATTCACGGTACTCGCAACAGGGATTTACAAAGTGTTTACCGACTGTTATCTGAGACAAGTGAATTAAAAAGTGCGGAGACCTTCCTGGACCCCAAAAAGTGACCGCTTTTAGCAGAATAATTCAGAAGACTGTTAGTGGGCATAAGGAAAGTACTGGGCGCTTTTAAAAGGTGTCAAATGGCTGATTTGTGCATTTCTTTGAAGGTAAAAAATGAAGTAAAGCAAACAAATTTTGTTTGATTAGAAATAAATTGAAAATGCAAAAAATGTAGGACCAAAGGATGCTTTTGGGCAGCGGCATCTCTAGAGAGGAGGGGACCTGTGTGCAGACTCCGTGTGTGGGCCCCCTCCTCTCCCGTAGCCGTTGCGCCGCTGCTAGCGCTCTGAGCGCTGTAGACTCTGGCGCAGTGCCAGAGTCTACAGTGCATGCGCAGGACTCCGAAATATGGGTGCTGCACCATTTTTTCAGAGTCCTGCCCATGCACTGTAGACCTTCGCACTGTGCCAGAGTCTCTAGTGGTCAGTGCGCTAGCAGCGGCGCGGCGGCTACGGGAGAGGAGGGGGCCCGCTCACTGTCAGCGATGGACTCCGGAAAGGTGAGTATAGGAGAAATGGGTGCGGTGTGGGCCCCCTCTGGACTCAGGGGCCCGTGTGCACCGCACACGCTGCACTCATTGTAGATACGCCAATGCTTTTGGGGTTCATTGAGGTGATTTAAAAAAAGTTTTTTCAAAATAATAAAAAGCAATTATTGTTCATTGAAACAAATACTTTTCTGAAATTTGGGGAGTATAATTTAATGAATAGGCTTATTTTAGGGTAAGGCCTTTTTTTTTTGCCCCAAAAGTGACATGTAATTATTGGCGCAATGAAGCTAATTGAAAACTTCCAAATGCATAAGTAGTCATTAGAGGGAGGTGTCCATGGGATTCTGAAGCACGTCCCAATATTTTTATCTTAAAATAAAGATTTTCCCTGCCTTTCCTCACCATTATGGGGTAACGAACAAATCACTTTACTCTGACCATTACCCGTGGCACGCACGTTTATTCTCACAGCCTCTGGAGGTGCGAGAAAAAAAGGTGTAGTTTGGCCACCCAAAGCACCCAAACCCAAACTTTTAGACTCCCAAACTGGAACTTTAGATGGAGCTGCCAGTCAAGTAAAATGCTAATAGTCGTCTGATCAGGGCATCAATTGAATAGCTCTCATAGGCGCACATTAATATAGATGCCCAGCAAGGGGGGAGGGCACAACAAATGAATAGGCCCCTTTGAATAGATGCATCATCTTCTGAAAGGATCTGGAAGTGGTCGCTCAAATGAAAAAATAAAACAGATATTTTCTTCTTATTTAACGAAAATACCTAAATACGGTATCTAAAACAGTGCATGTTTCGGAACAAATGGTTGATGCATTTACTATATACTGTAGTGGACTTTATTGAAAGTTAATTAATGATAACTTGTCTACTTTAAGACCTAAGCTTGGAAATCAACATGATCCTGAGAAATAAGTCACGTACAGTATGCTTACTGTGAAAGACCCTCGCTTGATTTCTCTCCATCTGGACAAATTACCTTGCTTGCACCCCAGGTGTAAATGGGCCGGATTTCGAGCTATTTGAAATGATCTGTGCCATGGAGAGCCAGCGAGAGAGATAGAGAGAGCAATAGCTTGTTGTCATGGCAACATAAGAATAGTGAGCTGTTTACTGTAGAATGCTCCGCAATAGGGTCTACAAGCCACAGTATGCCTTCCCTATAACTGATGTCTGCAGAGCTAATCGTGCGCAAAGGCTATTTTCTCTATAAGTCGTTAAACGCTGCAAGGCCACTTGGCTTATGGGACGTCAGGATGTGTTCTAAAGAAACCAGCCCTGGATATTACCTGCCTGCCTATGGAATACAGGGGGGGAAACTGTACCTGAGCCAGAACCTGTGTATACAAAAGCTCCCAATAACGCAGCTGCTGTTTATTTAGGGGGCTTAAGACTTGAGTGGTAGCTGAATCACATGGTAACCCAAGCTATTACATTTATTGTCTTGATATTTGTACTGTGTGTCAGATTTATTGCCTGTCTACAATCTGTTTGTCAGCTTAGTGAGATGTTTAGAAGCTGTGGTAGCAGGGACTGCTAGAAGAATGCAGCTGAAAGAATCTAGACGTCTTCTCGGTGGTTTTCTAAACGGAATAGTGCATTGCGATGAGTTTGAAGTTCTGTGACCTAGCTTATTTTGCAAAATGTAAGCTACACATAAGTTGTTCCGTGTAATTATAGACTTGTATAGATTTATTTGCGGTCGTCTGTTCTATTTAAATGATTGCGATGCTCGGTGCAGATTTGGCTGGCAGATGTCAGTGATATCAGACAGCAGAATAACATTTACTTGGCTAAAAAAAAGTATTTGGATGTTATACAGTTAATGAACATCGGACGTAGGTTGTCACGGCAAACTGTTTCTTATTTACTAAAACAGTCTGTATATTTGAACGATTTAATAGAAAAACAAAATGTTTACTTAACGTATCAGTTACCCTCCTCAAAAAAAGCTTTCCAACTTACATCATGGTATCATTCAGGAGTTTTGGCAGTCAGAAATCCCCTATATATGTCCCCTGATTGTGGTATCATTAAAATAAATGCCCTTATTTATCAATGAGTGATAAATTTCATTGTGGGTGATAGATTGCACCAGCCAAACCCGCTGTTAGGAGCGGGTTTGGCTGGTGCAATTTATCACTCACAGTGAAATTTATCACTCATTGATAAATAAGGGCAAAAGTTTGATACTGCTTTTCTTATAGAGGAATGTGTTCATCTGGAACAACAGTTTTACAATTAATGTTTATACTGGATGAACTAAACAGGAATTATACCAATTGTGTTACAAATGTTCCTCTTGCCTTCATTTGTCTTGTTTTTATCTGTTTACCAGGGACTTGCGGTGAGGTAAATGGCTTTGGAGCCACTGGCTAGTGGGCATTATACACAGGCGCAGCAGTGTGGGAGTCATTCCGACCCGATCGCTCGCTGCAGTTTATCGCAGCGCAGCAATTGGGTCAGAACTGTGCATGCCGGACGGCCGAAGGCCGTCGTTCCCTAGCGATCGCCTCTGCCTGATTGACAGGCAGTTGCTGTGCGGGAGGGAGCGGCGCGGCGGCGTTTGGCCGCCGTTATGGGGGCGCTGTCCAGCCAACGCAAGCGCTGCGACCAGGGGCAGCGACGTTCAACTCCCGGCCAGCCGCAGAAGCTGCGCTTGCCGGGAGTAACTCCACAAGTACAAAAGCATCGCCGCTGTGCGATGCTTTTGTACTTGTGTGTGTGTGGGGGTGTGGGTGGGGAGCCGGACTGACATGCGGGGCGGACTAGCCCTGTGCTGGTCATCCCCCCGCATGTCTGGGAATATGATCGTAGCTGTGCTAAATTTAGCACAGCTACGATCAACTCAGAATGACCCCCTATACACATGTGGGCATTAAACAGAGGTGCAGCAGTATATACATTTGGGCATTATACACAGGTGCAGCAGTATATACATTTGGGCATTATACACAGGTGCAGCAGTATATATATGTGGGAATTATACACAGGTGCAGCAATATATATATGTGGGCATTATACACAGGTGCAGCAGTATATACAGTACATGTGGGCATTATACACAAGTGCAGAAGTATATACATGTGGGCATTATACACAGGTGCAGCAATATATACATGTGGGCATTATACACAGGCGCAGCAATATATACATGTGGGCATTATACAGAGGTGCAGCGGTATATACATTTGGGCAGTATATACATTTGGGCATTATACACAGGTGCAGCAGTATATACATGTGGGAATTATACACAGGTGCAGCAATATATATATGTGGGCATTATACACAGGTGCAGCAGTATATACAGTACATGTGGGCATTATACACAAGTGCAGAAGAATATACATGTGGGCATTATACACAGGTGCAGCAATATATACATGTGGGCATTATACACAGGCGCAGCAATATATACATGTGGGCATTATACACAGCGCAGCAGTATATACATGTGGGCATTATACACAAGTGCCGCAGTATATACATGTGGGAATTATATGCATTCCTAGCTACAGACAGACAGTTAAAAGATAAACAGTCATTAATTAGACACTATATGGTCGACAGTCAAGTCAGACAGGGTCAAAAGTCAGACACAAAAAAAAATGTTTTGTTCTGTTTTTCTGTGTTTTTTTACAACTTTTGCCTCATTTACTATCCATGTCACAAACTATTCACTTTTAGTAAAGTTGTGGCGAGCGGAGTGAGACACTGAGCCCGAAGCATGGCGAGCGTAGCGCGCCCGCGAGGGGACGAATTTCACCAAATTTGGGTTAAAAATGTTTAAAAACACAAAAAAAACACAAAACATTTTTTGTTTTTTTGTGTCTGACTTATGACCCTGTCTGACTTTTGACCCTGTCTGACTTTTTTTTTTTTTTTAAATAAAGTATTTTTATTTCGAAGGAGAGTAGTTTGCATACAGACATTGCATAACAGGAACACATTAAACACGTAATGACATGTCCTCATCGGGGAACAGCATTCACTTTCGACTTATTTTCAAACTATGTCATTTGCTCATAGGCGCATAGGAATGTACAGTTATATTATACCATTATTTTGCATTATCCGTACACTCTAGTATTCATGAAATCAAATTATACTTTGTTTTGTTCCCCCCCCCCCCTCAAATATAACTCTTACGGACAATCCGTCCGAGTAAAACCCTTTAAAAGAGAAGAAAACAATCAGAAACCAAACACAGAGAACCCCAGAAATAAAAAAATTAAAAAAACAAAGAGACAAAAAACATTATGGGGAAGAGGACGCATTGGGGGATACTAGCACTCTAAATCCTACCCTGTCCAGATGGGCACAGAGCCACTCTCTCATTCACAACCCATTGGGTGAGAGGGAAGCCTATGGCCCTAGAAGATCATAACTTGGCAAATCCAGGACCTGTTAGTAACCCTATCACCATTAAGTTGTAGGGTCTGGGACGGAGTATATGGATTCCAGCCATGGAGACCAAATTCTTTCAAATTTAGCGGAGGCATTGTGTTTCATATAAATGTATCGTTCCTTAAAAACAGTGTCGTTTATTAGTGCCTTAAGAGCGGGGAGTGTAGGGCCCTTAGGGGCCATCCATAGCCTCGCAATGCTCACCTTCGCCATTGCACATATGTTGCGAGCATATAGGCCCTCTGGACCAGACACAAAGTCAGAGCTACCCATTCCCAGGATGCAAAATTGCGGAGTAAGCATGGCCTCGTCCACCTCTGTGTTCCCCAGAATCGATCCGACCCCCGCCCAGAAAGCCCGCAGCACCAGACAATCCCAAATGAGGTGCCAAAAAGTACCTGCAGTCATCCCACACTTAGGGCAGTCACCCACACGACCCGTCCCGAATTTGGCCAGTCTGGCCGGGGTCATATATATTCTATGCAAAAGGAAGTATTGTATCTGTTGATACCTGATGGATTTGGTAACCGTGCACGGAGTTTCCAAAGCAAGGGCCCAGTTCTCTTCATCTATGGGGCCCAGATCCTGCTCCCATTTGACACAGAGACGTGTCAAAGGATCTATATGGAGTTTGGCGAGTAGATAACCATAAGCATGGGAAATCATCTTAACTCGACCCAGCATACTTACAAAGGTCTTAATGGGAAATGGTATAATTTTAGGGGGGGAATTGGCGAATTGGGACTGCAAGGCATGTCTGAGCTGGAGGTATCTAAAAAAATAGGAGTTAGGCAAATTAAACTCATCTTTTAGTTGTTGGAAGGATTTGAGCGTATTATCCGTATAAAGGTGATTTATGGAAATCACTGATTTAGGGACCCAAACTTCCCTCCCCTCGAGCGCATACAGTTCAGGGAGCCATTTAGAATACCAGAGGGGGGTGTCCGGGTCCAATCCATCAAATTTCAAAAGAATTTTTAGTGCCTGCCACACCTTCATGGCTTGGTATATAAGAGGAGGGAGGAACCGGGCCAAGCTCCCACTCAGCAACACCTGCAGGGGGGATAAGTCGGGGAAGTAGCATTGGACAAATACCCAGTGTAGAGAAGTGACGCCAGTATCCTGTACCCATGCACTAATATGAGACAGCTGAGCGGCATAGTAGTACATCTGAAAGTTTGGCAAGGCCAGACCTCCGTCGCTGCGCAGCCTGGTGAGAGTGTTCAGTTGTATTCTAGGACGTTTGCTTGCCCATATTAAAGAAGACAGGACACTATTAAATTTTCTAAAGAAGGATGGATGAATATATACAGGGGATTGCAGAACCACATATAGAATCTTAGGTAGTATTATCATTTTTACGAGGCTGACCCTGCCAGATACAGTCAATGGAAGCTTACACCAAGTCTTGGATTTACGAGTAATTTGTTGCATGATCGGATCAAGGTTCAAAGGTGTAAAGTCAGAGGGGTCATTGGTTACCTGAATCCCAAGATATTTAAATTTCGCCGTCCAACATAGCGGTAGGGAGATTTTAGGAGCAGCAGGGGGGGGGGCAATCACAGGCATAATAGAGGACTTAGACCAGTTAATATGAAGGCCTGAATATATACCGAACTCCTCAATCAATTGCAACACTGTAGGCATAGACCTGGTGTAATCCTGCAGAAACAACAGCATGTCGTCAGCGTAAAGGGCAATCCTATCCTCACGAGGGCCGGTATGAATGCCCACCACGCCTGGGTGGGACCTTATTAGACAGGCCAAGGGTTCGATGGCCAGGGCAAACAAGGTTGGGGACAGAGGACATCCCTGCCTGGTCCCGCGAAACAGGCGGAACGAGGGAGAGATATAGCCATTCACTGAGATCCTGGCAGTCGGGTGCTGATAAAGCAATTTAATCCATTTTATAAAATTAGGCCCGAAACCCATAGCTGTCATGACCTCCCATAGATAGGACCACTCGATACTGTCAAATGCCTTGGCGGCATCCAGTGAGACCACTACCGAGTCAGAGGGGAAGTCATATGGGATTTGTAAGATGGTATATAATCTACGTAGGTTAATAGAAGTGGACATCCCTGGCATAAAGCCGGTCTGGTCGGAGTGGATAATGGAAGTAATTACGGTGTTGAGTCGAACTGCTAAAATCTTTGCCAGGATCTTAGCGTCACTGGGAATCAATGATATCGGTCTATAGGATTCTGGGGATCTAGGGTCTTTTCCGGGCTTCGGGATCACTATAATAATCGCCTCCGCCATAGAGGGGGGAAGTTGATCATTAACAAAAATATCAGAATACAGGGCGTGAAGCCTAGGACCGAAGAAATCAATGTGGGTCTTGTATACCTCTGAGGGGATGCCGTCATAGCCCGGTGCCTTGCCGCTGGGAGACAAGCCAATAGCCGCCGTTACCTCTTCCAGAGTTAAGGGTGCCTCCAGCATCTCAGAGGCCTCCGGGGGGAGTGTGGGTAGGGGAATATTACTTAAATAAGCGGAGAGGTCTGATGTCGAGTCTACCAGTTGTGAACTGTAGACCTCAGCATAGTAGGAGCGGAATAGCTGCGCAATTTCCGGCGTGGTGTTCACAAGGGCGCCATCGCTACCGGTCATCTGAGCAATTGTAGAACCTGGGCGGTCACTGTGCACCAATCGAGCCAACAGGCCACCTGGCCTATCGCCCTGCATGTAAATATTAGTAGCCTGAAATAGAAGCGAGCGCGAGTTTTTATCAGACAGATGAGCCACCCATGCCGACTGGGCCGCCAGCCAGCGTACCTTCAGCGCAGGGGTGCCATCCACCAAGTATCTAGATTCCAAATCCCTGGCGTCACTCTCAAGGGCTCTCTCTCTCTCTCTCTCCCTGCAGGACATTTTGAGGGCAGAAATACGTCTAATATACGTTCCCCTTAGGAATGCCTTAAATGAATCCCAAACCACTGTTCCGGGGGCCGAGCCTACATTGTCAGTAAAGTATCCCTCCCACTGAGTCACCTGGTCAGAGCAGTCACCTATTTGCAGCAGCCAGGAAGGATGCAGTTTCCAATAAGATTGACCCCTCTGGCTCACCATAGCGAGAGTCAACACCATAGGGGAGTGATCAGATATACCCCGGGCCTCGTATTGGACGTCAACCACCCTAGGGAGAAGAACGGGGGAGAGTAGGGTCAGATCGATCCTGGAGAACGAACCATGCGTGCCAGAGAAGCATGAAAACTGTCTAGTCGTAGTGTGCCGAGCTCTCCACACATCCACCCACTGCAAATTATTCAGAAAATCAGCAAATTTAGTAGGACTAAAGCGGACCCCAGCAGCCTGCGGAGAGCGCCATCTGTCTAAAGCTAAATTCATGACATTGTTAAAGTCACCCAAGCAGATTACCGGGGTGTCCGGAGAGGAGGCTATGAATGAAGCGGCTTGCTGTAGTACATCGTACGAGAATGGGGGGGGGGATATAAACCGCCAGTATGTAGTAGGGTTGGGAACTTAGTCTACATTCAAGGAACACAAATCGACCGCATTTGTCAGTCTTGACCGATACCAGCTCAAATTGGACCGATTTCTTTATCAGGATTGACACACCCCTGGAGGAAGAGGAGTGAGAAGCGTGATAGGCCCAGCCCACCCAGGGTCTTCTAAGTGACAGTAACCTATTCCCCTCCAAGTGAGTCTCGCAGAGACATGCAACATCCGGGCCATATTTCCGAAGTGTAGTTAATACTAAGGAACGCTTTATCTTATTATTTAAACCTCGAACATTCCATGTCAGAAATTTCAAATTAGCCATAGATCTGGTAATATTCTATGTAGTAACCTAAAGATACAGTCCAGCGAATATTCCTGGAAATTGTTAGTGAGGGTAATAACAGTGCTATACTACTCAATCCCTGATTCTTAATCGACAGTATCCAATGCATCAGACATACTTCAAAATGAATGTACTCCAAAACAAATTTAAGCATGAGAAAAATAACAAACTATAGAAAGAAAAAAACTTGTGTAAGGCACAGCAACAAGCTGTTCGCTGAACTCTCCCCCCCTCCCCGTATACCACCCCTAACTTCGGCATACTTAAATCCCAAACTATCGTTTCTATCTCTCAAGGGCTAAATACTAAACAAAACCCTTAACCAAAGTCAAGCGATCAAGAGAAAGAAAAGAAAAGTCCTGAGCCACCAACGCCAAGGGGGGGCTCCCTGGACAATGGGTAGATGCCTCTGGTGGTCCCAACCGATCATTAGACAGTGCAGGGCCTCAATCCGGGGCCATCTGGCGCGCTCCCGGAGCATATCTGTCCAGCCATTGGGCCGCCTCTCTAGGGGAATTGAAGAATTTGGTTTCCCCGTCCGCTACCACCCGGAGTCGGGAGGGGAATAGCATAGAGTAGGAGATGTTCAGGTCTCTGAGGCGCCTCTTGATAGGCATAAACTGGGCTCGATCCTTCTGGACTTCCGCGGCAAAATCAGGAAAAGCAGACACGGTAACCCCGTTTCTGGTAAGGGGGCCTTTTGTGCGTCCCAACCGGAGGACCGAGTCACGGTCCTTATAATGCAGAAATTTGGCGATGAAGGTGCGCGGAGGGGCGCCAGGAGGTAGAGGACGAGATGGTATCCGGTGTGCACGCTCCACCGTAAACTGTGCCGTGAAGGATTCAGCGCCGTACAGTTCCTTAAGCCATGACTCCAGGAAGACCTCAGGCTGGGAGCCCTCCTCCTTCTCCGGCAGGCCCACAAATCGCACATTATTTCTACGCAGCCGACCCTCCATGTCTAGTAATTTGGATTGAAGGGATGTTACTTGCTGGGTTACCGTGGAAATAGATTGTTTCATAGGACCGCACATATCCTCCAGATTCGAGACACGGGTTTCTGCCTCTCCCACTCTCTCTCGTATGCGCTGGACGTCCTGCCGAAGCAGTGAGAGATCACACTGCACTTTCTCCATCTTATCTGAAAGACGCTGTTCCGATCCAGCTATTGCCTCCAGCACTTGTTGAAGAGACGGAGCTGCGGGTGTGTTAGGGGATTCAGCAGCTGTTGCAGATGGGGAGTAGGAGTGGGACGGAGAGGCCCCCTGCGAAGCGGCCTGCGAGGCCCGTTGGTTTAGTGGGTTAGGTTGTCTGGCAAATTTCTCCAGCTTCGCCGCAGCCGTGCGCTGGCCGTCCCGAACCATGACGGACAATAGGTAGTAACAGACACTCCGGTATAATCTCAGGTCAAAAGCGTAGAAGGAGACTTCAGCAATAAGTGAATTTTAGGGTTGTAATAAGCAGAAACACATCCGCAGCTGGTCTCCAAAGTAGTAGGCAAATGTAAAAGAAAGTACTGGCAGCGTCCCAGAATATAGGTGAGAGCAGGAGCGATGCAGTTATTTAGTATGTAAAATAAGACAGCAACTGAAGTCAAAGTGTAATTTGATCCCAGGAGGTAGAAGTCACTCACCAGTTACATATCAGTCAGCCTTTAAGTGAGAGTGTTCCCTCTATGACTGGAAGCAGCAGTTCAGAGCAGTGGGGCCGGGAATCTCCAAAATTCAGGCCGGGGATCCGGAGGAGGTATAGGCCGCAAATCCGGAAGTATGTCTCCTCGGCCGTACAGACCCCGGGGAGAGCGGGGAAATCGCCTGCCGGTGCCCTGCAGCGTAGGGAAGAAAAGCAGGGTATTCAGGCACACCAAAGGGGCCAGGATATTACAGGAGGATGTTTAATCCAGGGAGCTCCCGGGATCTGCTTCCTACTCCTGTGCTGCCGTGGCCACGCCGACCCTGTCTGACTTTTGACTGTTGACCATATAGTGTCTAACTAATGACTGTCTATCTTTTAACTGTCTATGACAGGGATGGGGAACCTTTGGCCCTCCAGCTGTTGCTGAACTACACATACCAGCATGCCCTGCAACAGTTTTGCAATTTGGCCACGCTAAAACTGCTGCAGGGCATGCTGGGATGTGTAGTTCAACAGCAGCTGGAGGGCCAAAGGTTCCCCATCCCTGGTCTATGAGCTATACCACGTGACACCCCGAATTATATACAGGTACAGCAATATATACATGTGGGCATTATACACAGGTGTAGCAGTAGATACATGTGGGAATTATACACAGGTGCAGCAGTGTATACATGTGGGCATTATACACAGGTGTAGCAGTATATGCATGTGGGAATTATACACAGGTGCAGCAGTATATACATGTGGGCATTATACACAGGTTCAGCAGTATATACATGTGGGCATTATACACAAGTGCAGCAGTATATACATGTAGGAATTATACACAGGTGCAGCAGTATATACATGTGTGAATTATACACAGGTGCAGCAGTATATACATGTGGGCATTATACACAAGTGCAGCAGTATATACATGTGGGCATTATACACAGGTGCAGCAGTATATACATGTGAGCATTATACAGAGGTGCAGCAGAATATACACGTGGGCATTATACACAGGTGCAGCAGTATATACATGTGGAAATTTGGTGAGTTTTGATCAGAGATGTGCGGAAAAGAGGCAGGGAAGGCATTGCTGAAAATACACAAAGCGGGAGATGTATGAAAGTGAGCTGTGGTTTCTGCTGACCACAGCGCACGTAAAGCCTGCATTTTGCACTTCACATCAATGTATGAATGGCGTGTTAACGCCGTGTGCATTGCCAGTTGCGCGCCTCCGGCGCTTACCGCTTCCCCGCAGTAGTGAATGGGAGACGAAGTGCAGAGGCAATGTATGATTACCTCCGCTGTCACTTTTCATCTCCTAAAGCCGGCGGGCCGGAACGCCTCCCCCAGGCAGACAATGTGTGCAAAATGTGCACTCGCTTAGTCTTTTTTTTTTTTTTTAAACAAACTTTATTGAACGAGGACATTCTTCTGCTGGTCCACACAGCCTAATTGCGCATGCGCCGGGGCATCCAGCACTGCAGGGGGGGGGGGCAGATATAACATTCGCAGAGAGAGTTAGATTTGGGTGGGTTATTTTGTTTCTGTGCAGGGTAAATACTGGCTGCTTTATTTTTACACTGCAATTTAGATTTCAGTTTGAACACACCCCGCCCAAATCTAACTCTCTCTCCACATGTTATATCTGCCTCCCCTGCAGTGCACATGGTTTTGCCCAACTGCTAACAAATTTGCTCCTGCGATCAACTCTGAATTAGGCCCTGTGTGTACAGAGTATGCGCCTGATTTGCCACCAATCATCATAGTCATTATAAGAGATTACTTACACCTGCTCTATACTCGTAGTTGCCTACCTTGCTGCACCATCCTCCTGGAGGCTGCAGCGTGGTAGGCTAATGGGGGCTTGTCCGGCAGCAATGTGGACGGCCTGGGGGCGTGGCCGACGGGGAAAGTGAGTGGTCCGGGGGTGGGATGTCGAAAAAACAGGCACTGTACAGCAGGGGGCGGAGCTATGATGACGCGAATCGCGTTATCGTATCCCCTGTGGACCGGCCACTTGTTCTCTGCTGTGGGCGGCCGAGGGGGAGTGCGGGGGCTACCAGCAAAAGCGGGTCACGTGCCTAACTTTCCGGGGGGCCGGGAGGGCCACCCGATTTTTGGGAGCCAACCGGCCTTTCAAGGAGGGTAGGCAAGTATGTCTATATTTGAGTGCAAAACATTCACCACCAAACAGGCATCCAGGTCTGCTTAGGTCACATTTACTTGACTTTGGGTCTAACTCATCATGGATATTCTAAGAAATAGCAAATCGAGCATACAGATCGTAATTGCAATGTAGCCGCTGTTTGACTGACAGGAAACCTGCCGTTTTCTAGGTTTGTCATTAAAAAACGCAGGCGTGCCCAGGCATTTTTGAGGAGGGTCTCTGGCGTCAGCGCAGACCACTTTCAGCCTGTCTCAGTCGCAGATTAGTGGCAGCCTCAGACCTGCTCACATTTGCTCAGCTGGCAAAGTTTCTTCAGTGTTCCGTGAATTGCGTATGCATCTGCGAGTGATTAGCGATCTGCGATGCATTCGCAATTTTACAAGGGGCGTTTTTTCTTCCTGTCGGGGCGGCGCCATTCTACTCGCAGACAACTGCTATTTCTGAGAATAGCGATCCATGCTGAATTAGGTACCTTGTTCCTAAATTTTGTCAACATGAGAATGCCCCTTCCCTGATCTTTAACCAGGTTACGCTTGTTTCATTTTAGGTTCTGAAATGTGCATGAAAATAGTTGAAAACTTGCATCTGCAAAAAAAAAAAAGTTTCTGTTAAGGAGTATTCCCATATTTGTTTTTCTGCAGCGGGGTACACTGTGTTCCACAGGGAATACATCGAGGTGTAGAGATGGATCTTGATCAAGAGGCACCAACAGGCTCAAGCTTTAGACTGTCCCAGGATGCATTGCGGGGCCTCCTCTATATAACCCGCCTCCAGGCACTGTGAGCTCAGTTTTACAGTTGGTGCCTGCATAAGCAGGTCACTTAACAGGGGGGGCTGCGCAAACACTTCAAGGGCTGCAGCACTTCATATGTCAGTGTGACATACTGGGCTGCGGCTCCATCACCTCCCCAGCGGTGTCGCATACTCCTGCTGGCTCTGTTCCCGGGTACTTGCAGCAGAGACGCTCCGGTTCCTAGACAGACCACCATCCTGGACGCGTGGCTGCTTCTCAGTCATTAAATCGCATTCCAGTCGCGGTCTCAGGTGACGGACTGCGACGCTGGAGTAGACACTGTGGCCGTACAGGAACCCTGCTATATCCACCAGGGCATGGGAGCACAGGTCGGATAATACATTATCCATTTTTAATAAGGCTCCATAGTACCAGGTGGTGAGGACCAGCATAGGGGATAAGGCGCTTGACCTGTAGCCCGTCCCCAAGCTCCGGGCACCATCTACTGCTGGTGTTCCCGCCCTGGAGCTGCCTCACACCCTCCCTCACTCCTTGACTGAGACACTGGGTGCCATCTTCTCACAGTAGCTGCGACTGGTCTCCGGGACTGCAGGGCAAGGTCTCCTCTGTAAATCCACCTGATTTATCAGCGCTGTGATTCTACAGACACTTAAGTATTCTACATATCATTTTAAGACAGCGTTACCTCTACCAGAATATATTGTACTAGTATTCTGATATATACATCCTGGTCTCAGACCTCGCATTGTTAATATATATATATATATATATATATATATATATATATCTAGTCCAGTGCAGCTTTATTGTCTGCTAAAATAATTATCTGCATTGTCACTATGACTGTGTGTGCCTGTATCTGCTGTGTGATTTTCACTTTCAGTGTATCACAGCTATATCTATCACTGTATTCTGTACCCTAGGACTAGGTGCGTCAGGGTCTCATATATAGTGCTGCACAGTATTTACCGTTAAGTGTAGTCTACTGTGTACTCAGTCACATAATACCGGATTTATTCGCTGGTGTTGTGTACTGTGTACGCAGTCACATAGTACCGGATGTAGATGCTGGTGTTGTGTACTGTGTACGCAGTCACATAATACCGGATTTATTCGCTGGTGTTGTGTACTGTGTACGCAGTCACATAGTACCGGATGTAGATGCTGGTGTTGTGTACTGTGTACTCAGTCACATAATACCGGATTTATTCGCTGGTGTTGTGTACTGTGTACGCAGTCACATAGTACCGGATGTAGATGCTGGTGTTGTGTACTGTGTACGCAGTCACATAGTACCGGATGTGGATGCTGGTGTTGTGTACTGTGTACGCTGTCACATACTGGAGGATTTATTCGCAGGTAGTCTACTCTGTCTGGCTGTACCGTACTCATACGCTCTGCGGTTACATTCACTGAAATGTCTAACACAAAGGGCGGGAAATCCGTGGACGCTCCTGTATCATGCAGCGCATGCGCCAGGGATTTGTCTGAGGGAGAAGCTTTGAATGATGGTCTGTGTAATATGTGCTATACATCTCCAAGTCAGCACGCTGCTACTGTAGCCAATCAGGAGCCACCTTGGGTGGCGTTCTCCAATATGCTTAATATGCTTGTGACATACCTTACGCCCCCTATGGCACCTCCTGTGCCATTGCAGCCACATATTGTCCCTATGGTAAGACCGCCCTGGGCGGATACTCTGTCTACCCAGATACAACAATTGAAGCAATCTTTGGTTAGACAAAAACCTACCCCACGTCCCTCTGGGGTTAAGGGGTCATCTAATATCTCAGATGATACTTCTGATGAGGATGGGGAGTATACTGATCCCTCAGACACTGATACAGTCGCTTCTGACGAGGAAACTACGACGCAGGTTGATGTCCCTGACCTAGTGGAGACTGTTAAGCTGATTCTACAAATCGATGATGATGTAGATCCCACTACTGCGTCTAAGAAGCCTGATAAATTTAAATGTGCAGATATATGTAACGAAGATCTCTGAATTCTATTATTATGTGGGATTTACATCTGGTTACTGTTATCATTCAGTGTGCTGGGGGAAACAAAATACCTTTTTTTATTGCTCAGAAATACCCCTCCCTTTCAAGCACCTGAACGATATCACTAAGCTAATTGAGCATCTGCCAAACTGTATCAATTTAAATGTCAGAAGGTAACTAAAGTAGTCCTACCACATTCTGACCATTTGTTAGACATACGTCAGGAATCCTGGTCTTCTCCAGGAAAGAAATTCTCCCTGTCTAAAAAGATTCTAGCTCATTATCCTCTCTCCGCTGAGTTGTGTAACAAGAGGGAAAATCCACCGCCGGTGGATTCCCATGTCACCCGTCTTGTGGTGTCATCTACTCTGCCTGTCACTACTGTCACCTCACTGAAGGAACCGACAGATAAGCGTGTCGAAGGATGCCTGAAATCTATTTACTCCCTTACATGTGCTGTACATAGACCCACTATAGCAGCATCCTGGGCCGCAAAAGGAATTGAAGCATGGGTTCAGGCACTAGAGGAAGAGCTGCCTCAGGATATATCTGACACTGTCAGACAATATCTGTCTCATATTACCACCACCTCCCATTATATTCAGGAGGCGTCCTCTGAGGCAGGTGTAATGGCGGCCAAGGCGTCGACTATGTCCATCCTGGCTCGCCGAATTCTGTGGTTGAGGTCATGGAAGGTGGACCTGGACTCCAAAAAGACCTTAGAGGTGCTCCCTTTTAAGGGAGACATCTTGTTTGGGGAGTATCTGAATAAGATTGTGACTAATTTAGCGGCTGCTAAGACTGCGTTTCTCCTGAATACTAATCCTTCTACACAGAAGGCAAAGAGTACCACTTTTCAATCCTTTTGACCTCAGGGGAAAGCAAAAGGTCAGGCATACCCGAGACAAGTTTGTGCTCCCAAAACCACTAAGTCCAAAGCAAAACAATCCTGGGCTGCCCGTCAGCCTGCTTCCAAACAAGACAAGCCTGCTGCATGAAGGGGCGGGCCTCCCCCTGGGGGATCCCAGGGTGGGAGGCCGACTTATGAAGTTCTGCATGTCACGATCCGGGTATCTGGACGCCATTACCTGCCGTTTAGGTGTCTTCTGAGACTGGCCCAGCGTTCCAAATCCGGATCTCATCTGTGTCAACACTCTGCACATCCCTTCTGTCATTCTGAGACACTACCACAGCGGCGCCATGTTTGAATCCAACATGGCGTCTCCCGTCCTCCGCGGCCTCCGCCGCCGTTACTGTGTTATTGCTGCAGGTTCTCAGAATCATGTATCATGCCTGCCGCGGCCTCTGCTGCTCTCCAAGTGTCTCAGCATATAGCTGTCATCTGGCGTCTCCTGTCCTCCGCGGCCGGCGCCGCCATTGTCATTATGTTTGCACATTTCATTCCAAACCAGGTTTTCCCTCCAGGTTCCAGCATGGGCGCAGCCATGTTGGATTTGATCACATGCTCCAATTCCTCCAATCCACCGTTGCTGGAATCTGCATAATTGCCCAGCCAATGCCTGCATAGCAGCAGGTATAAGTATCCTGTGTCTGGGCCAGATAGATGTCAGTGCTTTGAATGTCATACCTTGTTCCAGTCTCTCTCTCCTGTGGCTTGTTTCTCCAGGTTCCAGCTCCTGTCTCCAGCATCCACAAAGAGACCCGCACCTGCTTTCCATCCTGCGGTGCAGCCTGACTCTGCAATCCTCTGTGACTGATCCAGCTTTCAGCTATTACTTCGTTTGCTTCCAGCTTCCAAGCTTGCAGCTATTAACCCATCTGTTTCCAGCAACCTGCTTCCAACAGAATTCAGCCTTCTTAAAGAGCCGGTGTTCTCCCAGCGGATTTCTACTTACCAGCAGTATCCACTACCACCGGTAACCACTCTTCATTTCATCTGTTTCCACGCACCCTAGCATCTTTCAGTTTTAACTCCGTGTCTCCACCATCTGGCTGGTTCCGTCCAGTGACTCCTACAGTGCATTCCAGTTACCAGCATCATCTCATACACCTACTGGCGTGTTCCTCGGTTGTCTCCACTACTACAGCCTGGCCTGGTAAGGTTATTCTACCCAAGGACTATAACATCCGTTCTGCAACCTACCAGTGCCCTGTTATACCTTTTATGGTTTAGTGATCCAGGAACTGTATTATCTGCCACTGCTAATACTGACTGTGAACGCTGTTGTGATTATACGGAGTCTGTTTAATAAAATTTCATTTGACTTTTAACCTGCTTGTCATGGTCACACCTTCGGGTTTCCTTCCACACTTACATGTCCAGGGGTCTGATTAAACCATCTAAGTTTAACTTCATTCCAGCCCCTACAACTGAGGCTTCCTCCCGTCAGCCTAAACCCTCAGTTGTGACACTGCAATTCATCCAGGTCTTGTTAAAGACCACTTCAGATGCATGGGTGCAAGATGTCGTCTCTCACGGGTACGCAGTCTCTTTCAAGAGACGTCCCCCTCGCCAGTTCCGAATGACGGTTATTCCTTCGGACCCGTTGAAGGCACAAGCTCTACACCTGGTTGTGTGTTCCCTCCTGGATACAGGAGTGGTAGTGCTGGTCTTCCTGTCCCAGAGAGGCGGAGGCTATTATTCGACCCTGTTTCTAGTCCCGAAACCAAATGGGTTTTTCCGGCCTATACTCAACCTCAGATTTGTGAGAGTGTCCAAGTTCCGTGTGGAAACGCTGTTCTCGATTGTACTGGCCATGGAACCCGGAGATTATATGGTATCCCTGGATATACAAGATGCCTATCTGCATATACCTATTGCCTGTTAGGGTCTCCTGCCCTGTGCTGCCACGTCGTCATGGCAACCGGGAGACAAGTGCTAGCGGAGTAACCTGAGCGCAGCTGATACTCCGGTTCGGGTCTTTTGCTGTGCAGTGGTTACAGGCTCTGTGCACGGCAGGGGATCCGGTGCTGGTTTTTGTGCTCACAGTCTGTGAGGTCTGAGTGGGGCGTGAACAGCACCTGCTTTATAAGGCCTCTTCTCAGGTTAAGCAGATGCTGCTGAATCTTTGTTGGTTAGTCAGTTCCTGAAAGTTAGCCAGTACTGTGTAGCTTTGTATTTGTTGTTGCTTACTGCAAATAGGCCTGGGGATTTGGTACTACACTCTGCCAATCCAGACCTAGCAGTAAGACTGGAGTCAGTCGTTTAACTTGCTGGGGTTCTTTTACTACTCTGTGAACTTAGCAAGTTTGCGGCTGTATTCTAAGACTTGCCTGCCTAAATCCTGTCTCACTGTGCAAGGTGTCAGGTGTCAGTTTAGTGGCAGTAAGCTGAACCTGTGCACTGCAAGTGAGAATTAGGATTGTGGAGACTCTCCTTGTGTCTTTCATTCCATCTCTGACCAAGGAGTTTACTGCCACACCCGTTGGTAACCCTTTAGGGTTTTGCTGTTGCCCTTAGCAACAGCATTTCGGGTTCTCTACGTATTAAAACACAACATCTTGCTTTTCCCATCTGAGCATTACTAATACTAGGGAGACATCCAGTTCCTTAGCCTCTGGGCTTCTCTGTTCACTTTGTGTGTATTTTGTTACCCTATCACCTTCTGTGTACGTAATGTCATATTCCCCAGTCTGTCTGTGATTTCATTTGTTTTGCATAACAGTTCAAACACCAGTACATTCCTGCAGGCCATGGAGTGCATAACAGTTCTGACACCAGTACATTCCTGCAGGCACTGGTGTGCATAACATTGCCATATCTCATCAGCAATATCTGCGGTTTGCTATTGGCAACCTTCAATTTCAATTCCAGCCTCTGCTGTTTGGACTGACCACGGCCCCTCGGATCTTCACCAAGGTTATGGCCGTGATGACTGCTCATCTGCATCGTCAGGGAATCAGGATCCTGCCGTATCTGGACGACTTGCTGATGCTGGCGAACTCCCAAGATATCCTTATCAGTCATCTACAACTGACGGTAAACTTCCTACAAGCCCACGGGTGGCTCGTCAACTGGAAGAAGTCCTCTCTGGTCCCTGCTCGGAGCATGGTGCACCTGGGGGCACTGCTGGACACACACAGCCAAAGACTGTTTCTGTCTCCAGAGAAAGTCCTGAAACTTCAGGACAGGATACAATACTTCCTCTCTCGCCCACGAGTGTCGATACACTTGGCGATGCAAGTACTAGGCCTCATGGTGTCGGCGGTCAACATGGTAGAGTACTCCCAGTTTAATTCCCGCCCACTACAGAGGTTAATCCTTTCCAAGTGGGATGACCTGCCTCATTGGATCAGGTCTCAAATGATCTCCTTGACTCTGGAGGTTCGTTTGTCACTGAGCTGGTGGCTACAGGACCAACAGTTGAGCAGGGGCCATCCCTTCTGGATTGCCAACGGGGTCCTCCTGACGCCATTCTGAGGGATTGGAGCGTGGTGCTGGATCAACACTCTCTCCAGGGTCAGTGGACCAGGGAGGAATCTCTCCTCCCGATAAACATTCTGGAATTGCGGGCAGTGTTCAATGCTTTAACTCTTGCCCTGCCTCTGATACAGAACAGGCCTGTTCAAGTACAATCAGACAACACCACGGTGGCATACATAAATCATCAAGGCAGCACTCGAAGCCGCATGGCAATGATGGAAGTATCAAAAATCCTTTACTGGGTGGAACGCCATCTGCCAGCAATATCGGCAGTGTTCATTCCGGGGGTCCTCAACTGGGAAGTGGACTTCCTCAGTCATCAGGACGTACACGCTGCAGAGTGGAATCTTCATCCGGAAGTCTTTAAACTCCTAGTGGACAAGTGGGACCTACCAGATGTAGACCTGATGGCGTCTCGACACAATCACAAGGTTCCGGTCTTTGGATCAAGGACAAGGGATCCTCAAGCAGCATTCGTGGATGCACTGGCAGTTCCATGGAACTTTCGGCTGCCCTATGTGTTCCCTCCAGTGTCACTCCTGCCCTGGGTACTATGGAAGTTCAAGCAAGAAGGAAGAATACTACTTCTAGTCGCTCCAGCGTGGCCCCGACGGCATTGGTTCTCAGACCTGCAGGGCGTATCGACAGAGCATCCTCTTCTACTTCCTCAACGCCCAGACCTCCTCGTTCAGGGTCCTTGTGTCTACCCGGACCTGGCCAGACTGGCTTTGACGGCATGGCTCTTGAAGCTTCACTCTGGAGGGCCAAAGGATTCTCTGAGGCGGTTATCCAAACTATGCTAAAGGCCCGCAAACCGGCTTCTGCACGGATTTATTATATTGTCTGGAATTCTTACTTCACCTGGTGTGCTGCTAAGAATTACGATGCTTACAAGTTTAGTACTTCCAGACTTCTGGCTTTTTTGCAACAAGGCCTGGATTTAGGACTTCGTCTGGCCTCCCTCAAGGTTCACTTATCTGCCTTGTCGGTGTGGTTTCAGAGGAAAATTGTGTCTCTTCCTGATGTGCATACATTCACTCACTCACTCAGGGCGTACTGCGGATTCAGCCTCCCTATGTCCCTCCTGTGGCTCCATGGGATCTGTCTGTTGTCCTGAATGCCCTGCAAGAGTCTCCATTTGAACTTCTTGAGACGGTGGACCTTAAATGTCTCACAGCCAAGGTCCTGTTTCTGCTGGCTATTGCCTCAGCTAGGAGGGTGTTGGACATAGGCGCTTTGTCCTGTCGTCCACCCTTTCTGATTTTCCATCGTGACCGGGCAGTTCTGAGAACTCACCCAGGTTACTTACCTAAAGTGGTATCATCTTTTCACCTTAACCAAGAGATTGTGGTTCCGGGCTTCATCTCTTCTAACTTGTCCTCCAAAGAGCAGTCTTTGGATGTGGTAAGGGCTCTCCGTGTTTATGTGGAGAGGACTCCCTCTATCAGGAGGTCAGATACCCTTTTTGTACTTTTTGGTTTCCATAAACGTGGCTGGCCTGCGAATAAGCAAACCTTGGCCAGATGGATTAGAATGGTGATTGCACAAGCTTATGCGCAGGCTGGGCTCCCGGCTCCTGCTGTTATTAAGGCCCATTCTACTGTTGGACCTTCTTGGGCAGCTCGCCATGGCGCGTCTGCAGAACAGTTGTGCAAGGCGGCTACGAGGTCCTCAGTGAACACGTTCATTAGGTTCTATGCCTTTGATACTTCCGCCTCCCAGGATGCTTCCTTTGGACGCCGGGTTCTCATACCCGCTAAGTTGTGTCCCCTCCCTTGAGGAACTGCTTTAGGACATCCCCGATGTATTCCCTATAGAACACAGTGTACCCCGCTGCAGAAAAGGAGATTTATGGTAGACTTACCATGGTTAAATCTCTTTCTGTGAGGTACACTGGGTTCCACAGGGCGCCTACCCTGACGCACTTAGCTTCTTTGGGTTTGTACGGCATTAGCCACTGGTCCCTTCTCCAGTCGTGAGAACGTGGTTCTATGTGACTAACGTCTGCCTTCTCTTTTACCTGCTTCTGCATTGGACTGGTTAACAAAAACTGAGCTCACAGTGCCTGGAGGCGGGGTTATATAGAGGAGGCCCTGCAATGCATCCTGGGACAGTCTAAAGCTTTAGCCTGTTGGTGCCTCTGGATCAAGATCCATCTCTACACACCTATGTATTCCCTCTGGAACCCAGTGTATCTCGCAGAAAGAGATTTAACCATGGTAAGTCTACCATAACTCTCCTTTTACATGCGTTTGGCTTGAACAAGATAACAACCTCATAATCCTGTTTGGGTGTGTGTGCGGGGGTCTTGTGTTGGGGTAAGCTGAAGAATTTGGTTACTACGTTCCCTCCACCACTGCGGTGAATGGAATTGATTTGCCTGATCTGTGTTATGAATGGAGCAACCCTGCGGCTCTGGCTAGTCAATAAATCCTGTAGATCAGTAACATTAGTAGGTGGCAGTGCAGAATAAAAGCTAGTATGATGCACCTTTGCAATGGTGAAATGTGATGAGTGTGAAGAGACTGTGGTCCAATCCTATTTTATTGAAATCTGATCTGAAAAGCCCATTGAGGGTCAATTACTGATTTTGGAATATGTTTCAGACCAGAGACCAGCCCACTAACGCTGTCTGGCAAACCGCACTCTTGGCAAATGGCAGAGTTGACAGATTGCCAGTCAAGGCCTGATTTTAGTCCATTTTACTCACTTTTGAGTTAACAAGAGGGAATAAGTAGGTAATCCATACTCAGCAGTTGTGGAATTACAAGTCCCAGCATGCAGTGATAGCTATAACAAGAGAGGACATGTGAAAAATGAAACCCACTACAAAGTGATCATTAAAAACTGCGTTCACAGCATATTTATGAATTGAAAATCCATCATAGTAAAAGCAAAAAGGTAGTTGTATGCATGTATAACATTTGCATCCCCTGTCAGCGTTAGTGCCATACCAGCTGGATAGCTACGGGCTGTCTCAGCCTACGGGAAGGGTTTGCAATCTGCTTTTCCGCTTGACCACACCAGTGGTTCATATTTTTTATTGCACAAATATGCTGTAAGTGCGATTTCTAATATCATTTTGTACCAGGTTTCATTTTTCACATTTTCTCTCATTTTTCTGCTACGTTGGGTATCATTTTTTAATAACTACAGGCAGGTCTCAAGAAAGCCTTTCAGCATTGTATGATATCTATGAAGCAGAAATTGCTTTGACATTTACCCAGGAAATATGAGTGAGTAATCACATTACTGGGATCTGCACTGACTCACTTGAGCCTCACAGATAAATGCTCTGTCCAGTATTCAGAGACAAACCTATCTATTCTCAGACCAGTCCCAGGGGTCTTTAAGGTGAAACGGAACCAAAGTCTTGTGGCAAATGCATTTACAGCCATTCATGTTTACAGTTGTGATTTAACTGAAGATTTTTTTTAATACAGTAATACAATAGTGTTATAAAGAGATGTCCTGATAAAGTTATTTTTATTATATAATAACTTACTGACCACTAGGGGCACTGTTGTAGTGTAGGCTAGTGGTTACCAAACATTTTTGAATCACGATGACCTAGAGCAGGGGTGGCCAACCAGTCAGAGGCAAAGAGCCAGAAAAGATATGTAGTCAAGGGCAAGAGCCACTATCAAATGGGGGCGTGGCCTAGTTGTCACAAAGCCACACCCCATTTTTGGGCGCTCACCTTTCGGTATGACGTTTGTAGGAGTATGACCATGTGTCATAACCCCGTTTTTAGTCATGTTGTACAGTGCCACATACATATAATGCCCCAGTACAGTGCCACATACATATAAAAATGCCAAAAAATGGGCGCCTCCACACTGCCAGAAACATATATGTCCCCATGGTGCCAGATACACATATGTCCCCACAGTGCCAGATACACATGTTCCGCTAGTGCCAGATACATATATGCCCATAGTGCCAGATACACATGTCCCCACAGTGCCAGATACATATATGCTCCCAGTGCCAGATACACATGTCTCCACAGTGCCAGGTACACATATGCCCCACAGTGCCAGGTACATATATGCCCCACAGTGCCAAATACATATATGCCCCACAATGACAGATACATATATGCTCAAAGTGCCAGATACACATGTCACCACATTGCCAGATATGCCCCCAGTGCCAGATACACATGCACCCAAAGTGCCAGCTATGCCCTTAGTGCCAGATACTCATGCCCCCACAGTGCCAGCTATGCCTCCAGTGACAGATATGCATGTCCCCACAGTGCCAGCTATGCCCCCAGTGCCAGATATACATGTCCCCCAGTGCCAGATATACATGTCCCCACAGTGCCTGCTATGCCCCCAGTGCCAGATATACATGTCCCCACAGTGCCAGCTATGCCCCCAGTGCCAGATATACATGTCCCCACAGTGCCAGCTATGCCCCCAGTGCCAGATATGCCCCCAGTGTTAGTTATACATGTCCCTACAGTGCCAGCTATGCCCCCAGTGCCAGCTATGCCCCCAGTGCCAGATAGACATGTCCCCACAGTGCCAGCTATGCCCCCAGTGCCAGATATACATGTCCCCACAGTGCCAGCTATGCCCCCAGTGCCAGATACACATATGTCCCCACAGTGCCAGATACATATATGCCCCAAGTGCAAGATACACATGTCCCCCTAGTGCCAGATACATATATGCCCCTAGTGCCAGATACACATGTCCCCACAGTGCTAGATACATGTATGCTCCCAGTACCATATACATATATGCTCCCAGTGCCAGATACATATATGCTCCCAGTGCCAGATACACATGTCCCCACAGTGCCAGGTACACATATGCCCCACAGTGCCAGGTACACATACGCCCCACAGTGCCAGGTACACATATCCCCCACAGTGCCAAATACATATATGCCCCACAGTGCCAGATACATATATGCTCACAGTGGCAGATACACATGTTTTCCCAGTGCCAGATATGCCCCCACAGTGCCAGCTATACCTTTAGTGCCAGATACACATGCTCTCACAATGCCAGATATGCATGTCCCCACAGTGCTAGCTATGCCTCCAGTGCCAGATATACATGTCCCCCCAGTGCCAGCTATGCCCCCAGTGCCAGATATACATGTCCCCACAGTGCCAGCTATGCCCCCAGTGCCAGATATACATGTCCCCCCAGTGCCAGCTATGCCCCCAGTGCCAGATATACATGTCCCCACAGTGCTAGCTATGCCCCCAGTGCCAGCTATGCCTCCAGTGCCAGATATACATATCCCCACAGTGCCAGCTATGCCCCCAGTGCCAGATATACATATCCCCACAGTGCCAGCTATGCCCCCAGTGCCAGCTATGTCCCCAGTTCCAGATATGCCCCCAGTGCCAGATATACATGTCCCCACAGTGCCAGCTATGCCCACAGTGCCAGATATACATGTCCCCACAGTGCCAGCTATGCCCCCAGTGCCAGATATACATGTCCCCACAGTGCCAGCCATGCCCCCAGTGCCAGATATGCCCCCAGTGCCAGATATACATGTCCCCACAGTGCCAGCTATGCCCCCCCCCCCCCCCAGTGCAAGATGCCTCCAAGATTTTTCACGTGCTGCACCACTTCACTGGAATTCCCTACCTCTCCCCCTCAGACTCTCCACCTCTCTACAAAACTTCAAACGGGCTCTCAAGACCCACTTCTTCACCAAACCCAGCCAAATCTCATCCTAACCTTCTGTTCCACGCTCTCTGTGTACCCCATCTGTGTCACCCCTGCCTGTCTACCCCTCCCCTTTAGAATGTAAGCTCTCACGAGTAGGGCCCTCTTCCCTCATGTGCTTATCCTTTTCTTACTTTAATAATCCTCAACTGCACCAAATCCAGCAGTCTTCTGCCACCTGATACTTATTTCAGTGTTATCTGCTGATGTAACTATGTTTATTTACCCTGTACTTGTCCTATATTGTCTTTAACTGTAAGTTGCTGTTTTCCTGTTTGATTATTTGTTTATGCTCTTTGTAATTGGGCGTTGCGGAACCCTTGTGGTGCCATATAAATAAAGGATAATAATAAATAATAATATACATGTCCCGCCCCCATTCCCCCAAGCTGTTCACCGCGATGCTGCTGTTTGTGAGGGGAGGAGAGCGCAGTGTGCACCTCTCCTGCCCCTCAGTTTTCGGCGGCGGTGTCTCTCTTAAATTAGGTGCCGGTTCGTGAGTCAATCAAAGCTTGCAGTCCAGCAGCCAATCAGGAGCCTTAGCTGCCGGTCCACGAGCTCTGATTGAAGAGATACACCGCCGCCGAAGACGAGTGTGTGTGCCAGGCAGCGGTGGCCGGGAGCCGGCCGAACCGCTGACCTAGAGTATCACAATTTTTTTTCACATCATTGCTAGGCCTAAAGTTTCTTTTTGAGAGATTCAGAAAAAAATATTACATTAAGTAAATTGTGTTTAGATGTCATCCTCAGGCTCAGTTATGTGGTGAGGGACTGGATTCACTTCAGTTTGTCCACATATTTTATGATGTGAAGCAGGGCCGGACTGCCCATCTAGCACCTCTGGCATATTCCTGAAGGGCCTATGGTGTGGTGGGCCAGTCCGATCACACAGAGAGTTGGGAAGGCAGTGCGCAGAGCATTGTCCGGCTCTCTGTTCTGTTCCCCTCTACCGAGGTCCCAGTTCCAAAAGAAAAACGGGGGTATGCTGCAAGTCCACGCCCCCTGACTCGCGGAATGTCCCAGTGAGCAGTGTCCGCGCCCCTTTCACATTCACGGTGTGTGCAGCGTGCACATAAGTGTCGAGGCCGAAAAGCAGCCCCAGTCCGTCCCTGATGGGATGCCTCAAGCACTGGTTTTACCTATTACATTGATCATAAATAATTTGAATTGGCCCTGTGGCCTCCAACCTAGGGCACCTCTGAAAGTGCCCTGAGGCATCCAGTTTGGGACCCATTTGTGTAGGCTATAAAACACCTCAGTATTGTGAAAAGATTATCGGATATTGGGGGTAATTCCAAGTTGATCGCAGCAGGATTTTAGTTAGCAGTTGGGCAAAACCATGTGCACTGCAGGGAGGGCAGATATAACATGTGCAGAGAGAGTTAGATTTGGGTAGATTATTTTGTTTCTGTGCAGGGTAAATACTGGCTGCTTTATTTTACACTGCAATTTAGATTTCAGTTTGAACACACCACACCCAAATCTAACTCTCTCTGCACATGTTATATCTGCCTCCCCTGCATGAAGAGTAACTCCCGGCCAGCGCAGCTCCTGCGGCTGGCCGGGAGTTACTCGTCGCTGCCCCAAGTCGCAGCGGCTGCGTGTGACGTCACGCAGCCGCTGCGGCCTGCCACCCGCACGGTCCGGCCACGCCTGCGTTGGCCCGACCACGTCCCGAAAACATCGGCCAAACGCAGCCGTGCCACCCCCTTCCGTCCAGCGACCGCCTCTGTCTGTCAATCAGGCAGAGGCGATCGCTAGGCAACAACTGCCTTCGGCTGTCTGGCATGCGGCGGCGCATGCGCATTTCCGACCCGATCGCTGCGCTGCGAACAACTGCAGCGTGCGATCAGGTTGGAATGACCCCCAATGAGACGTGGTGATTTCTATAGAAATCAGTGTCTTTTTGCACGCACCCGCAGAGCAAGTCTGATGTCCCCCCCCGCATGACTAATTAAGCAATTGGAAGGTTCCATTTAGCTTAATTAGTCCATCACCATCCAAAGCAGTGTTTCTTCCTCCAAAGTCGGGATATAGGGGTCATTCCGACCCGAGCGCTCGCTGCAGTTTGTCGCAGCGCAGCGATTGGGTCGGAACTGCGCTTACGCCGGCGCACTGCGGCGCCGGTGCATGGCAGTCGTCGTTGCCTAGCGATTGCCTCTGAGACAGAGGCGGTCGCTGGACGGGAGGGGGCTGGACGGCGGCATTAAGCCGCCATTTAGGGGGAGCAGTCCGGCCAACGCAGGCGTGACTGGACCGTTGGGGGGGGGGCCGCGGCGGCTGCGTTACGTCTCATCGTTGGGGGGGGGCGGCAATCGGCAGCGACGAACAACTCCCGGCCAGCCGCAGGAGCTGCGCTGGTTTGGAGTTACTCCAGAAATACAAAAGCATCACCGCTGTGCGATGCTTTTGTATTTGTGCGGGGGGGGGGGCGGACTGACATGCGGGGCGGACTAGCCCTGTGCTGGGCGTCCCCCCGCATGTCAGGGAAGATGATCGTAGCTGTGCTAAATTTAGCACAGCTACGATCAACTCGGAATGACCCCCCATGGTTTTCTGCAGTACAGGGTTTGTAGGTATGGGATGCCGTCAATTTACCACCAATCAAAATCCCGACGGTCGAAATCTCGACAGCAATTGACCGACGGTCAAAATCCAGACAAGGACAAAATCCCGACATGAACAAAATACCGACATTTAAAATACAGACAAGGTCAAAATACCGACATGTAAAATTCCGACAGGTCAAAATGCCGACATGAGTTTTTCATTGAAACCGACTTGTTCATACTTTACCATCCCAGTGGACCTGGAGGGGGAATATACAGGTTGAGTATCCCATATCCAAATATTCCGAAATACGGAATATTCCGAAATACGGACTTTTTTGAGTGAGAGTGAGATAGTGAAACCTTTGTTTTTTGATGACTCATTGTACACAAACTTTGTTTAATACACAAAGTTATAAAAAATATTGTATTAAATGACCTTCAGGCTGTGTGTATAAGGTGTATATGAAACATAAATGCATTCTGTGCTTAGACTTAGGTCCCATCACCATGATATCTCATTATGGTATGCAATTATTCCAAAATACGGAAAAATCCGATATCCAAAATACATCTGGTCCCAAGCATTTTGGATAAGGGATACTCAACCTGTAATAGTGTGCCGAGCGCAGCGAGGCACAGTGCCCGAAGCATGGCGAGCGCAGCTGTACACTTATATGGTGTCCATGTCGACCTATGTCGACACACACAAAACCAATGAAAACCGCATGTCGGTATTTTGACCTGTCGGCATTTTACATGTCGGTATGTTGACCTTGTCTGTATTTTAAATGTCGGTATTTTGTCCATGTCGGGATTTTGACCTTGTCGGGATTTTGACCATCGGTCAGTTGCTGTTGGGATTTTGACCTTCGGGATTTTGATTGGAGGTATTTCATACCGATCCCGTAGGTATATGTGAGTGTGTGTAGTTTGTGTGAACAGTTTGCACATTTGGCGCACAGCCCAAAAAGGTGTGTGTTTTTGCTGGCAAGGGGCATGGCCACACAATAGTAAGCCCAATTCCAATTACGCCACACAGTACTGCAACTTCATTCACATTTGATCATGCGATAGTGTTCATAATTCATATTACATCCCACAGTAGTATCACTTTATCTTATAAACGTTACTCCTCACAGTAGAGCCCCTTATTCACATTACATCACACCCTATTGCTCTTTATTCACATTTGACGACACAGTAGTGCCCTTTCTATATGCAACGCCACATAGTAGAGCACCTTATACACATAATGCCACACATTAGTAATGCATGTATACACATAATTCCACACAGTAATGCCCCTTACACATATGAGACACATTATTAATGTCCTTATAAACATAATGTGCCTTACACATTATGACAACCTTTATTAATGCCCTTTTACACATAATGTCCCTTACACATAAGCTGCACATTATTAATACCCTTATACACATAATGACACACATAGTGCCCCCTGCACATTTGCTGCACATTATTAGTGCCCCTATACACATAATGACACACATACAGTAGTACCCTTTTACACATATGCCGCACATTATTAATGCCTTTATACACATAATGACACGCATAGTACCCCTTACACATATGTTGCACATTATTAATGCATTTTTATGTGACACACATAATGCTCCTTACACATATTCCGAACACTACTGCACAACCAACCCACTCACATGCACACTGCAATCACACTGCCACTAACACTGTGACCTCTGCCTCTGCTTGGATACAGATGTGTCCTCATAAATATTGCCTCAATACTAACATCTGGCACCTTTTTTTAATTAAAATGCATTTTATTTGCATTGCTATGTGGCTAGGATGCACAAGCAGCTTCTGCTGATTAAAATGATATGCAGCATGCCTATATACTGTGAGACTGTAGCTGTTTCTGCATATGAAATGCTACACACAGAATATAGGCATGCCGCATATAATTTTAATCAGCAGAAGCTGCTGATGCCCCTAGGCATATCAAATGCCCTAGGCAATTGCCTAGTTTGCCTATGCCTATGGCCGGCTCTGCATGCAGGAGTTGTCTGTGAACACCTTATGCCTCCTGCAGTATTAGCATATATCCGCACAGCGGGGGTAAATCCAAGTTGATCGCAGCAGGAAACTTTTTAGCAGTTGGGCAAAACCATGTGCACTGCAGGGGAGTCAGATATAACGTGCAGAAAGAGTTAGATTTGGGTGGGTTATTTTATTTCTGTGCATGCTTTATTTTTACACTGCAAATTAGATTGCAGATTGAACACACCACACCCAAATCTAACTCTCTCTGCACATGTTAAATCTGCCTCTCCCCTGCAGTGCACATGGTTTTGCCCAATTGCTAACTAAATTCCTGCTGCGATCAACTTGGAATTACCCCCAGCATCTGCATCCAAAGACGCACATGCTGTGCTTACTACGTCCATCTCTAAATCAGGCCCTATGGAGTATATTTACTAAAGTGCGGATTTATAGAAGTTGTGATTTTGTCCATAGCAACCAATCAGATTCTAGCTATTATCTTCTAGATGGTGCTAGATAAATGAGAAGTAGAATCTGATTGGTCGCTATAGGCAACATGACTTCTGAAAAACGCACTTTAGTAAATATTTCCCTGTGTATCTACATTTTTGTTAACAGCTTATATTACTAATGTTTAATTGTGCTTCTCACCCACACATATTGGAGCCACTTATTCAGTGAATATGGAAGTGCCTCAGTAATGACAGATGTTCTTAGTGAATCATTGGACTATGTTCTCATAAATATATATTGGCAGTATTCTCATAAACATTCTATAAACTGACAGCATGTACTGTGCCAGTATATGCAGGGCTGGCGCTACCATTAGGCAGCTTTAGGCAGCTGCCTATGAGCGCCGGCCACTGGAGGGCGGCACACCCCTCCTGAATTAGTTTTACCTAAAATCAAGTTGTGCAGGGCTGGCTAGCGGCGGCCGCAGCGCCGGTCTAGCCAGCCGCCCGCAGCCAGCGCTATCAGTGCTATCAGTCACCCCTGGCCAGGGTGAACTGCGTCTGCCGCGCCCGCGCCCCCTCTGATGACGGACCCCGGCAACAAGCAGCAGCATGATGCTGCTGTGTCCTAAATTCGGGCAGGCAGCAGCATCATCCTCTCCCTCCTCCCCCCTCCCCCTGCAGTTGTAGGCACGGAGGTCCGATCGCTGCCCACAGCCTTCCATGCTCCTTTAGCCGTCCTTCGCCATTTCCCACCAGCTGTTGGCCGCCCTCCTGCTGATGGCACCCTTGTAGTTACCTGACCCTGGCCGGCTCCACCTCCTGCCACTGCATGCTCAGTGTACAGAGAGTAGTGCTGCCATGGAACCGCACATATACAGTATATGCTAAAGGTCAGAATGTGGGACCCCCTGGGCTATCCATTTCACTATCCATGTAGATGTAATGGGAATACCAGATTCTGAACTTGAGCATATACAGTATATTTATATATACAGTGCTCTGATGACCACCGCTGCTGCCGCCATATCGTATTCTCGCTTCTGACCGCAGCGTTACTATTTTAAATCTGCCGTGGACCACTCATGATTGGCTGCCGGTCCGCGGCAGATTTGAAATAGTAGCGCCGTGGTCTTAGGAGCCGCTGTGCCGCCGACCACAGTAGGGCGAAGGGGTCACTAAAAGACCCCCTCTCGGGCGGGGACACATAGAAGGACTTACTCACTGCCATTCAGTGGCTGCTTGAGAGCAGAGACGGATGCGGAATAAGCAAGACATGGTAAGGCAGGGAACATTAGCGGGAGGAGCAGAGTGGAGACCGTGGACACGGGGAGGAGCTGCCCCCACAACTAGCCGCCCTGACTGAGAGAGGGGTACACGGTCCGGACAGCAAGGCCGGAAGAAACGCCGCACCGCAGCTACCAGCGAGCACCATGGCGGACAAGGAGGGAGGGTAAGTGTGGACTGTGAAGAAAGTTTCCGTCTCTTGTGCAGGAAACTCTAGAGGTTGAGACCACAGCCGCCCGGCCAGATAAGGAGGAGCGTCAGTGTGTGGCACCCTTGGTGCCCGTCTTCATCACCCAGCGTCCCGCAGAGTGGCAAAGGTTCCATGCATCTCACCCTGTGCTGTTCCCTCTTTTTCCCCTGTCTCTCTCTCTTTCTCCCCGGCTCTTCTCCTTGTCTTTGCGTCTCTCTCCCTGTGTCTCTTTCCCTGTCTCCCTCTCTGCGTCTCTTTCCCTCTCACTGTCTCCCCCTTTCCCTCGCTTCTCTCTCTCCCCATCTGTCTCTCTCTCGCCTCTCTCTCCCTGTCTCTCTCCCTCCCCTCTCTCCCTGTCTCTATTTTCCTTTCCCTGTCTATGTGTCCCTGTCTCTCTTCCTTTCCATCTCTCTCCCTCGCTTCTCTCTCTCCTCATCTGTCTCCCTCTCCCTGTCTCTCTCCCGCGTCTCTTTCCCCGTCTCTTTCTCTCCCTGTCTCTCTCCCTGTCTCTCTTCCTTTCCCTGTCTGTGTCCCCATCTCTGTCTCCCTCTCCCTGTCCCTCTTCCACATCTCTCTTTCCCCCTCTCTTTCTCTCCATCTGTCTCTCTCCCTCGTCTCTCTCTCCGTCTTTCTCCGTTTCCCTGTGTCCCTGTATCTCTCCCTGTCTCTGCATCTCTCTCCCTCTCCCTCGCTTCTCTCCCTGTCTCTCGCTGTCTCTCTCTCTTGTCTCTCTCACCCCCTCCCTGTGTCCCTGTCTCCCTCTCCCTGTCTCTGCATATATCTCTCTCCCCTCCCTCGCCCCTCTCTCCCCATCTCTGTTTCTCTCGTCTCCCTCATCTCTCTCTCCCTCGTCTTTCTTTCCCTCGTCCATCTCTCTCTTGTCGCCCTCTCTCCCTTCCCTCCCTCATCTCTCTCTCTCTCCCTCCCTCGTCTCTCTCTCTCCCTCGTCTCTCTCCCCCCCCCCTCGTCTCTCTCTCTCCCCCTCGTCTCTCTCTCTCCCTCGTCCATCTCTCTTGTCTCCTCTCTCTTGTCTCCCTCCCTCGTCTCTCTCCCTCCCTCGTCTCTCTCCCTCTCCCTCGTCTCTCTCTTTCTCCCTCGTCTCTCTCTCTCTCTCTCCCTTGTCTCTCTTCCCCTCTCCCTCATCTCTCTCTCTCCCTCGTCTCTCTTCCCCTCTCCCTGTCTCTCCTTCTCCTTGTCTTTGCGTCTCTCTCCCTGTGTCTCTTTCCCTGTCTCCCTCTCTGCGTCTCTTTCCCTCTCACTGTCTCCCCCTTTCCCTCGCTTCTCTCTCTCCCCATCTGTCTCTCTCTCGCCTCTCTCTCCCTGTCTCTCTCCCTCCCATCTCTCCCTGTCTCTATTTTCCTTTCCCTGTCTATGTGTCCCTGTCTCTCTTCCTTTCCATCTCTCTCCCTCGCTTCTCTCTCTCCTCATCTGTCTCCCTCTCCCTGTCTCTCTCCCGCGTCTCTTTCCCCGTCTCTTTCTCTCCCTGTCCCTCTCCCTGTCTCTCTTCCTTTCCCTGTCTGTGTCCCCATCTCTGTCTCCCTCTCCCTGTCCCTCTTCCACATTTCTCTTTCCCCCTCTCTTTCTCTCCATCTGTCTCTCTCCCTCGTCTCTCTCTCCGTCTTTCTCCGTTTCCCTGTGTCCCTGTATCTCTCCCTGTCTCTGCATCTCTCTCCCTCTCCCTCGCTTCTCTCCCTGTCTCTCACTGTCTCTCTCTCTTGTCTCTCTCACCCCCTCCCTGTGTCCCTGTCTCCCTCTCCCTGTCTCTGCATATATCTCTCTCCCCTCCCTCGCCCCTCTCTCCCCATCTCTGTCTCTCTCGTCTCCCTCATCTCTCTCTCCCTCGTCCATCTCTCTCTTGTCGCCCTCTCTCCCTTGCCTCTCTCTCTCATCCCTCCCTCATCTCTCTCTCTCTCTCCCTCCCTCGTCTCTCTCTCTCCCTCGTCTCTCTCTCTTCCCCCCTCGTCTCTCTCTCTCTCCCTCGTCTCTCTCTCTCCCTCGTCCATCTCTCTTGTCTCCTCTCTCTTGTCTCCCTCCCTCGTCTCTCTCCCTCCCTCGTCTCTCTCCCTCTCCCTCGTCTCTCTCTCTCTCCCTCGTCTCTCTCTCTCTCTCCCTTGTCTCTCTTCCCCTCTCCCTCATCTCTCTCTCTCCCTCGTCTCTCTTCCCCTCTCCCTGTCTCTCTCCCTGTCTCTGCGTCTCTCCCTCTCTACCTCACTTCTCTCTCTCCTTATCTCTGTCTCTCTCTCTCTCCCTCCCTCGTCTCTTTCTCTTTCCCAGTCTCTCTCGCTCTCTCCCTCTCCCTGTCTCCCTCTCTCTGTCTCTGTGTCTCACACAGTAGGAAGGGGGACATAGCTCAGAAAAGGAGGAAGAGGGTGATATCACTCACACAGGGCAAGGAGTCAGTAAAATACAAATAATTTTTTGCAAGGGGGGGGCACAACATTTTTCTTGCCCCTGGCAATTGTGCTGAAGTTACGCCACTGCATACCCCTGCTGCCATTCTCTCTACCTAGTCCCTACTGTATGCCCTTGCTATCCCACTCTCTGTCACTCTCCCTGTCCCTATGTCCCTGCTGTCACTTTCCATGTCCCTCTGTCACTCTTCCTGTCTCTATGTCCCTGCTGTCACTTTACCTGTCGCTCTGTCACTCTCCCTGTCCCTATGTCCCTGCTATCACTTTCCCTGTCCCTCTGTCACTCTCTCTGTCCCTATGTCCCAGCTGTCACTCTCCCTGAATTTTGTCTCATTCCATGTGGCATAATGTTAATTTTGGCTCATTCATTTTGCTATAATGTGAATTTCGGCTCATTCTGTGTGCTATAATGTGAATTTTGGCTCATACCGTGTGCTATATTGTGAATTTCAACTCATTTTGTGTGCTATAATGTGAATATCGCCTCATTCATTGTGCTATAATGTGAATTTCGGCTCATACCGTGTGCTATATTGTGAATTTCAACTCATTTTGTGTGGTATAATGTGAATTTTAGCTCATTCAGTGTGCTATAATGTGAATTTCAGCTCATTCTGTGTGCTATAATGTGAATTTTGGCTCATTCTGTGTGCTATAATGTGAATTTCTGTTCATACCGTATGCTATAATGTGAATTTCGGCTCATACCGTGTGGTATAATGTGAATTTCGGCTCATACCATGTGCTATAATGTGAATTTCAGCTCATACTGTGTGCTATAATGTGAATTTCGGCTCATACTGTGTGGTATAATGTGAAAGGGGCACCAGTACAAGATAGTATAAGGGGCCCTACTATTGTGGTGCATAATGTGTATAAGGGGTAAATGGTGTTGTAAACTACACTGAAGGACACCCCCCCTTTTGAGTGACCACGCCCCCTTTCCCAGAAGTGCGCAAATAATTGCAATCATCACATTTCCATACCCCCACTTCAAAATTTCCACTTCGACCACTATATATATATATATATATATATATAATGGAAAAAAAGCTGCGGCACTCAAGGTCTTGTAACAGGCAATGTTCCACCAATGTTTCGGGGTATAATGTATAGGGGGCATTACTTTATGGCATATAGTGTTATAAGGGGCACTATTACTGTGTGGCATAATGTGTATAAGGAGTACTACTGTGTGGCAGGACGTGAATGGACTCTACTGTGTGGTTTAATGCAAGTGGACTCTACTGTGGTGTAATGTGAATAAGGGGTACTACTGTGTGATGTAACATGAATAAGAGGCACTACTGTGTGACGCAACATCAATAAGAGGCACTACTGTAACGTAACGTGAATAAGGGGAGGGGGGGTAGGCTTAAGTTTTGCCTAGGGTGCCGAGAAACCTTCCACCGGCCCTGAGTATATGACACTTTTCTTACTAGATGATGCATATATCCAGTATCTACACAGAAATGCCACTCGCCAATGGCTGCAAGAGTATTGGCAGCTGCTAAATAGCGCTACAGCTACAATTATGTATGCTGCTACCTTATGTATCAAGGGTTTCCCTCAGATCAGGCTGAAACATCTTTTCCTTCTGTACTATGTAATTGTATTTTATTTCTACATGGTCCACTCAGGTTAAAGCGCTGTGTAGTATATTGGCACTTTATACATAAAAGTAATATACTTAAGGGTAATAATACAATTTTTGGACTAGATATTTCTTCAGTTCCTTTGGTAATTTTTGCAATTCTTTGGATTTTTTGGGTTGTTCATGGAAAAATCTGCATTTTCAGTACAACATGTAGATTTACAATACTGTCATTTATCACTTATAGGAAGAATGCAAACAGATTTTGGCTCAGCAGAAGTCGAACTCCCAGTCGGACTCTCACGATGATGAAATCTCTCCACCGCCTCCAAATCCAGTGGTGAAGGCCCGGCGTAGGCGAGGAGGTGTCAGTGCAGAAGTGTACACTGAAGAAGATGCGGTCTCCTATGTTAGGAAGGTAATATATACTCAGACAGGATGGGCGGAGTACCCCATGTGCTCTCACTTACAAATGATGTGCATTAAGGTGCTGTAAAATGATGTGCATTCAGGTGCTGACCAATGAAATGGAAACCATAACTTGTCTTATTATTGCTCCTAAACAGATTTCATTGCTATAATACACATAAGGCACCTTTTCTATTTTATACTTACTAGTTTTTATGGATCCGTCATAGCAGGGTCGCTAATTATCATGCATGGCATTGCAGGTTTTTTCCCCTGTCTCATCTCTGTACCCCTCATCCCCATGTCTCTCATCTCTGTCCCCCATCCAACTCCCTGTCTCTAATTCTGTCCCCCTCACTCCATCAATCTCCATGTTTTTCATTTCGGCCCTTCTCATCTCTCGCCTTCCTGTTTCTTATCTCTATTCCTCTGACCTCCTCTATTCCCTGTCTCTCAGCTATGTTCCCCTACCTCCCCTTCTCCCGGTCTCTCATCTCTGCACCCTTCCCCTTCCCCATCTCTCATTTCTATCCCTCTAGCTCCCTTTCTCTCTTCTCTGTTCCCCTCACCCCCCACCCTTTTCCTTGTCAGTATTTTTGCCTCCTTTACCCCCTGTCTCCCTGTATCTCATCTTTATCCCCCTTATCCCCTCTATTTCCCTGCATCTCATCTCTTTTCCCCTCATCCCGTCTCTCATCTCTGTCCCCCCCCCCCCCCCCCCCCCCCCCTCCCCATTTCCCCATCTCTCATTCCCATCCTTAATGTCAGTTTACTGTCCACAATTCCCCCTGTGGCATGGGAGGGAAGGGTGCTGTCAGGACAGGTCTGTTCCCTGCACCTCCTCCCACCCAGTGGACCATCCCTGAGGGGAGGAGACAGAAGTGAGACTGTGTCTGGAAGTCTTCTTGCCAGTTGACAGCTGTGAGGGGAGAGAGGGGCGGTGCCTCCCTGCAGCAAGATATAGTATGCTATAGGTGATTATATAATAAATATTCGATTAATATATTTATATGTAATTTAGTTGTTATAGTGTTCCCTATATATTCACAGTGTAAAACTAGAAAGCGTTTCATCACTGAGAATTTAGAGATTAGATTAACATCTTCACATTCCTTAGATATTGTTACACCACAGGGGCATTTTCATCTGACTAAATTCAGGTTTTGCTGTTCCTATGTAACCTCATTGGTTTCCTAATACTAAAGATCTGTTCAACCAACTTCACCTCCATCATAAATGCTTAATCCGACAAGACAAAACACATTGATCACAGTACTGTAAAAATATTCAAATTGCTTTTTTCTTGATTGAAAAAAAAAAGTGCTACCATTTCTCATTGCTGCACTGATGGGCCATTAATCTGGCTTTTGCTACAGCTAGGTGGAAGGATACCTTTAAGAGCTGCTTAACCCCTGTCACTGAAGAGCAATCTTTTAATCACCTCAGGATATTGCTTTTGTCTAGAGAGGAAGGATGCATAGTTTCTCAGACAGTGAGAATTGGATGTCGTTAGTAGTCGGATGATCTTCGTGCATGTTGGCATAGAGCTGGTTGCCTCCGGGGCATATAGGTATTAAGGGCAGGTGGCGTCTGATTGAAATATTCAAGTAAAAACAAGTCAAGTATCCCTGAACATATCTGTGCACTAGACCTCTGGGTTATCTCTCAGGTTTGGAAATGTAATGCATTTTAATACATCTGTAACAGAATATATGTTACTGGCCATAGTTTGCTGAGTACTGTATGTTGGAATATGGGCGTATAGGACCTAATTTAGGTTGGATCGCAATACGCGATCCAACCGCAAAAACTGATAGAGGATGCGGGCGCATACACAGGATGGGCGCATGCGCAGGCCCGTCCTGCGTATGCGTCCGCATTATCTGCCAATCAGGCAGATTCGTTTATGGGGCAGGGGGAGCGGCAACGCTCCATTTCTGAGACGGAGCGTTGCGGGGGCGGCGATGGAGAAATGGTGGGCGTGATCGTTGCGGCTGCGTGACGTCACATGCATCCTCTGCGATCAGAAATATGGTGGCGGGCAGGAGGCTACCTCATTTTTAGCGATCACGCTGAAATTGCGATCCTTACTGAATCAGGTCCATAGAGCAATGCATTTACTCAATAGCTGGATTGCAACTTGTAGATACCATGCGGAAGGCAGATAGAGAAATGGGTACTCAGTGCTCTGGTTCGGATCTGTACATCCTATATAATAAAAGGCTAACGCTGCCGTTCACATCTATGGGGGGAATTTAAGTGTTTTGCACGCCGGCAGGACACTACATGACCCCTACGGAGCAATTTAAGTATTGCTCTGTTTGGACGTGCACAGCCGCCGGTGCTCACATTACTGTTATATTTTGACGGGCTGATAACTAGTTTAGTTGTATTCTCCAGATAATGCATTATTGGGCATGTGGACCAGGTCTACTACGTTATACCGGCAAACGGGATCCCGACGCCCAGCATACCGGCGCCAGGATCCCGACCGCCGGCATGCAGGCAGTGGGGTGAGCGCAATAGAGCCCCTTGCGGGCATGGTGGTGCGCACCACACTATTTATTTATTCAATAGTTGTCGGTATCCCGCCGGGATCCCGACAGCCGGCATATCAGATGCCTCCCATGTGGTCCATATTTCACAATCTTTTGTAGATAATAATCTTAAACTTTTTACATCCCAAATTTCACCTACATAATTTCAAAATCTGTGTTTAATATGCTGTAATATCTAGTTAGCTTTATGAAAAATCACTTAAAAATTACTTTTTTAAAAGTCTGAAAATAACTACTACCTTTTTATCAGGGACGTGTGATGAGCAAAATGGCTCAGGAGTCACTGGCATGCTCCAGAGCTAGATTTACACGCAATATATGAGCTAGAGGGTACACCTGGGCATTATACACTGGTGCAGCAGTATAAACTTCTGAAAATTTGGTGAGTTTTGATCAGAGATGTGCGGGAAAGATCCATAGACTTTATACTCCAGAGTTTTGTCTATAAAAAATGATTAGCATAATGCAAAGAAGATATTTCAAACGTATTCTTTGTATTTTTCATATACCCTCCACCCCCCAAATAAAAAAAATAAAAAAATAAAAAATGTAAATAAAAAAAAAATATGTAAAACAATTCCTGTGCACATACTTGTACTCGCCCCTAGCACCATTTTAAGCCTCCACAGTAATGCCCCTGACACCGTAATAAGTCCCCACAGTAATGCCCCTGACACCATATTATGCCTCCACAGTAATACCCTTGTCACCATATAATGCCCCCACAGTTATGCCCATCACCATATTATTCTCACAGCGAGGGCCACTGTTTGTGCTTGCCCTCTTCAAACTATTGAAACTGTCCATCCCAAAATGGCCACCGCCTCCTAAAGCATTTTTAAAAGCTGTTTCCCCTGAGGCGGTGGCCATTTTGGGAGGGATATTTTCAATAGTGTTCCATATGGAATACGGTCTGCTGCACTGACGCTGTGTGACATTATGACATCACGCCACGCAGTACAATATACTTTATTGTACAACCGTGACCCTCTCATTAGCCTGGGACAGTTGTCCCCACAGTACTACCTTGATGGCGGCCCTGTAGACATATGTTTTTTACATGGGGCAATTCAGTTGAATGCGTTATTGAATAGTGAAGGAAGTACCTGGAGTTATTCAATTGGACACACTGTAAATCAGCGACTAGAGGATTTCCGCTCACATCCTCCTGAGTTGTGAGCAGAAATCTGACAAAACTAGTGCCACAATGCTAGTTGTGTGCTTACCGCATGCGCTAATAGTACCGCACCTGGCACTTATGTTGGAAAATGCCATTATTTGCTACTAAACGCCACCCAATAGGTACGTTACAATGCGTCTACCGACTTAAGTGGTAGGTGCGACACAGACCGCCCCGGGACCGCTTTCCTGGCACTATTCAACATTGCATTGAATTGAATAGCGAGTCGAGCAGTTCAGTTGTAAAAGCCTATTTGCAAGTGAACTTTCCAAATTTTTTCGGGCGTTAATGGAACCCACATTTAATTGAATTTGGGCCTAATTGTGCTTGGGTATTGGCATGTTAGCTTTCTAATCAAGCTGGCAGTGAAGGGGTTTCTATGTAATGGTCAGTAACTGAAACCAAAGGAGCCTGTTCATTTTCCTTTGAGAAAGAAGCCAGAAAGATATAGTGATACCCCGTTTAATTATATTTTACAGCAAGGTAATATTCATGTGTAGTCAGAAACAGTAAAGTCATGGTTTTCTTCTGAGAAATAAATTGCGTGCTGGTGAAAAATAATTTATATTTAATCCTTCAGATCTTCATTCTATCCTTGTGTGAGATGAGAGGTTCTGGCCTTTTGTCAGTTTGGACGTGTCTTACATTCTTCACAGAATCGCTTTGGGATTCCATGCCAGGCACATGAACTTAATAGTGCTGTGTGGGCTTGTATTTCCACAGGTTATCCCAAAGGACTACAAGACGATGACTGCCCTGGCCAAGGCCATCTCAAAGAACGTGCTCTTTGCCCATCTTGATGACAACGAGAGGAGGTATGAGGCATGGTTATTGCTGCGGTGTAGAGAGATATTAGGCCTGATGACTATAATGAGTGCATATACAGTTATAAAAATTGTAATAATAATATTATGTTATAGAGGAAAATGGGAAATATGAAATGTAAACTGTGCAATTTCCTGCTACATCTGGTAAACGTGTGACAACTAGATTTATATAGGGAGTTCCTGGTGATAATAAAAAAATTAATGACTTATATGTTAGGAATACTGCAAATTCCCAATGTCATCATACACCATCATACAATGCCTGGGAACCAGGAGGGTGAGATTACGGTAACAAATTCCAAGCAGCAACATATCCGCCGGTTTTAGTAAATACTGCTGACAGAGGGAACTTCCCTAAAAGTGAGGAGGGGGGGGGGGGGGGGGGGGGAATCACAGATTCCGAGGTCAGACAGTCATGAGACAGAGTTCATGAATAGTAGCAGGAGGGGAGACAATTTCATCATAGCACCCACACACCAACAGGATGACACAAACATAGGAATTGCTAGGGAAGTGTAGTTCAACGGTCACTGCCCCAGGTCTAGCTAGTACATCTGTGTCTACTGTACATCTTTTTATGTCTGTAGCCGCCTGGCTGGCGACAGTCCGAGAGTGATAGCTTTCACAAGCTGCCTTTAATGGCCGCCGAAATGGAGACTTGCAGCGATGGAGAGTATAATACAGACGTCTGTTGTCAACTCTGCCCTGAGATTCCTCATAAACACTGTCAGGCTCTCAGGATATTTGTGGTGCAAAATGCAAGCAAAGCTATATGGTTGTCTTTCTCTGACTGTAAAATGTCATTACAGGGCTGCAGGAATGAAGTTATTTTATCTGTCAGTCTTCCAATAGTATAGAAATCATTAACTCGTTGAACTTGTCCCATATGTCACAGTGTACTATATTGTTGCTGATTATCAAGGCAAATGGCATGTGCAGGCCTGTGTAATAAGATAAGCGACGGGATGTAATGGAGTCCGAGATGGCCGGAAGTGCGGGATTCTGGACGATCTCGGACGTTTTTTTAAAGCGGCAATCACTTACAAGGCAAAATCATGCCTTGTAAGTGATTGCATCTTTAAAAAAACGTCCAAGATCAGCCGGCATCCCGCACCTCCGGCCATCTTGGACTCCATTGCATACCGCTGCAGGCATTGTGTATTGTATTGGAAGCAGCGTGGCACACATAATGGGCCTAATTCTGAGTTGATCGCAGCAGCAAGTTTGTTAGCAATTGGGCAAAACCATGTGCACTGCAGGGGGGACAGATATAACGTGCAGAGAGAGTTAGATTTGGGTGGGGTGTGTTCAATCTGCAGTCTAAATTGCAGTGTAAAAATAAAGCAGCCAGTATTTACCCTGCACAGAAACAAAAGAACCCACCCAAATCTAACTCTCTCTGCACATGTTATATCTGCCCCCCCTGCAGTGCACATGGTATTTCCCAACTGCTAAAAAATGTCCTGCTGCGATCAACTTGGAATTACCCCCCAATATAAGGGCGATGTTTTAGTTAAGTTTGGTCTTACTTTTGTGTTGGTTGTATTTCTATAGAATGTGCTGTCTTTTTAGATTGTATCCAGATGATAGGTCGACCCCAAATGGTCGATGTGCATTAGGTTGACAGGTACAAAAGGTCGACATGTAAAAGAGTGGGGATTTTTAGTAGGGCAAAAGTGAAAAAACACTGCAAAAACAACAACTTGTTTTGACCATTTTGTGTCAACCATTTACTGTGTGACCTTGTCAACCTTTTCCATGTTGCCCATTTGGGGTCGACCTATTGACTGTAGACCTTTTGATCTGTTAAACCAAACCCCTTTAGATAAGCCCGATTATTTTAAAAACTGCTCTCAGAAATCACGTGTGAATGAGGAAATTATTTTTCTTTTATTTTTTTAAATGTACTATGTAATTAGTATTAGGCCTTATACAAAAGTCATGTGCTGCTCTCAGATACTCTGAAGGGGAAAACAGAAGGCAGGAAGGTCTGCAGCCGTTAAAATGGCCTGTGGGCCAATAAGCATCAGTTCAACTGGTCATTTCATATTACACATATTATTACTTTTTCTCTAATGTCCTAGTGGATGCTGGGGACTCCGTAAGGATCATGGGGATAGACGGGCTCCGCAGGAGACATGGGCACTTTAAAAAATAATTTAGATTCTGGTGTGCACTGGCTCCTCCCTCTACGCCCCTCCTCCAGACCTCAGTTTGATACTGTGACCAGACGAGCTGGGTGCTGTTCAGTGAGCTCTCCTGAGTTTGCTGAGAGAAAGTATTTTGTTAGGTTTTTTATTTTCAGGGAGCTCTGCTGGCAACAGACTCCCTGCATCGAGGGACTGAGGGGAGAGAAGCAGCCCTACTCTCTGAAGCTAGGTCCTGCTTCTTAGGCTACTGGACACCATTAGCTCCAGAGGGATCGATACGCAGGATCTCACCCTCGCCGTCCGGTCCCGGAGCCGTGCCACCGTCCCCCTCGCAGAGCCGGAAGACAGAAGCCGGGTGAGTATGAGAAGCAAAGAAGACTTCACAGGCGGCAGAAGACTCTGTGGTCTTCACTGAGGTAACGCACAGCACTGCAGATGTGCGCCATTGCTCCACACACCTACACATACTCCGGTCACTGTAAGGGTGCAGGGCACGGGGGGGGGGGTGGGGGTGCCCTGGGCAGCATTTGGTACCTCTTTTGGCAAAGTTAAGCATATATACAGCTGGGCACTGTATATATGTATGAGCCCCCGCCAAAAAATTGCATTTTTAAGCGGGACAGAAGCCCGCCGCCGAGGGGGCGGGGCTTCTTCCTCAGCACTCACCAGCGCCATTTTATCTCCACAGCTCCGCTGAGAGGATGCTCCCCAGGCTCTCCCCTGGTCACATAATTAGGCGCAAAAAGCAGTATAAACAGCAGCTACTGGGTTAACATTAAGTTACTGTGTTATTCCTGGGTTTATAGCGCTGGGGTGTGTGCTGGCATACTCTCTCTCTGTCTCTCCAAAGGGCCTTGTGGGGGAACTGTCTTCAGAGAGGGCATTCCCTGTGTGTGTGGTGTGTCGGTACGCTTGTGTCGACATGTCTGATGAGGAAGGCTATGTGGAAGCAGAGCGGGAGCAAATGAATTTGGTGTCTCCGCCGACGGCGCAGACACCTGATTGGATGGATATGTGGAAGGTTTTAAATGATAATGTTAATTCCTTGCATAAAAAGTTAGAAAAAGCTGAAGCCTCGGGACAGTCAGGGTCCCAACCTGTGCCTGATCCTATGTCGCAGAGGCCGTCAGGGTCTCAGAAGCGCCCACTATCCCAAACTGTTGACACAGATACCGACATGGATTCTGACTCCAGTGTCGATTACGATGATGCAAAGTTACAGTCAAAATTGGCTAAATCCATCCGTTATATGATTATAGCAATTAAGGATGTGTTGCACATCACAGAGGAAACCCCAGTCCCTGACAAGAGGGTGCATATGTATGGGGAAAAGAAGCCGGAGGTAACCTTTCCCCCCTCACACGAGCTAAATGAGTTATGTGAAAAGGCTTGGGAATCTCCAGATAAAAAACTGCAGATTTCCAAAAGGATTCTTATGGCGTATGCTTTCCCGCCAACGGACAGGTTACGCTGGGAATCCTCCCCTAGGGTGGACAAAGCTTTAACACGCTTATCCAAGGAGGTAGCCCTGCCGTCACAGGGTACGGCTACCCTCAAAGATGCTGCGGATCGCAAACAGGAGGTTACCCTGAAGTCCATTTATACACATTCAGGTACCTTACTGAGGCCGGCAATCGCGTCGGCCTGGGTGTGTAGTGCTGTAGCAGCATGGACGGATACCTTATCTGAGGAAATTGATACCTTAGACAAGGATACTGTATTGTTGACCCTGGGGCATATTAAAGATGCTGTCCTATATATGAGAGATGCTCAAAGAGACATTAGTCTACTGGGTTCTAGAATAAATGCTATGTCGATTTCTGCCAGAAGGGTCCTGTGGACTCGGCAATGGACAGGTGATGCCGACTCAAAAGGCATATGGAGGTTTTACCTTACAAGGGTGAGGAATTGTTTGGGGAGGGTCTCTCGGACCTGGTCTCCACAGCTACAGCTGGAAAGTCAAATTTTTTGCCTTTTATTCCCTCACAGCCTAAGAGAGCACCGTATTATCAAATGCAGTCCTTTCGATCACAAAGAAACAAGAAAGTCCGAGGTGCGTCCTTTCTTGCCAGAGGCAGGGGCAGAGGTAAGAAGCTGCACAAAACAGCTAGTTCCCAGGAACAGAAGTCCTCCCCGGCCTCTACAAAATCCACCGCATGACGCTGGGGCTCCACAGGCGGAGCTAGGCCCGGTGGGGGCACGTCTTCGGAATTTCAGCCACAAGTGGATTCACTCCCGGGTGGATCCCTGGGCGATAGAAATTGTGTCTCAGGGATACAAGCTGGAATTCGAAGAGATGCCCCCTCACCGATACCTCAAATCGGCCCTACCAGCTTCCCCCCACGAGAGGGAAATAGTGTTAACTGCAATTCACAAATTGTATCTTCAACAGGTGGTGGTCAAGGTTCCCCTCCTTCAACAGGGAAGGGGTTATTATTCGACCATGTTTGTAGTTCCGAAACCGGACGGTTCGGTCAGACCCATATTGAATTTAAAATCCCTGAACATATACCTGAAAAGGTTCAAGTTCAAGATGGAATCGCTGAGAGCGGTCATCGCAAGCCTGGAAGGGGGGGATTTTATGGTGTCTCTGGACATAAAGGATGCATACCTTCATGTCCCCATTTATCCACCTCATCAGGCGTACCTCAGATTTGTGGTACAGGATTGTCATTACCAATTTCAGACGTTGCCGTTTGGTGTCGGTACGTGTGTGTCGGCATGTCTGAAGCGGAAGGCTCGTCTAAGGAGGAGGTAGAGCAGATGATTGTGGTGTCTCCGTCGGCACAGTCGACACCTGATTGGATGGATATGTGGAATGTTTTAAATGCAAATGTGTCTTTATTACATAAAAGATTGGACTAAGCAGAGTCCAGAGAAAAAGCAGGGTCAATCCATGGCTTTGACTGTGTCACAAGGCCCTTCAGGGTCTCATAAACGTCCCCTGTCCCAGGTAGCAGACACTGATACCGACACGGATTCTGACTCCAGTGTCGACTACGATGATGCGAGGTTACACCCAAGGGTGGCCAAAAGTATTCATTATATGATTATTGCAATAAAAGATGTTTTGCATATCACAGAGGACCCCTCAGTGCCTGACACGAGGGTATGCATGTTTAAGGAGAAGAAACCTGAGGTAACCTTTCCCCCATCTTATGAGCTGAACGCTTTATTTGAAAAAGCTTGGGAAACTCCAGACAAGAAACTGCAGATTCCCAAGAGAATTCTTATGGCGTATTCTTTCCCCACACAGGACAGGTTACGGTGGGAATCCTCGCCCAGGGTGAACAAGGCTTTGACACGCTTGTCCAAAAAGGTGGCGCTACCGTCTCCAGACACGGCAGCCCTCAAGGATCCTGCTGATCGCAGACAGGAGACTACCTTAAAATCAATTTATACACATACGGGGGCCTTGCTCAGACCAGCAGTAGCGTCGGCATGGGTATGTAGCGCAATAGCAGCATGGACAGATAACTTGTCATCTGACATTGACACCCTAGATAAGGATAGCATTTTATTGACCTTGGGTCATATAAAAGACGCAGCGTTATATATGAGAGACGCTGCGAGAGACGTTCGGCTGTTAGGTTCAAGAGCCAATGCCATGGCAATTTCTGCTAGGCGAGCCCTGTGGACCCGCCAATGGACAGATGATGCCGATTCAAAGAGACATGTGGAAACTTTGCCTTACAAGGGTGAGGTTTTATTTGGGGAGGGCCTTGCGGACTTCCACAGCTACCGCGGGTAAATCTTTTTTGCCTTATGTTCCCCCACAGCAAAAGAAAACACCTCAATATTTCGGTCGCATAAGTCCAGAAAAGGCCGGGGCTCTTCCTTCCTCGCCAGAGGTAAGGGTTGAGGGAAAAGAATGCCTGCTACGGCTAGTTCCCAGGAACAGAAGTCCTCCCCGGCTTCTACAAAATCCACCGCATGACGCTGGGGCTCCACTGCGGGGGTCCGCGCCAGTGGGGGCACGTCTTCGACTCTTCAGCCAGATCTGGGTTCTGTCAAATTTGGATCTTTGGGCGATAGAAATTGTATCCCAAGGCTACAAACTGGAATTCGAAGAAGTCCCTCCTCGCCGATTTTTCAAGTCGGCTTTGCCAGCCTCTCCCCCAGAGAGGGAAATAGTTTTAGCTGCAATACAAAAGCCGTGTCAACAGCAAGTGATTATCAAGGTTCCCCTAGTGCAACAGGGGAAGGGGTACTATTCAACTCTATTTGTGGTCCCGAAACCGGATGGCTCGGTCAGACCCATTCTGAATCTAAAATCCCTAAACCTGTATCTAAAAAAGTTCAAATTCAAGATGGAATCTCTCCGGGCAGTGATCTCCAGCCTGGAATGGGGGGATTTTATGCTGTCACTAGACATAAAGGATGCATACCTTCATGTCCCCATTTATCCTCCTCATCAGGCGTACCTGAGATTCGCTGTACAGGACTGTCATTACCAGTTTCAGACATTGCCGTTTGGGCTGTCCACGGACCCGAGGATTTTCACCAAGGTAATGGCGGAAAAGATGGTGCTCCTACGCAGGCAAGGAGTCACAATTATCCCATACTTGGACGATCTACTGATAAAAGCGAGATCGAGAGATCAGTTGCTGAAAAGCGTGTCACTCTCCCTGAGAGTGCTGCAGCAACACGGCTGGATCCTAAATCTGCCAAAATCGCAGTTGATTCCAACGACTCGGCTATCATTTTTAGGCATGATTCTGGATACGGAAAAGAAGAGGGTTTTTCTCCCAACGGAAAAAGCCCAGGAACTCCAGAGCATGGTCAGAGACCTGTTAAAGCCAAAAAGAGTGTCAGTTCATCAATGCACTCGAGTACTGGGAAAAATGGTGGTGGCCTACGAGACCATACCCTTCGGCAGGTTCCATGCGAGGACATTTCAGTGGGACCTTCTGGACAAATGGTCGGGGTCCCATCTACAAATACATCAGAAAATAAGCCTGTCCCCCAGGGCCAGGGTGTCTCTCCTGTGATGGCTGCAGAGTGCTCACCTTCTAGAGGGTCACAGGTTCGGCATTCAAGACTGGGTTCTGGTGACCACGGACGCGAGCCTCCGAGGATGGGGAGCAGTCACACAAGGAAGAAATTTTCAGGGACTGTGGTCGAGCCAGGAGGCTTGTCTACACATCAACGTGCTGGAATTAAGGGCCATATACAACGGCCTACGACAAGCGGAGACTCTTCTTCACGACCTACCTGTTCTGATTCAATCAGACAACGTCACAGCAGTGGCTCATGTAAACCGCCAAGGCGGGACAAGGAGCAGAGTGGCAATGGCGGAAGCCACCAGGATTCTTCGCTGGGCGGAAAATCACGTAAGCGCGCTGTCAGCAGTCTTCATTCCGGGAGTGGACAACTGGGAAGCAGACTTCCTCAGCAGACACGACCTCCATCCAGGAGAGTGGGGTCTTCATCAAGAAGTTTTTGCAGAGATAACAAGTCGTTGGGGGCTTCCTCAAATAGACATGATGGCGTCACGCCTCAACAAGAAACTTCGGAGGTATTGTTCCAGGTCAAGGGACCCTCAGGCGGTAGCAGTAGACGCCCTGGGGACACCATGGCTGTTTCCGTCGGTCTGTGTCTTCCCTCCTCTTCCACTCATCTCAAAAATACTGAGAATCATAAGACGAAAAAGAGTCCATACAATACTCATTGTTCTGGATTGGCCTCGGAGGGCCTGGTATTCAGATCTTCAGCAAATGCTCACAGAAGATCCGTGGCCTCTTCCTTCCAGGGAGGACCTGTTGCAGCAGGGGCCCTGCGTGTTCCAAGACTTACCGCGGTTACGTTTGACGGCATGGCCGTTGAACGCCAAATCCTAGCTAGGAAAGGTATTACGGGGGAGGTCATCCCTACTCTGATAAAAGCTAGGAAGGAGGTGACGGCGAAACATTATCACCGTATCTGGAGGAGATATGTATCTTGGTGTGAAGAATGCTCCTATGGAAGATTTTCACCTGGGCCGTTTTATCCACTTTCTGCAGACAGGAGTGGATATGGGCCTAAAGTTAGGCTCTATTAAGGTACAGATTTCGACCATGTCAATATTCTTTCAGAAGGAATTGGCTTCTCTCCCAGAAGTTCAGACTTTTGTGAAGGGAGTGCTGCACATCCAGCCTCCTTTTGTGCCCCCAGTGGCACCATGGGACCTTAACGTGGTGTTACAGTTCCTTAAGTCACACTGGCTTGAACCTCTACAAACAGTTGAGTTGAAATTTCTCATTTGGAAAGTGATCATGTTGTTAGCCTTGGCATCTGCGAGGCGGGTGTCTGAATTGGCGGCTTTGTCTCACAAAAGCCCCTATCTGATTTTCCATGTGGATAGAGCGGAGTTGAGGACTCGTCCTCAATTTCTGCCTAAGGTGGTTTCATCGTTTCATATGAACCAGCCTATTGTGGAGCCTGTGGCTACGGGGGACTTGGAGGATTCCAGGTCTCTTGATGTAGTCAGGACCTTAAAGGTTTATGTAGCCAGGACGGCTCGGGTTAGGAAAACAGAGGCACTGTTTGTCCTGTATGCAGCCAACAAGGTTGGCGCCCCTGCTTCTAAGCAGACTATTGCCCGCTGGATCTGTAACACGATTCAGCAGGCTCATTCTACGGCTGGATTGCCGGTACCAAATTCGGTAAAGGCCCATTCCACTAGGAAGGTGGGCTCTTCTTGGGCGGCTGCCTGAGGTGTCTCGGCATTGCAACTTTGCCGAGCGGTTACTTGGTCGGGTTCAAACACTTTTGCTAAAGTCTACAAGTTTGATACCTTGGCTGAGGAGGACCTCATGTTTGCTCAATCGGTGCTGCAGAGTCATCCGCACTCTCCCGCCCGGTCTGGAGCTTTGGTATAATCCCCATGGTTTTTACGGAGTCCCCAGCATCCTCTAGGACGTAAGAGAAAATAAGATTTTAAACCTACCGGTAAATCTTTTTCTCCTAGTCCGTTGAGGATGCTGGGCGCCCGTCCCAGTGCGGACTAAATTCTGCAAGACTTGTATATAGTTATTGCTTACATAAGGGTTATGTTACAGTTTTGATCAGTCTCTGGCTGATGCTGTTTTGTTTCATACTGTTAACTGGTTCGTATGTTCCAAGTTGTGCGGTGTGGATGGTGTGGCTGGTATGTATCTTGCCCTTAGATTAACAAAAATCCTTTCCTCGTACTGTCCGTCTCCTCTGGGCACAGTTCTTTAACTGAGGTCTGGAGGAGGGGCATAGAGGGAGGAGCCAGTGCACACCCATCTAAAGTCTTTAGAGTGCCCATGTCTCCTGCGGAGCCCGTCTATACCCCATGGTCCTTATGGAGTCCCCAGCATCCTCTACGGACTAGGAGAAAAAGATTTACCGGTAGGTTTAAAATCTTATTATTTATCTTACCCAACAGAAAATACACTTTTCTCTGACGTCCTAGTGGATGCTGGGAACTCCGTAAGGACCATGGGGAATAGACGGGCTCCGCAGGAGACTGGGCACTCTAAAAGAAAGATTAGGTACTATCTGGTGTGCACTGGCTCCTCCCTCTATGCCCCTCCTCCAGACCTCAGTTAGAATCTGTGCCCGGCCAGAGCTGGGTGCTCCTAGTGGGCTCTCCTGAGCTTGCTAGAAAGAAAGTATTTGTTAGGTTTTTTATTTTCAGTGAGATCTGCTGGCAACAAACTCACTGCTACGTGGGACTGAGGGGAGAGAAGCAAACCTACCTGCGTACAGCTAGCTTGTGCTTCTTAGGATACTGGACACCATTAGCTCCAGAGGGTTCGAACACAGGGCCTGACCTCGATCATCCGTTCCCGGAGCCGCGCCGCCGTCCCCCTTGCAGAGCCAGAAGACAGAAGAAGGAGATGAAATCGGCGGCAGAAGACTCCGGTCTTCATTAAGGTAGCGCACAGCACTGCAGCTGTGCGCCATTGCTCCCACTGCACACCACACACTCCGGTCACTGTAGGGTGCAGGGCGCTGGAGGGGGGGCGCCCTGGGCAGCAATATATACACATAATACAGTCTGGAAAACTGTATATGTGTAAAAAACCCGCCATTAAGCTATACAAAACACGGGAGAAGCCCGCCGCTGAGGGGCCTTCTTCCTCAGCACACCAGCGCCATTTTCTCTTCACAGCTCCGCTGGAAGGACGCTCCCCAGGCTCTCCCCTGCAGTATCCTGTACAAGAAGGGTAAAAAAGAGAGGGGGGGGCACATAAATTTAGGCGCAAATAGGATGATAAGCAGCTATTGGGAAAAATCACTCATTATAGTGTAAATCCCTGTGTTATACAGCGCTGTGGTGTGTGCTGGCATACTCTCTCTCTGTCTCCCCAAAGGACTTTGTGGGGTCCTGTCCTCAGTCAGAGCATTCCCTGTGTGTGTGCGGTGTGTCGGTACGGCTGTGTCGACATGTTTGATGAGGAGGGTTACGTGGAGGCGGAGCAAGGGCAGATAAGTGTGGTGTCGCCCCCGACGGGGCCGACACCGGATTGGATGGATATGTGGAAGGTCTTAACAGACAGTGTCAACTCCTTACATAAAAGGTTCGATGACGCAGCAGCCTTGGGACAGCCGGGATCTCAGCCCGCGCCTGCCCAGGCGTCTCAGAGGCCATCAGGGGCTCATAAACGCCCGCTAGCTCAGATGGTAGACACAGATGTCGACACGGAGTCTGACTCCAGTGTAGATGAGGATGAGACAAATGCACAGTCTTCAAAAGCCATCCGATGCATGATTACTGCAATGAAAAATGTATTGCACATTTCTGATGTTAACCCGGTTACTACCAAGAAGGGTATTATGTTTGGGGAGAAAAAGCAGCCAGTGACTTTTCCCCCATCTGATGAATTAAATGAATTGTGTGAGGAAGCGTGGAGTTCCCCCTATAAGAAACTAGTGATTTCTAAGAGGTTACTGATGGCGTACCCTTTCCCGCCAACGGACAGGTTACGTTGGGAAACATCCCCTAGGGTGGACAAGGCGCTCACACGGTTATCAAAAAAGGTGGCACTGCCGTCTCAGGATACGGCCGCCCTAAAGGAGCCTGCGGATAGAAAGCAGGAAGCTATCCTGAAGTCTGTGTATACACACTCAGGTACTATACTGAGACCTGCTATTGCTTCAGCATGGATGTGTAGTGCTGCAGCCGCATGGTCTGATACCCTGTCAGACAACATTGATTCCCTCGACAGGGATACTATTTTGCTAACCATAGAACATATAAAAGACGTTGTCTTATATATGCGGGATGCACAGAGGGACATTTGCCTGCTGGCATCTAGAATTAATGCAATGTCCATTTCTGCCAGGAGAGTATTATGGACTCGGCAGTGGACAGGTGATGCTGATTCTAAAAGACACATGGAGGTTTTGCCTTATAAGGGTGAGGAATTGTTTGGGGACGGTCTCTCGGACCTCGTATCCACGGCAACAGCCGGGAAGTCAACTTTTTTACCTCAGGTTCCCTCACAGCCTAAGAAAGCACTGTATTATCATGTACAGTCCTTTCGGCCTCAGAAAGGCAAGCGGATCAGAGGCGCATCCTTTCTGCCCAGAGGCAGGGGTAGAGGAAAGAAGCTGCACCAGGCAGCCAGTTCCCAGGAACAAAAATCCTCCCCCGCTTCCTCTAAGTCCACCGCATGACGCTGGGGCTCCACAGGCGGAGCCGGGTGCAGTGGGGGCGCGTCTCCGAAACTTCAGCAACCAGTGGGTTCACTCACAAGTGGATCTCTGGGCTGTACAAATTGTATCTCAGGGATACAAGCTGGAGTTCGAGGCGACTCCCCCTCGCCGTTACCTCAAATCAGCCTTGCCAGCTGCTCCCAGGGAAAGGGAGGTAGTACTGGCGGCAATTCACAAGCTGTACCTCCAGCAGGTGATAAAATAGGTTCCCCTCCTTCAACAGGGACGGGGTTACTATTCCACAATGTTTGTGGTACCGAAACCAGACGGTTCGGTGAGACCCATTCTGAATTTAAAATCCTTGAACACTTATATAAGGAAGTTCAAGTTCAAAATGGAATCGCTCAGGGCGGTTATTGCAAGCCTGGAAGAGGGGGATTTTATGGTGTCGCTGGACATCAAGGATGCTTACTTGCATGTCCCCATTTACCCACCTCACCAGGAGTACCTCAGGTTTGTGGTACAGGATTATCATTACCAATTCCAGACGTTGCCGTTTGGTCTGTCCACGGCACCGAGAGTATTTACCAAGGTAATGGCCGAAATGATGATACTCCTTCGGAAGAAGGGAGTTATAATTATCCCGTACTTGGACGATCTCCTTATAAAGGCGAGGTCCAGAGAGCAGTTGTTAGTCAGCGTAGCACTCTCTCGGGAAGTGTTGCAACAGCACGGCTGGATTCTGAATGTCCCAAAGTCGCAGCTGATTCCTGCGACGCGTCAGCTTTTCCTGGGCATGATTCTGGACACAGAACAGAAGAAGGTGTTTCTCCCAGTGGAGAAGGCCCAGGAATTGTCCTCTCTGGTCAGGGACCTCCTGAAACCAAAACAGGTGTCGGTGCATCACTGCACGCGAGTCCTGGGAAAGATGGTGGCTTCTTACGAAGCAATTCCCTTCGGCAGGTTCCATGCAAGGATCTTTCAGTGGGATCTGTTAGACAAATGGTCCGGATCGCATCTTCAGATGCATCGGTTGATCACCCTGTCCCCAAGGGCCAGGGTGTCTCTGCTGTGATGGCTGCAGAGTGCTCCTCTTCTCGAGGGCCGCAGATTCGGCATACAGGACTGGGTCCTGGTGACCACGGATGCAAGCCTCCGAGGATGGGGGGCAGTCACTCAGGGAAGGAACTTCCAAGGACAGTGGTCAAGTCAGGAGACTTCACTTCACATAAATATACTGGAACTAAGGGCCATTTACAACGCCCTGAGTCAAGCAGAGACCCTGCTTCAAAACCAACCAGTGCTGATTCAATCAGACAACATCACGGCGGTCGCCCATGTAAACCGCCAGGGCGGCACAAGAAGCAGGATGGCGATGGCAGAAGCCACAAGGATTCTCTGATGGGCGGATAATCACGTGCTAGCACTGTCAGCAGTGTTCCTTCCGGGAGTGGACAACTGGGAAGCAGATTTCCTCAGCAGGCACGACCTCCACCCGGGAGAGTGGGGACTTCATCCAGAAGTCTTCACGCAGATTGTAAACCGTTGGGAACAGCCACAGGTGGACATGATGGCGTCCCGCCTCAACAAAAAGCTAAAAAAATATTGCGCCAGGTCAAGGGACCCTCAGGCGATAGCTGTGGACGCACTAGTGACACCGTGGGTGTACCAGTCGGTTTATGTGTTCCCTCCTCTGCCTCTCATACCCAAGGTACTGAGGATAGTAAGAAAGAGAGGAGTAAGAACTATACTCATCGTTCCGGATTGGCCAAGAAGAACTTGGTACCCAGAACTACAAGAAATGATCTCAGAGGACCCATGGCCTCTGCCTCTCAGACAGGACCTGTTACAGCAGGGGCCCTGTCTATTCCAAGACTTACCGCGGCTGCGTTTGACGGCATGGCGGTTGAACGCCGGATCCTAACGGAAAAGGGCATTCCAGATGAAGTGATTCCTACGCTGATAAAAGCTAGGAAGGATGTGACAGCAAAATCATTATCACCGCATATGGCGGAAATATGTTGCCTGGTGTGAGGCCAGGAAGGCCCCAACAGAGGAATTCCAGCTGGGGCGATTTCTGCACTTCCTACAGTCAGGTGTGACTATGGGCCTAAAATTGGGGTCCATAAAGGTCCAGATTTCGGCCCTATCTATTTTCTTTCAAAAGAACTGGCTTCACTGCCTGAAGTTAAGACGTTTGTTAAGGGAGTACTGCATATTCAGCCCCCTTTTGTGCCTCCAGTGGCACCTTGGGATCTTAACGTTGTGTTGGATTTCCTGAAATCCCACTGGTTTGAGCCACTTAAGACCGTGGAGCTAAAATATCTCACGTGGAAGCATTTGAACCAACCTATTGTGGTGCCTGCGGCTACTCTGGACTTGGAGGACTCCAAGTTACTGGATGTAGTCAGGGCTTTGAAAATCTATGTAGCCAGGACGGCTGGAGTCAGGAAAACTGACTCGCTGTTTATCCTGCCTGCACCCAACAAGCTTCAAAGCAAACTATTGCGCACTGGATCTGTAACACGATTCAGCAAGCTCATTCTGCGGCAGGGTTACCGCATCCTAAATCGGTAAAAGCCCATTCCACAAGGAAGGTGGGCTCTTCTTGGGCGGCTGCCCGAGGGGTCTCGGCTTTACAGCTTTGCCGAGCTGTTACTTGGTCGGGTTCAAACACATTTGCTAAGTTCTACAAGTTTGATACCCTGGCTGAGGAGGACCTTGCCTTTGCTCATTCGGTGCTGCAGAGTCATCCGCACTCTCCCGCCCGTTTGGGAGCTTTGGTATAATCCCCATGGTCCTTACGGAGTTCCCAGCATCCACTAGGATGTCAGAGAAAATAAGAATTTACTCACCGGTAATTCTATTTCTCGTAGTCCGTAGTGGATGCTGGGCGCCCGTCCCAAGTGTGGACTCTCTGCAATACATGTATATAGTTATTGCTTAACTAAAGGGTTATTGTTATGAGCCATCTGTTACTGAGGCTCAGTTGTTGTTCATACTGTTAACTGGGTATGGTTATCACAAGTTGTACAGTGTGATTGGTGTGGCTGGTATGAGTCTTACCCTGGATTCCAAATCCTTTCCTTGTTGTGTCAGCTCTTCCGGGCACAGTTTCCTTAACTGAGGTCTGGAGGAGGGGCATAGAGGGAGGAGCCAGTGCACACCAGATAGTACCTAATCTTTCTTTTAGAGTGCCCAGTCTCCTGCGGAGCCCGTCTATTCCCCATGGTCCTTACGGAGTTCCCAGCATCCACTACGGACTACGAGAAATAGAATTACCGGTGAGTAAATTCTTATTTTTAAAATATATGCATAATATTTTTAATACTGCTCATATACCATTCATTTGATGTCATTTAGACCTGTCAAGAACACAACTGGTAAAGTCTTAAAATGCTCATGTCTCAAATGCACAGTGCAAGCAGGACAACACCCTCGATGACACGTAATGGGTCTACTACGGCATACCGGTGCTCGGGATCCCGGCGCCGGTGGGATCGCGACCGCCGGTATGCCGGCAGCGGGGCGAGTGCAAAAGAGCCCCTTGTGGGCTCACTGCGCTTGCCACGCTGTGCTCGCCACGATGGTGGCGCGCTACGCGCACCACGCTTTTTATTATTCCTCCAGGGGTGTTGTGGACACACCAAGAGGGAAAATAGTTGTCGGTATGCAGGGTGTCGGGAATCTGGCATATGAAGTGCCACCCCACGTAAGGACATAGAACACTGGTCCATTAAACTACAGACTGCATGAACAGAACAGAAGTCACTGTGGGGCAGTTTGGCGCATAATTGCGTTAACAAAATAAGCCATAAGAATAGTATATTTCACCCATATATGGAGGTGTAGGCATCTCAAGATACTTCCAGCACTGTTCCAGTAGCATAATTGCCAGGTTTGCATCAGGTGTTTTTCCATACAGAGACAGATACACCAAACAAAATCATATGCACAAAAATATTAACATTGGTTTTAATATTGAAAAACTCATTCACTATTAGTTTTGCTTTGAATAAAAAGCCCTCTATAATAACTCAGATATAATTGTCCTTGCCTAAGAATAAAAGTAGCTAAAATACATTCACAAAATCATATGATATATGAACGAGTAATAAAGAAATCAGCTATAAGCCTCAAAGGTGAATGGCATAAGAAGGGCACCACCTGGCTCAGCCTGCTAACCCCTAGAGGACCCGTCTGCTACCCACATGACCCATTGTAAACATGTATTATTATTCATGATTGAGCTTCATTTGCTCTGTTCAGCGGAGTCTGGATTCTTGGCAGTCAGAGGGAGGGAATGGAGCTTCTTATGTCTAGTGCCAGGCTGTAGCCTCTGCATCTTAGTGGTCAGGTATAGCAGCTGTACTCAGACAGCACAATGCAGGTAGGTCGGACTCTGTCAGTGATGATGGAAGTGACATTGGCACTGAAGATTTATCAGTGATGAGCCCGCAGCTTGCTATCTGGTACCTTGGCACCACTAGAACTTGACAGAGGATACCAGGAACTGTTCCCTGTCACCACATTGGGGGTGCTTCCTTATTCCACTTTCACACTAAAAACACGGTCCAACATGGCTTATTGAACACCATCTCATGCCATGTCACAGCTGCTTGAAACCATGTTCACACTGCAAGCTGCACCCGGATTATTGCTGGGTCGTCCCTTTGCCGAAGCTTGGAGATTACATCATCTGAAAGCACCAGTTATCCAGCTCTCTGCTACCCTTAGCGTGTCCCAGGTCGGATAACCTTGGCTGCGCTTTCACACTGAGGACTACCCAGGTCAGTCCTGAGTTTGACCATGGTTGCGACTAGTGCAGTTACCAATACCCATTTCACACAGAGCCTCTGACACATACAACCGACTAGTTTGGCCTTGAGTAAAAATAAAGCAGCCAGTATTTACCCTGCACAGAAACAAAATAGCCCACCCAAATCTAATTCTCTCTGCACATGTTACACCTGTCCCCCCCCCCTTCCTGCAGTGCACATGGTTTTGCCCATTAGAGGAAGATTTTGCTTTTGCGATCAGCCCTGAATTAGGCCCAAACGCCTTTAAATAAAATCAATATAAATGGCGAGATATGATGTTACTGAGTATAATTGGGGAGTTTTGTGTTCATTAGTAATGCTTTCAATTCTTACAAATCATCTCAAATCACCATGTGATGTCACAGAATCTTCTCTCTCATGGGGGTGTCTTGAGCGTGTTGGTCATCTTTATGCTCATTTGCAGAGTGCGGATGGAGTTGGGACTCCTGTTTCAGAAGGATCTTTAGCCCCCAGCATAGGGCTGGTATACTGTAAGCCCCAATACTAAGGATGTCTGCAGCCGGCGTAGGAGCAGCAGTGCTGCCACATGCATCTGCAATAAGCTGTCTAAGAAGAAAAAGTGGACAGTGAATTAGCCCCACAGTAATCACAGTGCTGGGTATTTAGGACTGTGTGTCTGGAACCAAGTAAATAGCTCTTGGGAACAGCAGTGGAACCAGACAATGTCACTCACAGTTCAGTATCTATAGAAGGCAATATTACAAACCACTGACACTCTGGGGCATATTTATCACAATACACATTTTTAACATAAATATTTTTTGTGTAAATTCGCAGATTGAGAATGAATATTTTCCTATGAATTTACCATTTGTTTCTTGCCAGGAGACGGTTTCCAATAAGAGCCCGTCATGGGGAAGAGCTGGAAGCAGTGTACAAGTGTAATGCTATCGCACTGCTGCTTGCTTCAGGTCCCTAGCAGCCAATGCGTGGCCATCAGCTGGTGCATGCGTCACTGGGGTCCTATGGAGAGGGATCCGTAGGATTTAGCGAAACTACCCATAGGCTACTAAAGGAGATGGCACTACCTATCGGTGCCATGCCCAGGAATACATGGCATTACGTAGCTTGGTAAAACTGTTTCTATAGGGACTGCATTTGCACTCGGAAACGGAAAGGACCGCAGCCCTGTGATCACTCCATGGTACATCTGGGGAATCCTTAATATTTGTGGGTACCCCTTTTTCGGGGAATATCCCACAAATATTGAATGACTGGTTACCAGCCCCGTCAAAATGATTGAACAACATAGCAGTAATGTCAGCGCCTGAACTCAGTAACACTTGAACTACTTCATCGGGAGCTATTTAGTGGCCATGGGCGCTCAAAAAGAGTTGAGGAGCAACATTAGCCTTTCATTATACATGCTGAATAGGCCCCATTGTATGGGTGGCTACATACGGCAACCTGTTTGGATGTGATCATTATGACTTATAATAGTAATATGGGGGCCGCACAGGTGGCATAGCTATTCTGCTCTGCACCATAATGTGTGCTGAGTGTCTACTATACTGTATGTTAGACAACATACTGTAAATTTCAAGCACCAGTGGAGCATGGACTGATGTGAAATATTTTTCATAAGGCGCTGCATTATAATAACTTAATAAATACATGAATATTTCTGCTAGGCATAGCCTAATTTTATAATATCCCTTTTAGGCCGCCAACAATAACCCGGGTTATTGCATGTGAATGTACAGCAACCCGGGTTGCTGCGCAGCCTGAAAGGGGCCAGTTGAAATAACCTGTGCAGCGAGCACGATTGAAAATGGGTTCAACTCAGCTTGCAGTGCAGTGGGAGCAGGTAAGCCAGGTCCCGTTGACGGCTTAAGAAGGCACTTGGAGATCATCTCATCTCAATAAGCCCAAACGGGCTGTCAGTCTGAAAGGGGTCTCTGTCAGGTCGGTCCTGGGAAGGACTTGTGTACAAATCTCATGTGCGACCTGCCTCTGCGGTCTGAAAGGAATATAATAGATCTCTGTTAAGGTGTGAGCACACTAGCAGCTTGCAGTTGCTTCTTGTTTGCTTAATTGTTATTATAGGGCCCATTTATCATAGGATATTTGCGGATTATTCCCCGAAAACACCAGGGGAAGGGGGTGGGGGGGACTGCAAATATTTAGTATCACACAAATGTATTACTGAGGGACAGCAGCAGGTCTCTTTGGTATCTGCTGTGATCCCTCCATTCCCTACTGCAGCCGCAACACCCATAGGTACCATGTGGGATGCGAAGCTGCCATATTTACCAAGCTCCAGAATACAAAGCATTTCTGAGCTTGGCCTCCGCAGCTAACGCCATCTGAAGATGCCATTAGTCTATTGTACCCTCTGGCCTATTCTTCTCATAATTAGCTGGCACTGTGGGTGTAGATTGTTACATTCAGTGCGATTCTGGGTGCTAATATTGTGCCCAGATTGCATTGTAAGTGTGATTCTTGATAAATGGGCCCCTATATGAATAAGATTGACAGGAGGGTTTTGCAGGGAGATAAATGGATTATGGGAACTGAAAACAGTGGTACTCTAATTCATGCTGTGTCCAGAGTTAGTAACGATGTTAGCTGTGCTAGGCAAAGTGCTGCAGCAAAATATCGTAATATATATTTTCTCTGACATCCTAGTGGATGCTGGGTACTCCGTAAGGACCATGGGGAATAGACGGGCTCCGCAGGAGACTGGGCACTCTTTAAAGAAAGATTAGGTACTACATCTGGTGTGCACTGGCTCCTCCCTCTATGCCCCTCCTCCAGACCTCAGTTAGGGAATCTGTGCCCGGCCAGAGCTGGATGCACTTAGTGGGCTCTCCTGAGATCACTATAAAGAAAGTATTTGTTAGTTTTTTTTATTTTCAGTGAGATCTGCTGGCAACAGACTCACTGCTACGTGGGACTTAGGGGAGAGAAGCAAACCTACCTGCTTGCAGCTAGCTTGTGCTTCTAAGGCTACTGGACACCATTAGCTCCAGAGGGATCGAACACAGGGCCCGACCTCGATCGTCCGTTCCCGGAGCCGCGCCGCCGTCCCCCTTGCAGAGCCAGAACACGGAAGATTCCGGAGAAAATCGGCGGCTGAAGACTCTTCAATAAGGTAGCGCACAGCACTGCAGCTGTGCGCCATTGCTCCCACAGCACACCACACGCTCCGGTCACTGGTGGGTGCAGGGCGCTGGGGGGGGGGGGGGGGCGCCCTGGGCTGCAATTAGTATACCTTGAGTGGCAAACTGCACATAATACAGTTCTAAACTGTATATGTGCCTAATCCCCCGCCATAATTATCATTAAAAAAGCGGGAGAAGCCCGCCGCTGAAGGGGCGGGGCTATCTTCCTCAGCACAGCCAGCGCCATTTTCTCTTCACAGCTCCGCTGGAAGGACGCTCCCCAGGCTCTCCCCTGCAGTATACACTGCAGAAAGGGTAAAAAAGAGAGGGGGGGCACATAAATTTAGGCGCAAAATTGTGATATAAGCAGCTATTGGGGGAAAATTCACTTTGTGTATAGTGTAAATCCCTCTGTTATATAGCGCTCTGGTGTGTGCTGGCATACTCTCTGTCTCCCCAAAGGACTTTGTGGGGTCCTGTCCTCAGTCAGAGCATTCCCTGTGTGTGTGTGCGGTGTGTCGGTACGTCTGTGTCAACATGTTTGATGAGGACGCTTACGTGGAGGCGGAGCAGGTGCCAATAAGTGTGATGTCGCCCCCTGCGGGGCCGACACCAGAGTGGATGGATATGTGGAAGGTATTAACCGACAGTGTCAACTCCTTGCATAAAAGGTTCGATGACGCAGCTTTGGGACAGCCGGCATCTCAGCCCGCGCCTGCCCAGGCATCTCAGAGGCCGTCAGGGGCTCAAAAACGCCCGCTACCTCAGATGGCAGACACAGATGTTGACACGGAGTCTGACTCCAGTGTCGACGAGGTTGAGACAAATGTACAATCCACTAAGGCCATCCGATGCATGATTACGGCAATGAAAAATGTGTTGCACATTTCTGACATTAACCCGGTTACCACAAAAAAGGGTATTATGTTTGGGGAGAAAAAGCAACCAGTGGTTTTTCCCCCATCTGATGAGTTAAATGAATTGTGTGAAGAAGCGTGGTGTTCCCCAGATAAGAAACTAGTGATTTCTAAGCGGTTACTAATGGCGTACCCTTTCCCGCCAACGGACAGGTTACGCTGGGAGACATCCCCTAAGGTGGACAAGGCGCTCACACACTTATCAAAAAAGGTGGTACTGCCTTCTCAGGATATGGCCGCCTTAAAGGAGCCTGCGGATAGAAAGCAGGAGGCTATCCTGAAGTCTGTGTATACACACTCAGGTACTATACTGAGACCTGCAATTGCTTCAGCCTGGATGTGTAGTGCTGCAGCTGCTTGGTCTGATACCCTGTCAGACAACATTGATTCCCTCGACAGGGATACTATTTTGCTAACCATAGAACATATAAAAGACGTCGTCTTATATATGAGGGATGCACAGAGGGACATTTGCCGGCTGGCATCTAGAATTAATGCAATGTCCATTTCTGCCAGGAGAGTATCATGGACTCGGCAGTGGACAGGTGATGCTGATTCTAAAAGGCACATGGAAATTTTGCCTTGTAAGGGTGAGGAATTGTTTGGGGACGGTCTCTCGGACCTCGTGTCCACAGCAACAGCTGGGAAGTCGACTTTTTTACCTCAGGTTCCCTCACAGCCTAAGAAAGCACCGTATTATCAAGTACAGTCCTTTCGGCCTCAGAAAGGCAAGCGGGTCAGAGGCGCGTCCTTTCTGCCCAGAGGCAGGGGTAGAGGGAAAAAGCTGCACCAGATAGCCAGTTCCCAGGAACAAATATCCTCCCCTGCTTCCACTAAGTCCACCGCATGACGCTGGGGCTCCACAGGTGGAGCCAGGTGCGGTGGGGGCCCGTCTCCGGAACTTCAGCGACCAGTGGGTTCGCTCACAGGTGGATCTCTGGGTTCTACAGGTATCTCAGGGATACAAGCTGGAGTTCGAGACGTCTCCCCCTCGCAGTTACCTCAAATCAGCCTTGCCTGCTACTCCCAAGGAAAGGGAGGTAGTACTGGCGGCAATTCACAAGCTGTACCTCCAGCAGGTGATAATCAAAGTTCCTCTCCTTTAACAGGGACGAGGTTACTATTCCACAATGTTTGTGATACCGAAACCAGACGGTTCGGTGAGACCCATTCTAAATTTGAAATCCTTGAACACTTATATAAGGAAGTTCAAGTTCAAAATAGAATCGCTCAGGGCGGTTATTGCAAGCCTGGAAGAGGGGGATTTTATGGTGTCACTGGACATCATGGATGCTTCCCTACATGTCCCCATTTACCCACCTCACCAGGAGTACCTCAGGTTTGTGGTACAGGACTGCCATTACCAATTCCAGACGTTGCCGTTTGGTCTGTCCACGGCACCGAGGGTATTTACCAAGGTAATGGCTGAAATGATGATACTCCTTCGAAAGAAGGGAGTTATAATTATCCCGTACTTGGACGATATCCTTATAAAGGCGAGGTCCAAGGAGCAGTTGTTGGTCGGAGTAGCACTATCTCAGGAAGTGCTACAACAGCACGGCTGGATTCTGAATATCCCAAAGTCGCAGCTGGTTCCTACGACGCGTCTGCTGATATTGGGCATGTTTCTGGACACAGAACAGAAGAAGGTGTTTCTCCCGGAGGAGAAGGCCAAGGAGTTGTCATCTCTGGTCAGAGACCTCCTGAAACCAAAACAGGTGTCGGTGCATCATTGCACGCGAGTCCTGGAAAAGATGGTAGCTTCTTACGAAGCAATTCCCTTCGGCAGGTTCCATGCAAGGAATTTTCAGTGGGACCTGTTAGACAAGTGAGGATCGCATCTTCAGATGCATCGGATGATCACCCTGTCCCCGAGGGCCAGGGTGTCTCTGCTGTGGTGGCTGCAGAGTGCTCATCTTCTCGAGGGCCGCAGATTCGGCATTCAGGACTGGGTCCTGGTGACCACGGATGCAAGCCTCCGAGGTTGGGGAGCAGTCACTCAGGGAAGAAACTTCCAAGGACAATGGTCGAGTCAGGAGACTTCCCTACACATAAATATTCTGGACCTAAGGGCCATTTACAATGCCTTAAGTCAAGCAGAACCCCTGCTTCAAAACCAGCCGTGCTGATTCAGTCAGACAACATCACGGCTGTCGCCCATGTAAACCGACAAGGCGGCACAAGAAGCAGGATGGCGTTGGCAGAAGCCACAAGGATTCTCCGATGGGCGGAGAATCACGTGCTAACACTGTCAGCAGTGTTCATTCCGGGTGTGGAAAACTAGGAAGCAGACTTCCTCAGCAGGCACGACCTCCACTCGGGAGAGTGGGAACTTCATCCAGAAGTCTTCACGCAGATTGTAAACCGTTGGGAACGGCCACGGGTGGACATGATGGCGTCCCGCCTCAACAAAAAGCTAAAAAAGTATTGCGCCAGGTCAAGAGACCCTCAGGCGATAGCTGTGGACGCACTAGTGACACCGTGGGTGTACCAGTCGGTTTATGTGTTCCCTCCTCTTCCTGTCATACCCAAGGTACTGAGGATAGTAAGTGAGAGAGGAGTAAGAACCATACTCGTAGTTCCGGATTGACCAAGAAGAACTTGGTACCCAGAACTACAAGAAATGATCTCGGAGGACCCATGGCCTCTGTCTCTCAGACAGGACCTGTTACTGCAGGGGCCCTGTCTATTCCAAGACTTACCGCGGCTGCATTTGAAGGCTTGGCGGTTGAACGCCGGATCGTAACGGAAAAGGGCGTTCCAGATGAAGTGATTCCTACGCTGTTAAAGGCTAGGAAAGACGCTGCCTGAAGTTCAGACGTTGTTAAGGGAGTGCTGCATATTCAGCCCCCTTTTGTTCCTCCAGTGACACCTTGGGATCTCAACGTAGTGTTGGATTTCCTAAAATCACATTGTTTTGAGCCACTTCAGACCGTGGAGTTGAAGTATCTCACGTGGAAAGTGGTCATGCTTTTGGCCTTGGCTTCGGCTAGGCGTGTGTCAGAATTGGCGGCTTTGTCATGTAAAAGCCCTTATCTGATCTTCCATATGGACTGGGCAGAATTGAGGACTCGTCCCCAATTTCTCCCTAAGGTGGTATCAGCGTTTCATTTGAACCAACCTATTGTGGTGCCTGCGGCTACTCGGGACTTGGAGGATTCCAAGTTGCTGGACGTAGTCCAGCCCTGGAAATCTATGTTTCCAGGACGGCTAGAGTCAGAAAAACTGACTCGCTGTTTATCCTGCATGCACCCAACAAGCTGGGTGCTCCTGCTTCTAAGCAGACTATTGCTCGCTGGATCTGTAGCACGATTCAACTTGCACATTCTGCGGCTGGACTGCCGCATCCTAAATCAGTAAAAGCCCATTCCACGAGTAAGGTGGGCTCTTCTTGGGCGGCTGCCCGAGGGGTCTCGGCTTTTCAACTTTGCCGAGCTGCTACCTGGTCGGGGTCAAACACGTTTGCAAAATTCTACAAGTTTGATACCCTGGCTGAGGAGGACCTTGAGTTTGCTCATTCGGTGCTGCAGAGTCATCCACACTCTCCCGCCCGTTTGGGAGCTTTGGTATAATCCCCATGGTCCTTACGGAGTACCCAGCATCCACTAGGACGTCAGAGAAAATAAGAATTTACTCACCGGTAATTCTATTTCTCGTAGTCCGTAGTGGATGCTGGGAGCCCGTCCCAAGTGCGGACTTCTGCAATACTTGTATATAGTTATTGCTTAACTATAGGGTTATTGTTCTGAGCCATCTGTTGAATGAGGCTCAGCTATTGTTCATACTGTTAACTGGGTATAGTTATCTCAAGTTGTACGGTGTGATTGGTGTGGCTGGTATGAGTCTTACCCTGGATTCCAAATCCTTTCCTGGTAATGTCAGCTCTTCCGGGCACAGTTTCCCTAACTGAGGTCTGGAGGAGGGGCATAGAGGGAGGAGCCAGTGCACACCAGATGTAGTACCTAATCTTTCTTTAAAGAGTGCCCAGTCTCCTGCGGAGCCCGTCTATTCCCCATGGTCCTTACGGAGTACCCAGCATCCACTACGGACTACGAGAAATAGAATTACCGGTGAGTAAATTCTTATTTTTTTTTATATTTGCAGATTACAACTACAAAACCAACTAAAAAGGATTTTGTTTCTTTAAACAGTTGGGATCTTTGTAAACTTGCTGCATTGATATAGATTATCAGTATACAGTGTGCAGCGTGTGTTGCTAGATGGTTATGTAAGAGAATGACACTGCTTCCAAGCTCAGTCACTGGTCTCATCTTTCACACGGGAACTGAGCTGGGATTCCCTGCTTCATACTTATGGTATTTTCTTAGCAGTGAAACATGCCTTAAGTCAGGAAAAGTTCAACAATTCCGGCTATTCTAATGTACTTCTTCAAAGCATCCCTTTGTTGCACAACTAAAATACATGGCATAACTCATGAATACCATAAAGAATAACAAAGTGGATTATAAAGAACACATTTTGCACATTAAAGTGCAACTATCTCTTGTTTTGAAACATTGTGTGAAATGTGCTGTCCCATTATCAAGATGTAGTTTGAAGTGCTGCCCGTGAAAAAATGATTATATAGCTGATCCATTTATACATTCCACTGTGTAAGTCACAAACAATGAGTGAGGTCACCTAAGTGGCCAGTGTTTCCTAGGTTACATACCTGTAGGTCTCATAAATTGAGCTGAGTACATTGCTTTTAGATATAGCAAAACTGCCTTAGAGATATAACTACAGATTTGTTCTGATTACAGTTTTTATAACACTATGGGGGTAATTCTGAGTTGATCGCAGCAGGATTTTTGTTAGCAGTTGGGCAAAACCATGTGCACTGCAGGTGGGGCAGATATAACATTTGCAGAGAGAGTTAGATTTGGGTGGGTTATTTTGTTTCTGTGCAGGGTAAATACTGGCTGTTTTATTTTATACTGCAATTTAGATTGTAGATTGAACACACCACACCCAAATCTAACTCTATCTGCACATGTTATATCTGCCTCCCCTGCAGTGCACATGGTTTTGCCCAACTGCTAACAAAGATCCTGCTGCGATCAACTCAGAATTACCCCCTATGGGCGGTATCCTATTAGCCATGGTAAAATCACACTTTTTCCCAATGTTTCACCAATGTTTTTTTACAGGCTATCCAATACCTTTCCTCCCGAAAACACACAAGTTCAGTGAAACCTGTGTGTTTTCGGTGGCCGCAGCCCCAAAATGGGACTGCTTTCAGGGATTTGGTTTCGCATTCCTGAAGTAGGTGAAACGAAACCCCTGATAAGCCGTGCCTTGCCCTGGCTTATCGGGGCTAATTGGATAGCCCCAGATGCACCAATTACTCGCGGTCCATTACCGCAGGTAATAGGGGATTCAGTAAGTTTTCCGGACAGTCGGGATCCCGACAGTCAAAATCCTGACATTAAGTGCAGCGTGTCCCCACGCTTCGGGCTCGGTGGCAAGCTTTGTTCGCCACATTATTATATTCCCCCTTGGGTGGTGGCGTGGACCACCACCCTAGTGGGAATACCGGGCGGCGGTCAGGATTTCGACCGCCGGCATTTTGACTGTTGTCGTTATTTCGACCACCGGGATCCCGACTGTCGGGAAATTAACTGCATCCCATAATAGGATGCCGTCCATGTTTTAAAAGGCACAGATTTGATTCTGTAACAGATTCAGATTTAGTCAGCTACAAGTGCATTAGTGAGGTTGGGCACTCATGCTGGCCAATGAGGTCTGGCTCTTAGTATTCGGGTTCACCCCAAAGATGTTTGAGGAGGTCATGGTCTTCCACATTAAACAATGCAAACAGTTTTCTGATGACCCTAAGTCTGTGGGGGCACTGTCATATAGAAACAGGGAAGATCCTTCCTCAAACTGTTGCCACAAAGTTGGAAGCATACAATTCTCTAGAATGTCATTGTATGAGTGCTTTGTAGCATGGGGTTCTCTCTTCACTGCAACTAAGGAGTCCAGATGAAAAACAGCCTCATCTACAAAACTTTTGGCTGTGCTTTACTTCACTCCAGCAGACATTTACTATTGCTCATTGTGATCTTAGGCTTGTCTGCGACTGCTCACCCATGGAAACCCAAATCATGAATTCCCAACGTACAGTTCTTGTGCTACTGTTACTTCCAGATACATATCGGAACACTGTAGAGAGAGAGTTGCTTGATTTTGTGAGCTATTTGCTTTAGTACTTGCCAATTTCAAGCTTGTGTGGCCTACTGCTTTGCAGCTGAGTCGTTGTAGCTCCTAGACGTTTCCACTGCACACCGACATCTGCCTCAGTCATGTCAGAGTTTAGTTTTGTAAAATAAAAAGTAATAAGTATGGGGTGAGGATCATGGGCCTAATTCAGACCTGATCGCAGCAGCAAAATTGTTCTCTAATGGGCAAAACCATGTGCACTGCAGGGGGGCAGATATAACGTGCAGAGAGAGTTAGATTTGGGTGGGTTATTGTGTTTCTGTGCAGGGTAAATACTGGCTGCTTTATTTTTACACTGCAATTTAGATTTCAGTTTAAACTCAACCCACACAAATCTAACTCTCTCTGACATGTTATATTTGCCCCACCTGCAGTGCACATGGGGGGTCATTCCGAGTTGTTCGCTCTGTATTTTTTTCTCGCAACGGAGCAATTAGTCGCTAATGCGCATGCGCAATGTCCGCAGTGCGACTGCGCCAAGTAAATTTGCTATGCAGTTAGGTTTTTTACTCACGCCATTACGAGGTTTTTTCTTCGTTCTGGTGATCGTAATGTGATTGACAGGAAGTGGGTGTTTCTGGGCGGAAACAGGCCGTTTTATGGGTGTGTGCGAAAAAACGCTACCGTTTCTGGGAAAAACGCGGGAGTGGCTGGAGAAACGGAGGAGTGTCTGGGCGAACGCTGGGTGTGTTTGTGACGTCAAACCAGGAACGACAAGCACTGAACTGATCGCAGATGCCGAGTAAGTCTGGAGCTACTCAGAAACTGCTAAGAAGTGTCTATTCGCAATTCTGCTAATCTTTCGTTCGCAATTTTGATAAGCTAAGATTCACTCCCAGTAGGGGGCGGCTTAGCGTGTGCAAAGCTGCTAAAAGCAGCTTGCAAGCGAATAACTCGGAATGACCCCCATGGTTTTTGCCCATTAGAAAACAATTTTACTGCTGCGATCAGGTCTGAATTAGGCCCCTTATCTCCCTATTCTTCACACAAAAAAGATGGGAACACACATGCGACATAATGTACAAACTACAGAATATTGGTACTTTGCGCATTTGCAGGACCCGTTATGCACATGCGCGAACAGACCCTGCAATGAAGGTGGCAGGATGGCAGCAGGCTGTCAGTGATTGATAGTCTGCTGCTGTCTGGGCGAGATTCCTGGCCTTTTTAACAGGCACAAGTTGCCCGATGGTCAGTGAGAAAATGGATGCTGTGTCCTAGGATGCTTGTAATAGACGCCTCTGCTGCATTACAATACAGTGCTATCACTGCTGCTTCCAACTCCAGCCACACCTGAATCAGGCATTTTACTTGATAAAGGAAACACTCTGTAGACAAAAACATTATACCAAGTGATCTGGAGGGAAGGATTGAACACCCAGATGTTGCAGTACTATTTAAATAAGCTTTTATACACGGTCCAGCCATATTATTATGACCACCAGCTAGGTGCAGTGACCAACTGTTTGCTTCAGAGCCCCATACGTAGCAGGGTTCGCTTAACTGTCATTTTAGACACACGTCTGGTAGCCCCCAGGTTCATTTTGATGATGAGCTGCTCTACTGTAGCATTTCGGTCGGCCTCACACACCTTCGAAGCCTACGTTCACCTGTTATAAAAATGGTTTGTGGTGCTCTGCAGTTTCTACGTCGGTTATTCGCATTTGTCCAGTCACGGTACAGCCTCACCACAGCAGCACACGCACAGATCACAAACTGCGCTGTTCCAGAAATACTGCCACCCTTGGCCCGAAAGCCAATAATCATCCCTTTTTGCAGCTCAGATAAATCGCCCCTTTTACCCATGACAGCATCGAATTATATGTGTGCAGACGGCCTATCGAACACCTTAAATACCCACCGAACCAGCGCACGACACGTGACTTACTTCATGGGACGTCAAATGTAGGAGGTGGTCATAACAATGTGACCCGACCATGTATATTCTTTATCTGATATCTTGGTTGATCTCAAATATTTATTTACTCTTCCACACAAAAATGAGAGAATACTGCCATTCACCACCCCTAATTAGTGCACTTAATAAACCAGGGTTCTCAAACTAGGGGTCAATTTCATTTAGAACAGGGGTATTTTTCCTGGGCGGGAGTACAAATATTCTACCCACTTACACTATGTGGGACTCTCTTGAAATATTCCTTAGTTTTCCAGGGTGCATATAGTTTCACTCTAGGGGGTGTAGTTACTAAAGTGCGGGTTTATAGTAGTGGAGAGTGGCCAGAGGGGGTAATTCAGACCTGATCATAGCAGCAAATTTGTTAGCAGTTGGGCAAAACCAAGTGCACTGCAGGTGGGGCAGATATAACATTGTAGAGAGAGTTAGATTTGGGTGGGTTATATTGTTTCTGTGCAGGGTAAATACTGGCTGCTTTATTTTTACACTGCAATTTAGATTTCAGTTTGAACACACCCCACCCAAATCTAACTCTGTCTGCACATGTTACATCTTCCCCCCCTGCAGTTCACATGGTTTTGCCCAACTGCTAACAAATTTACTGCTACGATCAGGGGGTAAATTTACTAAAATGGGAATTCTATTTAAGATGGGATGTTGCCCATAGCAACCAATCAAATTCTACTTCTCATTTATCTAGCACCTTCTAGAAGATAATACCTGGAGTCTGATTGGTTGCTATGGGTAACATCCCATCTTATATAGAACGCCCATCTTAGTAAATTTAACCCCAGGTCTGAATTACCCCCAGTAAGGGAGAGATAGGGAACACTTGGTACTTTACCTCATGTGTGGAAAAACAAATTTTCCATAGTGAAGGCCATATACTTCTTACAAGCCTGCCTTTAAAGAAAAGATATAGGAAATATGAGGGGTCTTTCTTGTCCCTATTTTCTAGCAGGGGATGACTACTTTCATACCAATAGATTAGAAAGCACTTACTAATGTAACTTTATACATACAGTTCATTGTGCGATAAATGTTAAAATTGCCTATTTTTGTGATATTATGTCTTTAACGGTATTATGATGAAAACTTAATAAGTAATACATATCCTATATAATAAAAGGCTAACGCTGCTCCTCACCTCTATGGGGGGGGGGGGGTTGCACTCCGGCAGCCACTAGATGGTGCCCGACGGAGCAATTAAAGTGTTGCTCCATTCGGGCGTGCATAGCCGCCGGTGCTGACATTACCGTTACCGTATGTTGTTCCGTCATTTTGACAGGCTGGTAGCTAGTAATATATATGTATATTAGAAGTCACCTTGGAGTTGTGACCAGTATTAAAGTTCTCCTGCGTACAGTAAATAAGGAACTCCGCAGGCATTGTGATACAGTAGCACTGCGGTGGTACGAGGAACAGCCACTGAACACTATGAACTGACTGCTCGGAGGGGAATACTATAATGTTTTGACTACACTAATGTACCAAAAACAATAGAAATAAAAAAGACGTACAAACCCAAACAGCAGTTTTCCTATTGTTTTACATGATGGCATTGACCTGAACTTATATACCGTCTTGTGAGGTTCCAGCTGGTCTTTCATTGTCCTTGGGAAAAAGTAAGAGTGGCTAAAATTTCAACTAACAAAGATGGCCTTTCAATCAGCCACAACAGCTGGAAGAGCCTTTCAGCTGCTGAATTCTCATATCCAGACTTATAGAAACCTGATACTTTAACCCTTTGGCGCCAACAATTTTATATGTTTATAGTATACAGTATATAATGTTTGGCATTTTGGAACCATAACTTTCAATGCTTTCTCTATCAAAGTAAGTAGAAGTTCAGGAAAGATAAGGGCGCATAGCTAGCAGCTCGGGCATCTATTTGCAGTAAAAAAGAAATACAGATCTGTCCCCTTCATCCAGCCTCCAAACGGGCCACATGTGCGTACTAATCGTGACTGTGACTAGCCATGGGATGCACCCATACGATCCGGGGGATTGTGGGTGTTTGCGCAGTGCCCACGCACAAGAGTGGTATTAGTGCAGTGTGCATGGGGGGGGGGGGGGGGAGTGGCAGGGTGAACAGTGTTAGTGCAGTGTATGCAGGAAGGGGGTGCAGAGTGAGAACTACTAGTGCAGTCTGTGCGGGTTGGGGGTACAGGGTAAGCACTGTTAGTGCAGTGCATGGGGAGAGGGGGTGCAGGAGTGTAGTATGTGTAGGGACGGGGTGCAGGATGAGTGGTATTAATGAAGTGTGTGTGGGGAGGGGGTAGACGGTGAGTGCAAGGAGTGCATTGTATGTGGGGAAGGGGTGCAGGGTGAGCGGTAGTAGTGCAGTATGTGCAAGTGATAGTTGATGAGTGCAGTGGGTGCAGGGTGAGTGGTACGAGTGTAGTGTGTGCAGGGAGCGGGTGCAGGGTGAGTGGTAGGAGTGCAGTGTTTGCGGGGAAGGGGTGCAGGGTGAGGTGCAGTGTGTGCAGGGAGCGGTGCAGAGTGAGTGGGTAGTGTAGGAGAGCAGTGTGTGTGGTGAGGGGGTGCAGGGTGAGGGGTAATGTAGGAGTGCTGTGTGTTTGGGTAGGGTGTGCAGAGTGAGTAGGAGTGTAGTGTGTGCAGGGAGGGGGTGCAGGGTGAGTGGTAGGAGCGCAGTGTGTGCAGGGAGGGGGTGCAGGGTGAGTGGTAGGAGTGCAGTGTTTGCGGGGAAGGGGTGCAGGGTGAGGTGCAGTGTGTGCAGGGAGCGGTGCAGAGTGAGTGGGTAGTGTAGGAGAGCAGTGTGTTTGGTGAGGGGTAATGTAGGAGTGCTGTGTGTTTGGGTAGGGGGTGCAGGGTGAGTAGGAGTGTAGTGTGTGCAGGGAGGGGTTGCACGGTGAGTGGTAGTGTAGTGCAGTGTGTGCAGGGTAAAGGGTAGTGTAGGAGAGCAGTGTGTGAGGGGAGAGAGTGCAGGGTGAGAGGTAGTGTAGTTCAGTATATGTGGGCAGAGGGTGCAGAGTGAGATGTAGTGTTGGAGAGCAGTTTGTGTGGGTAGGGGTGCAGGGTTAATTATTGGACTAATTAATAAGCTAATTGGAAACTTCCAATTGCTTAATTAGTCATTAGAGTGGTGTCCAAGTGGTTCCAAAGCAAATCCCGACAATTATTCCTTAAAATAAGTATTTTCTGCAACTGCAGAAAACTCCATGGTGTGAGATTTTTGGAAAATTCTCTCCCAATTGAATAAGCCCGTATATATGGATAAAAAGAATGAGGTATGCGCTCACCAGATGGCTGGAAATTTTTTTTATGGTTTTATAGAGTCATCAAAGTAACAATGACTTTGTATTTACTGTGATGCCTCAATGACAGGTAATATTGTTTCTTCCAATCTGTTGAGTGCACCCCTCTTTCTCTTCATCCTTTGGGATCTGGACTAATGTCCTAAGTGGATTTGTAGTTCTGATTTTAATTGGCTCTGCACCCCGGTGACCTCCAGGGACCATCCTTATGGAACCTGTCCTCTCCCTCATTGTTGCGAATTGGAAATTTTCCAGAGGCGAGTCCTACAAAAATGGGCAAGTATGGTTAAAGTTCTGATTCAGAGGTGTATGAAAATGCTGTTACAGCTGTGATTTAGGACCCTATTCAGGTTGGATCGCAACTCGCGATCCAACCGCAAAAAATACGATGATGATGCATGCGCAGGGCCCATCCTGCGCATACGCCCGCATTTACTGTGGGGCGTCAAAGCTCCATTTCCTAGGTGGAGACGGAGCGTTGCAGGGGCGGCGGCAGTCGAACGGGGGGCATAGCGTGGGCGCGATCTGGGTGACGTCACAGGCAGCCGCTCCGATCAAAAAGATAACGCGGCCCTCCTGCTGTCGCAGCCAGGCTGCGCTGGCAGGAGGCTTCCCTAGTTTATGCGATCACGCTGAAATTGTGGTGCGACCGCAATTTCAGTGTGGCATGCTGGGCGGCCTTGCCACGCGATAAGCGCCCCCCCCAGCATGCGACTCAAAAGGATTGCAAATTCTGCTAAAAAGCTGGAAGTAAGACGCCGGAGCAATTGTAACTGTGTATGGGATTGGCACGCGCCTGGAACGGTCATGACACGCCTTCATTTGAGCCGCCAGTCCCCTGTTACCTCCCAAACTTTCCCAATCTATCACTCACTTTTCAAAGAAATCCTCACCGCGTCCGTCACCGCAGACCATCAGGATGCATGACTAATGTGACCCATACATGTGCAGTGGCAAAACATCACTCTGCAACATACAACATTGCGTTAATATCTGAGTCAGACTTTAAATCCAGTCATCACGGGAGGAGTTGGAGGTAACAGATAGATCCCATGCTACTGTGGGTGACCTGTTTATTGTACTGTATAGATAGAGCAATATGGGTCTCATCACTAACATACAGAGTAACTATTGCAGCGTCAGACCTATAATGGATACTCTGTGCAATGTTGGATCGTATCTGTGATACATGCTTCTCTGTATCTGTCAGTTTGAGGGCGTACAATTTTATTTTAGAATTCTGGGCACAATCTATAGTATCCCTTGGGAAGATTAACAGAATATTGTTTAAGTGTATTAGATTGTAAACACAGATATCATCATGTGCATTTGATCACAAAGTTCCTCCGCCTGCAGCACTGTGAGGGCAGAACACCAGTGGTAGCAGCCGGAAAAGATGGCTCGTTACACTTTAGTTATGGAGCTACAATAAATAATTAAAAATTCAATCAAATAAAAATCTATAACATAATAATTTTGTAATAGAAATAAATCCGCTTTCATTTGAATATAACGTTTTTGCAAGTCCAGTGTAAGATAATCTTACAAAAGTGTACATAAAAGTGATAATTCATAATGCTGTCATTAATGTATTCCCTGCATTCTTCCTGCAACTCTTGCTGAACACGAAGATCAAAAAAATGAGAAAGCGCTATTCACATCTGATGTGGATTTTATTTTTCATTCATTATCAGTTTTTACTAAAAGCACATTAAATGTATTCAGTGCCGGCCGGCAATACACAAGAAAAATAATAAAATATTACAATAAAATTAATAATATTCTAGACATAACTTTTCATCTGCATATTGTGAGTATGATGACTCTAATTTATACTGTATCTAAGTTATAACAATGCACATAATGTATTAGCCCGAGGATCCTCTTCTTATCCTCAGATATTTTGTTACTATTATGCTCAGGCAGATGGTAATCGTGTGTCTTTATAACAATATTAGACAATGCTTATGTCCGTGCGTTCCAAATTAATGGAGTGCGTATATGAAGAATAAATTAGACAGTCCTGTTGTTGATTTATAACGGATATTAATTGCAGTTTATGAAAGAAAGCTGATATGAATATGGTCACTGTACCACAGTGTATAATTGAAAAGTACCGTATTTGAAACCTCTGTTCAGACGCAATGGTAGAGATGCTTCTCCTGGCTGAATGTAGGCCTTTAGTTGGAGTTGAACAGGTGTCCGCTCGTATCCACGGTGTGTTTGCTTTTTCCTCCCGGCCGGTGTGCACCACCCTCGGCCTTATCCGGAGTCCGTGTGCGGTTGATGGAGGGATTTTTCTCACCTCCACAGGAACTGTGTTCAGCTGGCCGGCTGATGAACTCGGTCTGCAGTGTGCTGTGACCGGAGATGCTGACAGACGCGTTTCTCCGCCTATTAGTGAATATCGGCGGCTTCCTCAGTGTCATAAACTTTCTCCCCTAACTCCTCCTCATTAAATACCCATTACATTGGTATGTCCATGTGCATTCAATTAGTTGATTATTCCTTTTCTCCCCAGACACATGTCCTATCTTAATTTCATTAAATATTCCTTTCCATATTACCTGGGAAGCACTTTATATATACATATATAAAAGCATAATATGCAATTCAAATATTTAAAAAGACACATATAAAAACAAATTTTTAGAATACACTGTTTTGTATTGCCAATATCACATGTATTGCTACACAGCTATAATAATTACATTCTTTTGCATTTATATTTTTTCATTTATTTCCTTTTGTATTTATATAAATAAATGATTTTAATTATTATTATTTAGTTAGCATGAAAAAATAATAATGCGTTTATTTCTTCATTTAAAAAACTCCACTGATTTTATTAGTATTTATAAAGAATTCCTATCAATTGTCAAAATCTCATAAACAATATATATCTCTCCACCATTGTTTATTTATTTATTTAGGTCTATACTTATTCAATAAATATTATACTAGGTCTTCTAGTTCTAATGTATCCTAGGAGTCCCACATGTACATATTCCTTAGTTTGTATATATATATATACACACGTGCATAAGTGAACATATAAACACATGTGTGTGCATTTATTAGTGGACAGATTCCTTGTCCTCTCTATACTCCATTTAGTTCAACCGTGTCATTCAGGCCTAGGGGAACCATGGTGTCCAAAAGAAAAATCCAGTAGGCCTCACGCCTACGGAGCCTGTTAAAACGATCACCCCCTCTACTTGTAGTTTTAATGTGTTCAATACCTATCATGGTCATGTTCTCCCATCTTGCCTTTTGACACTGTATCACATGATCTGACAGGGGATGTTTGGCTCCTCTGATAATATTCCTCCTATGCTCCATAAATCTTATATGCAGGGTTCTTGTAGTCCGCCCCACATATTGTTTTCCACATTGACAGGAAATTAAATATATAACAAATGTAGAGGTACAATTAATGAAATCTTTAATGGGATATATCTCCCCTGTTGTATGGGATTTGTAATTAACACTTTTTTTTAGGTATATTAACACAAGACTGACAGTTAACTTTGCCGCACCTATGATATCCTATTGGTCGTACGGGGAGCCATGTATTCTGTATTTTGGAAGTAGATGTCCTTTCCTTAACAAAATGGCTGGGTACTAATTTTTTACGCAGATTGTCAGCCTTCCTAAAGATCATGGATCCTTTCGGATTTATAAGTGGCTTCAATACATCATCCAAGAGTAACAACGAAGTATTTTTCCTTATTACTTGACTGATTTTGTGTGCACAACTGTTATATTGTGTAATGAATGCCATGCTTCTATCATTCTTATTACCTATTGCATGACCTTTTTCTTTCTTGTTCTTAGGTACAAGTAATTGTTCTCTTTGCATTTTTTCGGCTTCTAAAAATGCTTTTTCTAATAAATCTTGAGGGTAACCTTGTTTAGAAAATGATTCCATAAGTGTAGTAGCTTGCATTCTATAGGTAGTAATGGAGGTGCAATTGCGTCTTAGACGTACAAATTGACCCCTGGGGATATTGTCCTTCCAACATTGTTTATGGGAACTTTGGTAATTAAGATATTTATTATGATCTACTTCTTTATTAAATGTTTTTGTAACCAGTTTTTCCTGCTCAATTGTCAGCTCTATATCAAGAAAACTAATGTTGCTTTTACTAAAATTAAACGTGAATTTTAATCCGTACTCATTGTTATTTAAACTATTTGTGAACAATTGTAGTGAATCTAATGTACCACCCCAAATAATAAACAAATCATCTATATATCGGCCATAGTAGATCAGATCCGCCCCGAGTCCACTACCCCACACATGTTCCTCCTCAAACTTACCCATGTATAGGTTTGCGAGACTCGGAGCGAATCTGGCCCCCATGGCCGCACCCCGTGTCTGCAAATAATAATGAGTGTCAAACATAAAATAATTATGTGATAAAATAAATTTAATTGCTTTTAAAACAAAGACACGTAGAGAGTCCGCAAGATCACTTTGTTTTAAATAATACTCAACCGCAGATATTCCTTTATCGTGTGGTATATTCGAGTATAATGCCTCGACATCACAAGTTAGTAAATAATAATTGTTTTTCCACACAATCGTGTTAATAACATTCAAAAAATGTTGTGTGTCTTTTATGTGTGATCTAAGACCCTCCACGTGTCCCTGCAAATAGTGATCAACAAAAAAGGACAAATTATTAGTGAGTGATCCCACCCCCGAAATTATAGGTCGACCCGGTGGATTAATAAGTGACTTATGAATTTTAGGTAACACATAAAAAGTGGGTGTGATGGGGTGTGCACAAAATAAAAAGTTTTGAGTTTCTCTTGATATAGAGCCCTCCTCATATGCAAAGTCTAATAATTCATTAAGTTGTTTTTGGAATAGGACGGTGGGGTTTGAATCTATGCTCTGATAGAAATGCCCATCTCGTAGCTGTCTATAACACTCTGAGGTGTAATCCTCCGTGTTTAGGATTACAACCCCACCGCCCTTATCTGCAGATTTTATTATGATTGATGTGTCTCCTTGTAATGTTTTTAGGGCCTTTCGTTCCCCAGGGGTCAAGTTATCCCAATATTTGCACTCCTCCGATTTTTCACAGATGTCCCTAAAGTTGGCCAGTGTGGCTTTATAAAAGCTATCTACATATGGCCCCTTGTAAGCTAAAGGGTAAAAATCTGTTTTCTTTTTAAATAAATGATTCTTTACATCATAGATTGGAATCTTACTTTCTATTATGGGTCTCTCTGTGGCTCCTTCCTGCTCCAGATATTCGAGGATCTCCAACGCATTAGAATCATCCTCATCCAATATTATGGGCATTTCATCATTTTTGCTATTTTTTAAAGCTTTGAGGGCAAAATACCTTTTCCTACTTAATGTACGGATGTACCGATTTAGATCGACAAAAAGCTGGAACAGGTTAGGTTTGGCCACAGGAGCATAATTTAATCCCTTTTCAAGTAAATTCTTCTCTTCCTCTGTTAATACTCTCTTGGATAGATTAAATATAACTTTTGCTGAACACATTGGGCCTGAATCATGTATATGTGTGGAATAGCACGGCTGCAAGGAAGCTGCTGTACAATTCTGTCTAGCTAAAGTTCTAACGCAGCAGAAGGCGTCTGTAGGAGATAGACGCCTCCTGTTCACATTAGCAAGGATCCAAGTGCTGCGTCTGAGGATGCAGCATCGGATCACCATCGATTCGCTATGGTTACAGGCACTGTGCTCAAGCTGGCCATACGATCTGAACACAGGGGTCCAGGAAGTCTGCGTCCAACAATGCAGACCTGGTGCCAGATGCCAACCCGCCCTGCCTTTTACACGCCACAGTATGTAAATCATGCTACAACTGACAGGGGCTGCAAGCGGTATCGCAAGATCTGTTCTGTGCCTGCACAGACCGCCAAACATCGTATATGTACACAAACCATCGGGTTTGCATACAAATATGAATCAGGTACATTGTTGCTTATGCAGCAGACTGAATGCAAGTCAGTTGTAGCTACCCTTGCACTACCTGCATGAAACTAAGGGCCTTACGCACTACCGATGTTGGATGTGGTGGAGCAATTTGTTTGAAACTGTGCGTACATTTTAGTCACATCAATACGCCAAACTGGTGTTCAAGCAACTCTGTATTAATTGCCTGATGATTTATAGCTAGGGCCAGGGGCGGATTGGGAACAAGAAGTGGCCCTGGAAAAATTTGTACTAGTGGCCCCACATGGACAGCACCAGAGGTGTAAGGTCTAGCCATGGGCCATGGCAGCAGCACCCTCCCCCCTAGACTTTCCAGATAGTGGGCATGTCCAGCATCAAGGGGGAAGTTAAAAGGAAATAAAATTAAATTTTATGAGCACATTGGGGTCGATTCAATTCGGCAATTTAAGAATAGTGCCGGGAATTAGCTCCCGACGCTATTCAATTCAGCTAAAGTTAAGTCGGCGAAAGCCTGTTCTCGCCGACTTAACAGGTAGTTTTGTCGGGAGAACGGGCATTCTCCGACTTAACTACCCGCGGCGATGCTGATTCACGACAGAATCAGCCTCGCGCCGGCCGCGCGGCAGCACTTTTGTCGGTTTTCTTCTCTCACCCCCTGGGGATGAGAGAAGAATTCCCGACAATTGCGGGTAACTAGCAGCTGAATTGAATAGCGTCGGGAGCTAATTCCCGGCGCTATTCTTAAGTTGCCGAATTAAATCGACCCCATTCTTCGACCCCACCTTCAGAATTTAGGAAACTGTATAATTCTGTAGAAAGATAGATTTTCTTGCCTATTACACCAACCGCGTATCCCAATCACTATTAACTCAATCCTATATGTCAGCCAAGCAGGCAGACAGAGCATACACTAGATCACAGGTTCTCAAACTCGGTCCTCAGGACCCCACACGGTGCATGTTTTGCAGATCTCCTCGCAGAATCACAAGTGAAATAATTAGCTCCACCTGTGGACCTTTTAAAATGTGTCAGTGAGTAATTAATTAATACATCTGTGCATCTGCTGGGTTACCTGCAAAACATACACTGTGTGGGGTCCTGAGGACAGAGTTTGAGAACCTATGCACTAGATCATCTGCAACCACAGGCTAAGTGGCAAAGTCATTTTCATATATGCAAATTATTTTGCATCTTATTCATTATGTCTATAAATAGGACCAAATGTCCTCAAACAAAACAGGCCCCGCAGGTGCGTCGGCCCACCGGGAATCTTCACTGTAAATCCTATGGCCAATCCGCCTCTGTCTAGGACTACAACAAGCACAAAAGAAATTTACAAAAACAATATATTCAGTAAACATTTCAGTGCTAATAAAAGTAATCTGCAAGTGAAAAATGCTTTAGTCAATTTTCTAGTTTAATGTTAATTGATACTAAATAACTCAAACTGTGTCTTTCTACCAACTTATAGTCAGTTGTTCAGTCTACACCCATATTGTTCTGAACAAGCAATAGCCTCCTTTTTGATAACTACACATGCAGACACAGTACAGCACAGATGTAGCTAGTTACACATGCAGACACAGTACAGTACAGATGTAGCTAGTTACACATGCAGACACAGTACAGTACAGATGTAGCTAGTTACACATGCAGACACAGTACAGTACAGATGTAGCTAGTTACACATGCAGACACAGTACAGTACAGATGTAGCTAGTTACACATGCAGACACAGTACAGTACAGATGTAGCTAGTTACACATGCAGACACAGTACAGTACAGATGTAGCTAGTTACACATGCAGACACAGTACAGTACAGAAGTAGCTAGTGTAACACTGTAGGGGTGCAAGGCGCCTTTTCCTGGGGAATATGGCCGCACGCAGCAGCTGAGGAACAACACAAGTCCAGTTTCTGGTACAACTGACCCCGGCCAGTTTTATTGAAACAGAAAATAAAACAAACCCCAAAATAAAAATACCTTGCCTGTCCGGCACTAACTAAACATAAGATATTCCTAACTGTCACTAAACAAAACACAGAGTTCTTCAGTACATACTGTATAGCTTACTTGCATCAGAAAGCGTGTCTCTCACACACAGATCCTGCAGCCTTCCCAGGCAGTCTGCCCATACTAATCAGGTTAGAAGCACTATAACACTCTTACACAGCTGAAACCCTGATTAGCCCTCTGTGAGGCCAAAGACCCGAACTGGGCCCAATGTCTAGAACTCGCCTTATCTCTCTCTCAGAGCCTTTACCCAGCTTTTACAGCAAACTGAAAAGGTTCAGACAAAACAAAAAGCATTTTTCCTAGAAGTTAACATTTTCTAAAACATGTAAGACAAGAACCTGGGACAAATATACCTGCCCTCAAACACTATCCCAGTGTTCTTGTCACATATCCCCCTCCCCTGTTTCGACCTAGGGGCCGGAACACTTGTAGCCCCCAAACAGAAGATGCGAGACAATGCATCTGCGTTGGCCAATTGTGTTCCCGGTCTATGTTCAACAGTAAACTTAAAATCCTGCAACGCTAGAAACCATCTAGTTACCCGAGCATTCTTGCCTCTATTTACATACATCCATTTTAAAGGGGCATGATCCGTCACTAGTCTGAATTGTCTACCCAAGAGGTAATATCTCAAGGTATCTAGTGCCCACTTAATGGCCAAAGCCTCCTTTTCCACAATGGCATACCTTTTTTCATGCTCATTGAGTTTCCTACTCAAATAAATGATAGGGTGTTCGTCCCCATCTCTGGTTTGGGACAGCACAGCACCTATCCCTACCTCTGAGGCATCTGTCTGTACCACAAATTCTTTTGAAAAATCTGGTGTTATCAACACCGGTTGTGAACACAAAGCCACTTTTAACGCTTGGAACGCCTTTTCTGCATCAGGGTTCCATTTCACCACATTTGACTGCTTCCCTTTGGTAAGGTCTGACAACGGCACCGCTGTGGTCGCAAAATTGGGAATAAACCGTCTATAGTACCCAGTAATTCCCAAAAAAGCGCTTACCTGTTTTTTATTCACTGGACGAGGCCAGTTTTGAATAGCATCAACTTTATTCAATTGGGGCCTAATCAGACCTCTGCCTATGGTGAAGCCCAAGTATTTGACCTCCTCCATTGCGAGGCAGCACTTCTTTGGGTTAGCAGTTAACCCTGCCTCTCTGATTGAGTCCAGTACTGCTTGTACTTTAACCAAATGGGACCCCCAGTCTTTACTGTGAATTACCACATCATCCAAATAGGCAGCTGCATATTTTCTATGGGGCCTCAAAATTTTATCCATCGCCCGTTGAAAGGTTGCTGGAGCCCCATGCAACCCAAAGGGTAACATCTTATACTGGTACAGCCCCTCCGGAACCGAAAAGGCTGTTTTTTCTTTGGCGCTATCAGATAAAGGTATTTGCCAGTAACCTTTGGTCAGGTCCAATGTGGTGAGAAACCTGGCTGTTCCCAGCCTTTCTACAAGCTCATCCACACGGGGCATGGGGTATGCGTCAAACTTGGACACCTCATTTAACTTACGAAAGTCATTACAGAAGCGTATGCTACCGTCGGGCTTCGGGATGAGCACTATGGGACTGGACCACTCACTGTTAGACTCCTCTATGACTCCAAGTTCTAACATGGTTTTAACTTCTTTAGAAATAGCTTCTCGCTGAGCTTCAGGAATCCTATATGGCTTTAAATGAACCCTGACCCCTGGTTCTGTGACAATGTCATGTTTTATTATGGTCGTTCGGCCAGGCAGCTCTGAAAATACCTCCCTATTTTGGATGAGAAATTCTTTAACCTGATTGTTCTGATCAGCTGATAATGTCTCTGACACCTTCACTGCGGGAAGCAACCGGGGTAAAGACACCGAAGGGCAAGGCTCCGCTGACAGAGACAACCTATCTTTCCAGGGTTTGATTAAGTTAACATGGTAGATCTGTTCGGGTTTTCTCTTTCCCGGCTGGTATACTTTGTAATTAACCTCATTCACTTTTTCCCTAATCTCAAATGGACCCTGCCATTTAGCTAGGAATTTGCTTTCCACAGTGGGTACCAAAACAAGAACTCTATCTCCAGGAGCAAATTCCCGTATCTTGGCACTCCGGTTATAGACCCTCTGTTGAGCACTTTGGGCCTGTTCCATGTGCTCTCTGACAACAGGTACCACGGCTGCAATCCTATCCTGCATTTGTGTTACATGCTCAATAACGCTTCTATAAGGAGTGGGCTGTCCTTCCCACGTCTCTTTGGCAATATCCAACAGCCCTCTGGGGTGTCTACCATACAACAAATCAAATGGAGAAAACCCCGTAGAGGACTGAGGAACTTCTCTGATGGCCATTAACAAGTAGGGCAACAAACAATCCCAGTTTTTCCCATCTCTCTCAACAACCTTTTTTAACATACTTTTTAATGTTTTATTAAACCTTTCCACCAACCCGTCAGTTTGGGGATGGTAGATGGACGTCCTGAGGTGAGTGACCTTAAATAACTTGCACAATTCTTTCATGATCCTTGACATAAATGGAGTACCTTGGTCAGTCAAAATTTCTTTTGGTATTCCCACTCTACTAAATACCTGCACCAGCTCCCTAGCTATCGCCTTGGTTGTGATAGTGCGTAAAGGGACAGCCTCAGGATATCGAGTGGCATAGTCCATAATTACCAGGATATACTGATGGCCCCGAGCAGACTTTAACAAGGGCCCCACGAGATCCATGGCTATTCTGTCAAACGGGACCTCTATAATAGGCATGGGAACTAGTGGGCTCCTGAAATGGGGTCTAGGGGCATGATACTGGCATTCAGGACAGGAAGAACAATATTCAGACACTTCTTTATAAACCCCTGGCCAAAAGAACCTTTGTAAAACTCTTTTAGTGGTTTTTTCTGCCCCTAAATGTCCTGCGGTAACGTGACTATGAGCTAAATCTAGTACCGTTCTCCGATAAGGCTGGGGAACTACCAACTGTTCCACCACATCCTCACCCCTTTTGACAATGTGGTACAAGAGCTCATTACAGATGGCCATGTGGGGATACGTAACCCTGTCACCTGGTACCACAGGTTCCCCATTAACAATCTTAACATTCTCTCTAGCCTTTATTAAGGTAGGATCCTTTAACTGTTCAGACGCAAACAGATCCTTCTTTACCTCCAGGTCAGGCACGCTTTCAGTTCTAACTACTATGTCTCTGTTCCCAGCAAGAGGGTCCTCACTGGACTCCCCATCTGTCACTTCCCCAGCCAAACTAGCAAAAGGCAAAGGGCCAGAAAGTTCCGAAGACCCACGTACATCCATAAAATCACCGGTATTATCAACTGGCTTTTTACTTCTCACATCTGTAGATAACCGTGATTCCCACAGTTTCCAAAAATGAGGAAAATCCCTCCCTATTATGGCCTCATGCACCAAGGTAGGGACCAGTCCCACTTTAACTATTGCTGACCCACAACAAGTTTCTATATTCACCTCAGCAGTGGCATAATGTTGGGTATCCCCATGTATGCAAGTTACCCCAATAGGTATTTGCTGGACCTTTAAGGGGTTCACTAACCCAGCTTTCACGAGGGTAACTAAACTTCCTGAATCTAGCAAGGCCTCTACCCGGTTACCCTCTAAGAACACATCACACATTTGTTTTTCCAGCTCAGGTGAAGGTACCACAGTACAGGCTAACCTAGCAAAGAAAGACATTCTGCGACATTCAAAGGCAGCATCACATTGCATGGGTTCTTGCGTGACTGGGCAATTGGCAATAACATGACCTGGCATACCACACCTAAAACATTTAATCACACGATTATCAACCCGTTTGGGCAGCATAGACCGTTCTAGCCCCATTGGCCTGTTTCCAGGGCCAGTGTTTACAGTCTCTCCAGCCTTGCGTTCTCTTAACCGCCCAGCAACGTTTTCCCACGGAACAGTCTTACCAGTCTTTACTGAAGGGCGCTGTCGAGGATCTATGGGTTGCTGGGTGGTCATCAGTAGTTCCTCTGCTGCCAAATACCTCTCTACCATGTCCACTAATTGGTCAGCAGTATCCGGGTTTCCATGGCTCACCCACTTGCGCAGGACCATGGGCAAAGATCTCAAGTAGCGGTCCATGACGACTCTTTCCACCATCTGGGGACCAGTTAATGTCTCTGGCTGTAGCCATTTTTTTGTTAGCTGAATAAGGTCGTGCATCTGGGAGCGCGGAGGCTTCTCCATGGCGTACAGCCAACGGTGCACCCGTTGTGCTCGTACTGACAGCGTGACTCCCAGGCGGGTCAAGATCTCAGTCTTTAGTTTATCATAGTCCCGAGCCTCAGCAGGGCTTAAATCAAAGTAAGCTTTTTGGGGCTCACCTGAAAGGAAAGGTGCCAGCAGACTGGCCCACTGTGCTTTCGGCCAGTTCTCACGCTCGGCAGTCCTTTCAAACGTGGTCAGATAGGCCTCCACATCATCAGCCTCTGTCATTTTCTGCAGGAAGTGACTGGCCCGTATAGAACTAGAGCTGGTTGGAGCACTGACGGCCACATCTCCAACCCGAGCTGCAAGTCTCTGCACCACTTCTGCTAAGGCCTCTCTATCCTGACGCTGTTGCCTGTAAAGTTCATCAACAACTGCCTGCTGTTGTCTCTTATTTTCCTCCATTGCCACCTGCTGCTGTCTGTTGGCCTCCTGCTGTAGTCTCCAATTTTCCTCCATTGCCACCTGCTGTTGTCTCCTATTTTCCTCCATTGCCACCTGCTGTTGTCTCCTATTTTCCTCCATTGCCACCTGCTGCTGTCGGTTGGCCTCCTGCTGAGCCGCTGTAGCTTGCAGCAAGGCTTTAAGCAGATCCTCCATGTCGACAGATTTTTCAGGCGGCTTTGTAGCTGCTTTCACCCAGGACATATATCAAACCCTCAGGGGTGAGTCTCAGTAACTTCACACTGGGCTGTATCTGCATAAACCACCGTTTTCTGCAGGCCTCACAAAGCTGCTGCTTTCACTTATGCGCAGAACGGTGTGCTCGCATTCTCCACCAAGTTGTAACACTGTAGGGGTGCAAGGCGCCTTTTCCTGGGGAATATGGCCGCACGCAGCAGCTGAGGAACAACACAAGTCCAGTTTCTGGTACAACTGACCCCGGCCAGTTTTATTGAAACAGAAAATAAAACAAACCCCAAAATAAAAATACCTTGCCTGTCCGGCACTAACTAAACATAAGATATTCCTAACTGTCACTAAACAAAACACAGAGTTCTTCAGTACATACTGTATAGCTTACTTGCATCAGAAAGCGTGTCTCTCACACACAGATCCTGCAGCCTTCCCAGGCAGTCTGCCCATACTAATCAGGTTAGAAGCACTATAACACTCTTACACAGCTGAAACCCTGATTAGCCCTCTGTGAGGCCAAAGACCCGAACTGGGCCCAATGTCTAGAACTCGCCTTATCTCTCTCTCAGAGCCTTTACCCAGCTTTTACAGCAAACTGAAAAGGTTCAGACAAAACAAAAAGCATTTTTCCTAGAAGTTAACATTTTCTAAAACATGTAAGACAAGAACCTGGGACAAATATACCTGCCCTCAAACACTATCCCAGTGTTCTTGTCACACTAGTTACACATGCAGACACAGTACAGTACAGATGTAGCTAGTTACACATGCAGACACAGTACAGTACAGATGTAGCTAGTTACACATGCAGACACAGTACAGTACAGATGTAGCTAGTTACACATGCAGACACAGTACAGTACAGATGTAGCTAGTTACACATGCAGACACAGTACAGTACAGATGTAGCTAGTTACACATGCAGACACAGTACAGTACAGATGTAGCTAGTTACACATGCAGACACAGTACAGTACAGATGTAGCTAGTTACACATGCAGACACAGTACAGTACAGATGTAGCTACCGGTAGTTACAGGAAGTGATAACTCTCCTCTTTCCTTAGTGCTGCATTGTAAATGTAGGTAGTTACTGGGTAAGTGCACTTGCAGTGTACCGACCCATCCTATGGGTTTATTATAAACAGGAAGCGTGATAGCAAAGGCGTAAGGTCCAAAGTAGCAGCTGGCGGAACTGCTGTGTTACACAGCAGCTGGGGGAAGAGAGGGAGAAACTCTGAGGCAGATGTAATAAGCCTCGGAGAATGATAAAGTGGAGAGCGATAAAGTACCAGTCAATCAGATCCTAACTGCCATGTTACAGGCTGTGTTTGAAAAATGACCATTAGGAGCTGATTGGCTCTTACTTTATCTCCATCCACTTTATCTCTTTTCAAGGCTTAGTACATAGGGGTTTATTCATGAAGCAGTGAAGAGAGTGGAGAAAAGGACCAGTGGAGAAGTTGGCCATGGCAACCAATAAGCTTTGAAGGAAGCCTTTATCAAGTACATTCTATAAAATGTAAGGAAGATGCTGATTGGTTGCCACAGCCAACTTCTCCACTGGTACTTTTCCCCACTGTTTTCACTACTTCATGAATAGATCCCATAGGCCCCTGTGTTGTGGCATGTAGAGCAGTAGATGGGCTGTGATGCTGTCCATTTCATTATCCTTGCTTCGCCCCCCCCCCCCCCCCTCCCGCTCCACAGCATTATACTGCAAATTGTGGCATGTAGTGGGGATGGGATGGTGATGCTGCCAATCGCGTTGGTATGTTGCTTCTCGGTCCTCTGCTCCTTGACCGGCAACTTTGCAGCGAACCCAATGTGCATTGGAGAATGCCTTACTTTTGTACCAATGTGACTAGTTTGTGTGCCAAGTGCATTTCACTGTGCATATCTGCTCTGTGTCCTTGAGAAATACCTCACTTACTGTATGTATTAAATGAACCATAAGAGTGAGGGGAGCTCTTTATTACGTTGCAATTTTCTGCGTGTGAAGCTTTTGATTACATTGTTTGGACTGTGTCTACAAATGCTCTCCTGCTGCAGTGCCACATGGAGTCTCATTAAAGTAGAGGAAAACAGTCAGCTTTGAGATGGTGCAATATTCAAGTCTCTTCGCTGAGTAGAAATGGTCAAGTTGCACTCCACAGAGCAAGGAACACCTACCCCGTACATTGATGCCTTTCTGCACTCACCTCTCTCATGCTACCATCTTTTGTAAACCTTTGCACCCTGACAGATATCAAGGCGCTAGAGTGCGTCCAAAACTAGTTTTGACTGTGCAGTATAGATTTAATATGTGATTTCCAGAGAAAGCAGCTATTTTGCGGGCTGGACCAATGCTTTGTGTATCATACGTCGGTGATTCACTAGTTATACGATATTTGGCTGTATTCTCACGAATATATTGTAGGTTTAGCTCACAAAATGGCTGCCTCCAATGTGGGTGTGTGACAGGTGTATTTTTAAAGAGCATTTTAAAGAGCATTGTGGGTTTTCACCACGTATTACATTTTAAGAATGACCCTTACAGACATTTGTTGTACAAAAAATGAAAAAATGCTAGGAAAAATACATGTGATATGGAAAAACGCCGTAAAAGACCAACTATAGCTACCATTTCACCATTTCACCTTTATGATAAAACAGGTTGAGCATTGCTGAGTTTAAAAATATATCTGAAACAACTGGAATGTTTCTACTTTTAGTAAATCTATCATAAGTTCTTTCACAACATGTTGCTATGTTAGGATGAGGTGCATCTCTAACAGTGAGTGATTGACTAGAAGTCGTGCTCTGCAGAAATGCGTGAATTTATTGATTCATTCATGGAGCAGGGACAGTGATGTCACAGTAACATGTATGACTTCATTTTCTGCTTTTTGATCAATATCAGATCCCCATAATACATTATATAGTCTTATAGATGGGGAGCTTAAAAATCCTGAACATCATGATGAAGAAATTGATAATTCTAAATATAGTCACTTGTGTACACCTTATATTATTCAGAATAATGACTATTTAGCCCCTTCTATGTGAATGTGAAAGCACTGCTGCGCAGTCTGAAGGCCAGCTGCCATCTTTATGGTATGGTAAATCTATACTTAGCTGAGTGTTATACACCACGCAACCACAGCTGCTATAGAAAATGACTATAAATGCAGAGCCTGTTTTACAGAGACTTTGCCTTACAAACTGTATTTACACTTTTAGACTAAGACATCTACAAGTATAGCTGCATCGTGATTATTACACCAGAGCAACGTTCACAAGGATGCCTAAACAGCTCGTATCAAAAGCTAGGACTTGTTTCCTTGGCTGTTTAATAATCATGAACTCCAATTCAATTTAAAACACGTGTTTCTATTTCTGTAAAGTACTATTTAAAGCAGCAATCCCTCATGGAAGATTATTTTTTTCCACTTTAAATAGCTTTAAAAAAGTTATATATCTTGCAACTTTTCTTACATATCTTCCTACTAATCATCCATTCAAAAACAAATATGGCTGCCAGCAGAGACGGACTGGGGTTGTCTAGTAGCCTTGACATTGTAGTGTGCTGCACACGAGAAGAAGGCAGGGTCATGGGAGCATGTAGTACGTCCTCATCAGTGGCGGAACAAGCAAGCGGTGGGCCCAGGTGCGACAAAATGCTTTGGGCCCCCCCCCCATCCAAGTCCACCCCGGGGGCAGTGCGCGCCGTAGGCGCGCGCAAAAATACATAGTGGCGTGGCTTCGTGGGGAAGGGGTGTGGCCACAAAATAATACCAACACAGTAGTCTCCATTATTCAAATTACGCCGCACAGTAGCACCACTACACCAGGTAGAGACCCTTTTACACCTTACAGCGAACAGATTCCTCTTTTTACACATTACAGCAGACAGCGTGCCCTTTTTACACATAACGGCAGACAGCGTGCCCTTTTTACACATAACGGCAGACCGCGTGCCCTTGTTACACATTACGGCAGACAGCGTGCCCTTTTTACACATTACGGTAGACAGCGTGCCCTTGTTACACATTACGGCAGACAGCGTGCCCTTGTTACACATTACGGCAGACAGCGTCCCCATTTTTACACATTACGGCAGGCAGATTCCTCCTTTTTACACATAGCAGCAGGCAGATTCCCCATTTTTACACATAGCGTCAGGCAGCCCCCCTTTTTTACACATTACGGCAGGCAGATTCCCCATTTTTACACATAGCGTCGGGCAGATTACCCCTTTTTACACATAACGGCAGACCGCGTGCCCTTGTTACACATTACGGCAGACAGCGTGCCCTTTTTACACATTACGGCAGACAGCGTGCCCTTGTTACACATTACGGCAGACAGCGTCCCCATTTTTACACATTACGGCAGGCAGATTCCCCTTTTTACACATAGTGGCAGGCAGTCCCCCCTTTTTACACATTGCGGCAGGCAGTCCCCCCTTTTTACACAGTGCGGCAGGCAGTCCCCCCTTTTTACACATTGCGGCAGGCAGTCCCCCCTTTTTACACATTGCGGCAGGTAGTCCCCCCTTTTTACACATTGCGGCAGGCAGTCCCCCCTTTTTACACATTGCGGCAGGTAGTCCCCCCTTTTTACACATTGCGGCAGGCAGTCCCCCCTTTTTACACAGTGCGGCAGGTAGTCCCCCCTTTTTACACATTGCGGCAGGCAGGCACAAGAAAGAAAGAAGGAAAGAAAAAGAAAGAAAGAAAGAAAGAAAGAAAGAATTATACTTACCCTCAGGCTCCTCGGTGCAGCTGCGTCAGACGACGATTCCCGGGCAGTAGAGAATGAGGAGGAGGGAGCCGGAGGACGGAGCCGCAGCAGCGCTTTGTTACTGGTGGAGGCGCTGCTGCTGCTGCCCCTCTGCTTCCCTATAGGCTGTTCTCGGAAGACAGCCTATAGGGAAGCAGAGGAGCAGCAGCAGCAGCGCCTCCACCAGTAACAAAGCGCTGCTGCGGCTCCGTCCTCCGGCTCCCTCCTCCTTCCCCCGTCTGTACCGCTGCTCAGCTCCTATCTCCGGGCGGCTGTGCGCTGCGGGCAGCGGTTGCCTGCAGCGCACAGCGGCATGTAATGAGTCAGTTTGACTCATTACATGCTTGGGCCCCTGGACAGAGGCGGGCCCCAGTGCAGTGCACTGCCTGCACTGCCGGTAGTTCCGCCTCTGGTCCTCATCTCTCTGTATGCCGGCTGACCGAACAGAGCGCCGGGAGGCAGAATTGCTCAGCCAAGTCCTGTCTCTGTGATCCTGGCAGCCAAACAGAGTGCTTGCTCAGCCCCAGTCTCTCTGCTTGGCTGGACCAGCCCATCAGGCCATCGGCCCTTTTGGCATTTGCCAGAAGTACCAGATGAGCGGCCTGGCCCTGGCTGCCAGCTACAGACATAGGGCCTGATTCTGAGTTGGGAATAAAGTAATAAAGAGAAGTAACTGCGCACCTGGACACAGTGTTGGACTGGGGGATGAAGGGCCCACTGAGGGAATGCAGTGGCAGGGGCCCTTGAGTAGTGGTGTGGCCTCCTCTAGAGGGGGTGTGGCCAGCCGCAACATAGGTTTGGCTAACCGTTAAAGGGTGCATGGTCTGGCCCGCTTCATAAATATATATAGTAAATACTGCTAGTGCATGCAGTATACCAGATTAATAACATCAATGCCCTTAACAAAACACACGATAAATCTGTGTAATATAAGGTAACATATGTATAATGAATAACTCACATTCATAGACTGGAACCTGGTCTCTAGATGAGGTGGGCACTGCCGGTCACATAACCGCATCCCATGCATAGTGAAAGTCCACGCATTGACATTGCGGCCGCAGCGCATGCGCAGTTAACCGAAAATTGCCTGTTTGCGATTTTCCGTTAACTGCGTCCACCTCTGAATAACCCCCTATGCCGCAGTGATGTCACTGGCTCCCATTAAATGAACAGACTGCATTATCAAAATGATTGGTTCATGAGCCACACATTCTATAAACATTGAACTGTGTTTCCCCCTCAGTAGAAAATGAGCCTAGTTTTCCTGCTGTTTCTCTGAGCATCCACCATTTCTGTGACTGCCACCTGGGGTCACTGTGTACAAGAGGATCAGGTGAAGTCTTGAGCCGTAATTTCAGCCAGCAAACGCTATACAGAATTTAAATAACAATTATTAAATGTTCTGCTTTGACAGGAACGTATTGAAAACTCATTTTCCCTATAAAAGCACCCATCCACAAGTAAGAACAGTCGGCATCCGGTCGCAGGTCTGCATAGTTGCACAGCATTATATTGCCATTTGTACACTGAGAAATATGTGTGGTATAACCAATATATTACACTTACATACAGTGTCCACCACTCAGATAAACTAGCAAAGGACATTTGTACGGAATTTTATTCTCATCTCTAGATTCTTTCAAGATGTTTGACCACCTTTTAAAGCATATTTGCTGCACCATTATTTCTCTAACGTCCTAAGTGGATGCTGGGAACTCCGTAAGGACCATGGGGAATAGCGGCTCCGCAGGAGACTGGGCACAACTAAAGAAAGCTTTAGGACTACCTGGTGTGCACTGGCTCCTCCCTCTATGACCCTCCTCCAGACCTCAGTTAGAATTTTGTGCCCGGCCGAGCTGGATGCACACTAGGGGCTCTTCTGAGCTCTTAGAAAGAAAGTAATATTTAGGTTTTTTATTTTCAGTGAGATCTGCTGGCAACAGACTCACTGCTACGAGGGACCTAGGGGAGAGAAGTGAACCTACCTGCTTGCAGCTAGCTTGGGCTTCTAGGCTACTGGACACCATTAGCTCCAGAGGGATCGAACACAGGCCCAGCCTCGGTCGTCCGGTCCCGGAGCCGCGCCGCCATCCCCCTAGCAGAGCCAGAAGCAAGAAGACGTTCCTGGAAATCGGCGGCAGAAGACTTCGGTCTTCATTAAGGTAGCGCACAGCACTGCAGCTGTGCGCCATTGCTCCCCAGGCACACCACATACTCCGGTCACTGATGGGTGCAGGGCGCTGGGGATGGGGGGGCGCCCTGGGCTGCAATATAAGTACCTTACTTGGCAAATTAACACATAATATAGCCTTTAAGACTATATATGTGTAAAATCCCCTGCCATAACTGTATAAAAAAAGCGGGAGAAGCCCGCCAGAAAAGGGGCGGGGCTATCTCCCTCAGCACACTGGCGCCATTTTCCCTCACAGCTCCGCTGGAAGGATCGCTCCCCAGGCTCTCCCCTGCAGTTCCAGACTACATAGGGTAAAAAAGAGAGGGGGGGCACTAAATTTAGGCGCAATCTGTGATATATAAGCAGCTATAAGGGGTAAAATCACTGTGTAGTGTGTATCCCTGTTTTATATAGCGCTCTGGTGTGTGCTGGCATACTCTCTCTCTGTCTCCCCAAAGGGCTTTGTAGGGTCCTGTCCTCAGTCAGAGCATTCCCTGTGTGTGTGCGGTGTGTCGGTACGGCTGTGTCGACATGTTTGATGAGGAGGCTTATGTGGAGGCGGAGCAGGTGCCGATAAATGTGATGTCACCCCCTGCGGGGTCGACACCTGAGTGGATGGATATGTGGAAGGAATTACGCGACAGTGTCAACTCCTTACATAAAAGGTTTGACGACATATCAGATGTGGGACAGCCGGCTTCTCAGCCTGTGCCTGCCCAGACGTCTCAAAAGCCATCAGGGGCTCTAAAACGCCCGTTACCTCAGATGGCAGACACAGATGTCGACACAGATACTGACTCCAGTGTCGACGATGATGAGACTAGTGTACATTCCAATAGAGCCACACGTTACATGATTACGGCAATGAAAAATGTGTTGCACATTTCTGATATTACCCCAGGTACCACAAAAAAGGGTATTATGTTTGGGGAGAAAAAACTACCAGTGGTTTTTCCCCCTTCTGATGAATTAAATGAAGTGTGTGAAGAAGCGTGGGCTTCCTCCGATAAGAAACTAGTAATTTCTAAAAAGTTACTAATGGCGTACCCTTTCCCGCCAGAGGATAGGTCACGTTGGGAGACATCCCCTAGGGTAGATAAAGCGCTTACACGCCTGTCAAAGAAGGTGGCACTACCGTCTCTGGACACGGCCGCCCTAAAGGAGCCTGCTGATAGGAAGCAGGAGGCTATCCTGAAGTCTGTTTATACACACTCAGGTATTATACTGAGACCAGCTATTGCTTCAGCATGGATGTGCAGTGCTGCAGCTGCGTGGTCAGATTCCCTGTCAGAAAATATTGATACCTTAGACAGGGACACTATATTGCTAACCATAGAGCATATTAAAGACGCAGTCTTATACATGAGAGATGCACAGAGGGATATTTGCCGGCTGGCATCTAAAATAAGTGCAATGTCCATTTCTGCCAGGAGGGGTTTATGGACTCGGCAGTGGACAGGGGATGCAGATTCTAAAAGGCACATGGAAGTTTTGCCTTACAAGGGTGAGGAGTTGTTCGGGGATGGTCTCTCGGACGTCGTTTCCACAGCGACAGCTGGGAAGTCAGCATTTTTACCCCATGTTCCCTCACAGCCAAAGAAAGCACCGTATTATCAGGTACAGTCCTTTCGGCCCCAGAAAGGCAAGCGGGTTAAAGGCGCGTCCTTTCTGCCCAGAGGCAGAGGTAGAGGAAAAAAGCTGCAGCATACAGCCAGTTCCCAGGAACAAAAGCCCTCCCCCGCTTCCTCTAAGTCCACCGCATGATGCTGGGGCTCCACAGGCGGAGCCAGGTACGGTGGGGGCCCGTCTCAAGAACTTCAGCGACCAGTGGGCTCGCTCACGGGTGGATCCCTGGATTCTACAAGTAGTATCTCAGGGGTACAAGCTGGAATTCGAGACGTCTCCCCCTCGCCGTTTCCTCAAATCTGCCTTGCCAACAGCTCCCTCGGACAGGGAGGCAGTGCTGGAGGCAATTCACAAGCTGTATTCGCAGCAGGTGATAGTCAAGGTACCCCTCCTTCAACAAGGAAGGGGTTACTATTCCACAATGTTTGTGGTACCGAAACCGGACAATTCGGTGAGACCCATTTTAAATTTGAAATCCTTGAACACATATATAAAAAGGTTCAAGTTCAAGATGGAATCGCTCAGGGCGGTTATTTGAAGCCTGGAGAAAGGGGATTGCATGGTATCACTGGACATCAAGGATGCTTACCTGCATGTCCCCATTTACCTTCCTCACCAGGAGTACCTCAGATTTGTGGTACAGGACTGTCATTACCAATTCCAGACGTTGCCGTTTGGTCTGTCCACGGCACCGAGGGTATTTACCAAGGTAATGGCCGAAATGATGATACTCCTTCGAAAAAAGGGAGTTTTAATTATCCCATACTTGCACGATCTCCTTATAAAGGCGAGGTCCAGGGAGCAGTTGTTGGTCGGGGTAGCACTATCTCGGGAGGTGCTACAACAGCACGGTTGGATTCTGAATATTCCAAAGTCACAGCTGGTTCCTACGACACGTCTACTGTTTCTGGGGATGGTTCTGGACACAGACCAGAAAAGGGTGTTTCTCCCGGAGGAGAAAGCCAAGGAGTTGTCGTCTCTAGTCAGAGATCTCCTAAAACCAAAACAGGTCTCGGTGCATCACTGCACGCGAGTCCTGGGAAAAATGGTAGCTTCCTACGAAGCAATTCCATTCGGCATGTTCCATGCAAGAATCTTTCAGTGGGATCTGTTGGACAAGTGGTCCGGATCCCATCTTCAGATGCATCGGCTGATAACCCTGTCTCCAAGGACCAGGGTGTCTCTGTTGTGGTGGCTGCAGAGTGCTCATCTTCTAGAGGGCCGCAGATTCGGCATACAGGACTGGGTCCTGGTGACCACGGATGCCAGCCTTCGAGGCTGGGGGGCAGTCACACAGGGAAGAAAATTCCAAGGGCTATGGTCAAGCCAGGAGATTTCCCTACACATAAATATTCTGGAACTAAGGGCCATCTACAATGCCCTAAGTCAGGCAAGACCCCTGCTTCAAAACCAGCCGGTACTGATCCAGTCAGACAACATCACGGCGGTCGCCCATGTAAACCGACAGGGCGGCACGAGAAGCAGGACGGCGATGGCAGAAGCCACAAGGATTCTCAGATGGGCGGAAAATCACGTGTTAGCACTGTCAGCAGTGTTCATTCCGGGAGTGGACAACTGGGAAGCAGACTTCCTCAGCAGGCACGACCTCCACCCGGGAGAGTGGGGACTTCATCCAGAAGTCTTTCAGCTGATTGTAAATCGCTGGGAACGGCCACAGGTGGACATGATGGCGTACCGCCTCAACAAAAAGCTAGAAAGATATTGCGCCAGGTCGAGAGACCCTCAGGCAATAGCTGTGGACGCTCTAGTGACACCGTGGGTGTACCAGTCGGTTTATGTGTTCCCTCCTCTTACTCTCATACCAAAGGTACTGAGGATAATAAGACGAAGAGGAGTAAGAACTATACTCATTGTTCCGGGCGGAATTGAGGACTCGTCCCCAATTTCTCCCAGAGGTAGTTTCAGCTTTTCATTTGAACCAGCCTATTGTGGTGCCTGCGGCTACTCGTGACTTGGAGGATTCCAAGTTGCTGGACGTAGTCCGGGCCCTAAAAATCTATGTTTCCAGGACAGCTGGAATCAGAAAGACTGACTCGCTATTTATCCTGCATGCACCCAACAAGTTGGGTGCGCCTGCTTCAAAGCAGACTATTGCTCGCTGGATCTGTAGCACGATTCAACTTGCACATTCTGCGGCTGGACTGTCGCATCCTAAATCTGTAAAAGCCCATTCCACGAGGAAGGTGGGCTCTTCTTGGGCGGCTGCCCGAGGGGTCTCGGCTTTACAACTTTGCTGAGCAGCTACTTGGTCGGGGTCAAACACATTTGCTAAATTCTACAAGTTTGATACCCTGGCTGAGGAGGACCTAGAGTTCGCTCATTCGGTGCTGCAGAGTCATCCGCACTCTCCCGCCCGTTTGGGAGCTTTGGTATAATCCCCATGGTCCTTACGGAGTTCCCAGCATCCACTTAGGACGTTAGAGAAAATAAGATTTTACTCACCGGTAAATCTATTTCTCGTAGTCCGTAGTGGATGCTGGGCGCCCCCGTCCCAAGTGCGGATTGTCTGCAATACTTGTATATAGTTATTGGTTAACTAAAGGGTTATTGTTGAGCCATCTGTTGAGAGGCTCAGTTATATTTCATACTGTTAGCTGGGTATAGTATCACGAGTTATACGGTGTGATTGGTGTGGCTGGTATGAGTCTTACCCGGGATTCCAAATCCTTTCCTTATTGTGTCAGCTCTTCCGGGCACAGTATCCTAACTGAGGTCTGGAGGAGGGTCATAGAGGGAGGAGCCAGTGCACACCAGGTAGTCCTAAAGCTTTCTTTAGTTGTGCCCAGTCTCCTGCGGAGCCGCTATTCCCCATGGTCCTTACGGAGTTCCCAGCATCCACTACGGACTACGAGAAATAGATTTACCGGTGAGTAAAATCTTATTTTTTGTGAGAAAAGCATAGAAATCTGATACGTTTGGAAGCATCCTAAATCATTTGATAGAGGTATATATAGGTATATCTATCTATCTATCTATCTATCTATCTATCTATCTATCTATCTATCTATCTATCTATCTATCTATCTATCTATATATATGTAGATATATATGTTGTTGTTTTTTATACAATAATTAGCGATTATTGCGCCCCCTGTGTAGTTCTATAAAAACATAAGCTGTCACTGTGATGTGAAATATAAATATTATTATTATTATTATTATTAGTATTATTGTTGTTGTTATTATTATATCTTGTAGTTATTTTCCCTGGTCCTGCCCCTGCATGTGGAAGTGTTGCAGCTGACTGTAAGCTACTTAGGGGTATATTCAATTAAAGTTGGATCCATTTCGACATGTTTTTGTCACACGTGGATCGGCAGCTATTCCGCCGATCCACGTGCTTTTCGACAAGTCGAAAAGATTTGCAAAATATTGAATAGGTCGAATCTGGATTCGACCTTAAAAAGTCGAAAACTTTCGACAGATGGCAGTTTTCGACTTCAATTGAATATACCCCCTAGTATCCTTGTGGACTGTCTAGGTGGCCCTATGGCTGCATGTGGCCCTCTGAGCCCTCACATGCAGCTCACGGGTTCCCTGCTTTACTGCCTGATCTGCTTTCTATTATTATTTTTTTAACACTTGTTTAAATTGCCTGTTGATATGTTACAGATAGGTGTCTCTTTCTTCCACTAAGGGGGTAATTCCAAGTTGATCGCAGCAGAAATGTTGTTAGCAGTTGGGCAAAACCATGTGCACTGCAGGGAGGCAGATTTAATATGTGCAGAGAGAGTTAGATTTGGGTGGGGTGCGTTCAATCTGCAATCTAATTTGCAGTGTAAATATAAAGCATCCAGTATTTACCCTGCACAGAAACAAAATAACCCACCCAAATCTAACTCTCTCTGCACATGTTATATCTGCCTCCCCTGCAGTGCACATGGTTTTGCCCAACTGCTAACAAAATTCCTGCTGCGATCAACTTGGAATTACCCCCTAAATGCATTGCTTTAACGTTTTACTGAGATTAAGTATAATGTACGGCCCTTTTGTTGAAGGATAGATAGCCGACGAATGTGACCCCTGAAGTGTATCAGATTGCTTACACCTGAGCTAGCTAATCGCAGAAGCTGTAGCTGACCATTGCTGTGAGATGTAAGAGCACCAACCTACTAATCTTTGTCTTCTTTCTGTAAACGATTGTGCAGACAGCATGATGGATGGAAATAGTATGTTATTTTCTCTTACGTCCTAGAGGATGCTAGGGACTCCGTAAGGACCATGGGGTATAGACGGGCTCCGCAGGAGACATGGGCACTATAAAGAACTTTTAGTATGGGTGTGCACTGGCTCCTCCCTCTATGCCCCTCCTCCAGACCTCAGTTAGATCCTGTGCCCAGAGGAGACTGGGTGCATTACAGGGGAGCTCTCCTGAGCTTCTCTGAAAAAGAATTTTGTTAGGTTTTTTTATTTTCAGGCAGCACTGCTGGCAACAGGCTCCCTGCATCGTGGGACTGAGGAGAGAGAAGCAGACCTACTTAAATGATAGGCTCTGCTTCTTAGGCTACTGGACACCATTAGCTCCAGAGGGTCGGAACGTAGGTCTCACCCTCGCCGTTCGTCCCAGAGCCGCGCCGCCGTCCTCCTCGCAGAGCCGGAAGATAGAAGCCGGGTGAGTATAAGAAGAAAGAAGACTTCAAAGGCGGCAGAAGACTTCAGATCTTCTCTGAGGTAACGCTGCGCGCCATTGCTCCCACACACAACACACACTGCATGGCACGGATGGGTGCAGGGCGCAGGGGGGGCGACCTGGGCAGCAATAAAAGACCTCTAGGACTGGCTAAAAAGCATATATAAGCTGAGGTGGCAATATATATTAAATCCCCCGCCAGTATTAAACAAATTGAGCGGGACCGAAGCCCGTCGCTTAGGGGACGGAGCTTGATCCCACAGCACTGACCAGCGCCATTTTTCTCCACAACACATGCAGAGAAGCTGGCTCCCCGGACTCTCCCCTGCTGAACACGGTGACACAGGGCAAAAAAGAGGGGGGGGAGCACTTGTAAGGCGCAGTGAGTGTATAGGTATATACAGATAATCATAAAAGCGCTGTTATCTGGGGATTTTGTTCCAGTATCAGTTGGCGCTGGGTGTGTGCTGGCATACTCTCTCTCTGTCTCTCCAAAGGGCCTTATTGGGGAACTGTCTCCATATAAATATATCCCTGTGTGTGTGGGGGTGTCGGTACGCGTGTGTCGGCATGTCTGAAGCGGAAGGCTCATCTAGGGAGGAGGTGGAGCAGATGATTGTGGTGTCTCCGTCGGCAACGCCGACTCCTGATTGGTTGGACATGTGGAATGTTTTAAATGCAAATGTGACTTTGTTACATAAGAGATTAGACAAAGCAGAGTCCAGGGATAATACAGGGAGTCAATCAATGGCTTTGACGGTGTCACAGGGCACTTCAGGGTGTCAAAAACGTCCCCTATCCCAAATAGCAGACACTGATACCGACACGGATTCTGACTCCAGTGTCGACTACGATGATACGAGGTTGCACCCAAGGGTGGCCAAAAGCATTCATTATATGATTATTGCGATAAAAGATGTTTTGCATATCACAGATGACCCCTCTGTCCTTGACACGAGGGTACACATGTTTAAGGAAAAGAAACCTGAGGTAACCTTTCCCCCATCTCATGAGCTGAATGCGTTATTTGAAAAGGCTTGGGAATCTCCAGACAAGAAACTGCAGATTCCCAAAAGAATTCTTACGGCGTATCATTTCCCTACACAGGACAGGGTATGGTGGGAGTCCTCGCCCAGGGTGGACAAGGCTTTAACGCGCTTATCAAAGAAGGTGGCGCTACCGTCTCCAGACACGGCAGCCCTCAAGGATCCTGCTGATCGCAGACAGGAAACGACTTTAAAATCAATATATAAACATACAGGGGCTTTACTCGGCGTGGGTTTGTAGCGCTGTAGCAGCTTGGACAGATACCTTGTCCGCTGAGTTTGATACCCTAGATAGGGATACCATTTTATTGACCTTAGGTCACATCAAAGACGCAGTCTTATATATGAGAGACGCTCAGAGAGACGTTGGGCTGCTAGGTTCGAGAGCCAACGCCATGGCCATTTCTGCTAGGCGAGCGCTGTGGACCCGCCATGGACGGGTGATGCCGATTCAAAAAGGCATATGGAAGTTTTGCCTTACAAGGGTGAAGTTTTATTTGGGGAAGGTCTCACGGATCTGGTCTCCACAGCTACCGTGGGTAAATCTACCTTTTTGCCTTATGTTCCCCCACAGCAAAAGAAAACACTGCAGTATCAAATGCAGTCCTTTCGGTCACTAAGTCCAGAAGAGGTCGGGGATCTTCCTTCCTCGCCAGAGGTAAAGGTAAAGGGAAAAGAATGCCTGCTACGGCTAGTTCCCAGGAGCAGAAGTCCTCCCTGGCTTCTACTAAATCCAGCGCATGACGCTGGGGCTCCACTGAGGGAGTCCGCGCCGGTGGGGGCACGTCTTCGACTTTTCAGCCACGTCTGGGTTCAGTCGGATGTGGATCCTTGGGTGATGGAAATTATATCCCAGGGCTACAAGCTGGAATTCGAAGACGTGCCTCCTCGCCGATTCTTCAAATCGGCTTTACCAGCTTCTCCCCCAGAGAGGGAGATAGTTTTAGCTGCAATTCAAAAGCTGTGTCAACAGCAAGTGATTATCAAGGTTCCCCTAAATGAACAGGGAAAGGGGTACTATTCAATCCTGTTTGTGGTCCCGAAACCGGATGGCTCGGTCAGACCTATTCTAAACTTAAAATCCCTAAACCTGTACATAAGAAGGTTCAAGTTCAAGATGGAATCGCTCAGGGCGGTTATCTCAAGCCTGGAAGGGGGGGATTTTATGGTGTCACTAGACATAAAGGATGCATACCTTCACGTCCCCATATATCCTCCTCATCAGGCATACCTGAGATTCGCCGTACAGGACTGTCATTACCAGTTTCAGACGTTGCCGTTTGGGCTTTCCACGGCCCCGAGGGTTTTCACCAAGGTAATGGCGGAAATGATGGTGCTCCTGCGCAGGCAAGGAGTCACAATTATCCTGTACTTGGACGACCTCCTGATAAAAGCAAGATCAAGGGAACAGTTGCAGAAAAGCGTGTCACTCTCCCTGAGAGTGCTGCAACAACATGGCTGGATTCTAAATCTACCAAAGTCACAGTTGGTTCCTACGACTCTGCTGTCGTTCTTACGCATGATTATGGACACAGAACAAAAGAGGGTTTTTCTCCCGATGGAAAAAGCCCAGGAACTCCAGAACATGGTCAGAGACCTGTTAAAACCGACGAGAGTGTCAGTACATCAATGCACTCGAGTACTGGGGAAAATGGTGGCTTCATACGAGGCCGTCTTCTTCGGCAGGTTTCATGCGAGGACTTTTCAGTGGGACCTTCTGGACAAGTGGTCCGGGTCCCATCTTCAAATACATCAGAAAATAACCCTGTCACCCAGGGCCAGGGTGTCTCTCCTGTGGTGGCTGCAGAGTGCTCACCTTCTAGAGGGTCGCAGGTTCGGCATTCAAGACTGGGTTCTGGTGACCACGGACGCGAGCCTCCGAGGATGGGGAGCAGTCACACAGGGAAGGAATTTTCAGGGACTATGGTCAAGCCAAAAGGCTTGTCTACACATCAACATACTGGAATTAAGGGCCATATACAACGGCCTTCGACAAGCGGAAAATCTTCTTTGCGGCCTTCTGGTTCTGATTCAATCAGACAACGTCACAGCTGTGGCTCATGTAAACCGCCAAGGCGGGACAAGGAGCAGAGTGGCAATGGCCGAAGCCATGAAGATTCTGCGCTGGGCAGAAAATCACGTAAGCGCTCTGTCAGCGGTATTCATTCCGGGAGTGGACAACTGGGAAGCAGACTTCCTCAGCAGACACGATCTCCATCCAGGAGAGTGGGGACTTCATCAAGAAGTTTTTGCAGAGATAACAAGTCTTTGGGAACTTCCTCAAATAGACATGATGGCGTCGCGCCTCAACAAGAAGCTTCGGAGGTATTGTGCCAGGTCACGGTACCCTCAGGCAGTAGCAGTGGACGCCCTGGTGACACCGTGGGTGTTTCAGTCGGTCTATGTGTTCCCTCCTCTTCCACTCATCTCAAAAATACTGAGAACAATAAGACGAAAAAGAGTGCGAACAATACTCATTGTTCCAGATTGTCCTCGAAGGGTCTGGTATTCATAGCTTCAGGAAATGCTCACAGAGGATCCGTGGCCTCTTTCTCTCAGAGAGGACCTGTTGTAACAGGGGCCCTGTCTGTTCCAAGACTTACCGCGGTTGCGTTTGACGGCATGGCGGTTGAACGCCGAATCCTAGCTGGTAAAGGCATTCCGGAAGAAGTCATCCCTACTCTGATAAGGGCTAGGAAGGAGGTGACGGCGAAGCATTATCACCGTATCTGGAGAAAGTATATATCTTGGTGTGAAGCCAAGAATGCTCCTGCGGAAGATTTCCATCTGGGCCGTTTTCTCCACTTTCTACAGACAGGAGTGGATATGGGCCTAAAATTAGGCTCCATTAAGGTACAGATTTTGTCCCTATCGATTTTCTTTCAGAAGGAATTGGCTTCTCTCCCAGAAGTCCAGACTTTTGTATCGGGAGTGCTGCACATCCAGCCTCCTTTTGTGCCTCCAGTGGCACCATGGGACCTTAACGTGGTGTTACAGTTCCTGAAATCTCACTGGTTTGAGCCTCTTCGAACGGTGGAATTAAAATGTCTCACTTGGAAAGTGATCATGTTGTTGGCCTTGGCATCTGCAAGGCGGGTGTCTGAATTGGCGGCTTTGTCTCACAAAAGCCCCTATCTGATTTTCCATGTGGATAGAGCAGAATTGCGGACTCGTCCTCAATTTTTGCCTAAGGTGGTTTCATCGTTTCATATGAATCAACATATTGTGGTGCCTGTGGCTACAGGGGTCTTGGAGGATTCCGAGTCCCTTGATGTAGTCAGGGCCTTAAAAAAGTATGTAGCCAGGACGGCTCGGGTTAGGAAAACAGAGGCTCTGTTTGTCCTGTATGCAGCCAACCAGGTTGGCGCTCCTGCTTCTAAGCAGACTATTGCTCGCTGGATCTGTAACACGATTCAGCAGGCTCATTCTACGGCTGGATTGCCGTTACCAAATTCGGTTAAGGCCCATTCCACTAGGAAGGTGGGCTGTTCTTGGGCGGCTACCCGAGGCGTCTCGGCATTACAGCTTTGCCGAGCGGCGACTTGGTCAGGGTCAAACACTTTTGCAAAGTTCTACAAGTTTGATACCTTGGCTGAGGAGGACCTCATGTTTACTCAATCGGTGCTGCAGAGTCATACGCACTCTCCCGCCCGGTCTGGAGCTTTGGTATAATCCCCATGGTCCTTACGGAGTCCCCAGCATCCTCTAGGACGTAAGAGAAAATAAGATTTTAAACCTACGGGTAAATCTTTTTCTCCTAGTCCGTAGAGGCGCCCGTCCCAGTGCGGACTATCTTCTGCAAGACTTGTATATAGTTTGCTTACGTAAGGGTTATGTTACAGTTTTGATCAGTCTCGGGCTGATGCTGTTTTGTTTCATACTGTTAACTGGTTCGTATATTCCATGTTATACGGTGTGGATGGTGTGGGCTGGTATGAATCTTGCCCTTAGTTTAACAAAAATCCTTTCCTCGTACTGTCCGTCTCCTCTGGGCACAGTTTCTCTAACTGAGGTCTGGAGGAGGGGCATAGAGGGAGGAGCCAGTGCACACCCATTCTAAAGTTCTTTATAGTGCCCATGTCTCCTGTGGAGCCCATCTATACCCCATGGTCCTTACGGAGTCCCCAGCATCCTCTACGGACTAGGAGAAAAAGATTTACCGGTAGGTTTAAAATCTTATTTCTCTAACGTCCTAAGTGGATGCTGGGGACTCCGTCAGGACCATGGGGAATAGCGGCTCCGCAGGAGACAGGGCACAAAAAGTAAAAGCTTTTGGACCTAGGTGGTGTGCACTGGCTCCTCCCCCTATGACCCTCCTCCAAGCCTCAGTTAGATCTTTGTGCCCGGCCGAGAAGGGTGCAATCTAGGTGGCTCTCCTGAGCTGCTTAGAAGTAAAAGTATACTTAGGTTTTTTTTATTTTCAGTGAGTCCTGCTGGCAACAGGCTCACTGCAGCGTGGGACTAAGGGGAGAAGAAGCGAACTCACCTGCGTGCAGAGTGGATTGGGCTTCTTGGCTACTGGACATTAGCTCCAGAGGGACGATCACAGGCCCAGCCATGGATGGGTCCCGGAGCCGCGCCGCCGGCCCCCTTACAGATGCTGAAGCAAGAAGAGGTCCATAAATCGGCGGCAGAAGACTTTCCTGTCTTTATAAGGTAGCGCACAGCACTGCAGCTGTGCGCCATTGCTCTCAGCACACTTCACACTTCGGTCACTGAGGGTGCAGGGCGCTGGGGGGGGGCGCCCTGGGAAGCAATGAATTTACCTTATTTGGCAAAAAATACATCACATATAGCTCCTGGGCTATATGGATGTATTTAACCCCTGCCAGTTTTCCAGAAAAAAGCGGGAGAAGAGCCCGCCGAGAAGGGGGCGGGGCCTATCTCCTCAGCACACAGCGCCATTTTTCCCACACAGCTCCGCTGGTAGGAAGGCTCCCAGAATCTCCCCTGCATCCTGCACTACAGAAACAGGGTAAAAAACAGAGGGGGGCACTTATTTGGCAAAATAACAGATATAAGCAGCTATAAGGGATAGACACTTATTGTAAGGTTGTCCCTATACATATATAGCGCTCTGGTGTGTGCTGGCAAACTCTCCCTCTGTCTCCCCAAGGGGCTAAGTGGGGTCCTGTCCTCTATCAGAGCATTCCCTGTGTGTGTGCTGGGTGTCGGTACGTGTGTGTCGCAATGTATGAGGAGGAAAATGATGTGGAGGCGGAGCAATTGCCTATAATGGTGATGTCACCCCCTAGGGAGTCGACACCTGAATGGATGGCCGTAATTAAGGAATTACGTGACAGTGTCGGCACGTTACAAAAAACTGTTGACGACATGAGACAGCCGGCAGCTCAGTTAGTGCCTGTCCAGGCGTCTCAAACACCGTCAGGGGCTATAAAACGCCCGTTACCTCAGTGGGTCGACACGGACCCAGACACAGACACTGACTCCAGTGTCGACGGTGAAGAAACAAACGTATTTTCCAGTAGGGCCACACGTTACATGATCACGGCAATGAAGGAGGTTTTGCACATCTCTGATACTGCAAGTACCACGAAAAGGGGTATTATGTGGGGTGTGAAAAAACTACCCGTAGTTTTTCCTGAATCAGAGGAATTAAATGAAGTGTGTGATGAAGCGTGGGTTACCCCCGACAAAAAACTGCTAATTTCTAAAAAATTATTGAGTTAGGGCTCGTTGGGAAACACCCCCTAGGGTAGATAAGGCGCTCACACGCTTATCAAAACAAGTGGCGTTACCGTCTCCAGAAACGGCCGCCCTTAAGGAGCCAGCAGATAGGAGGCTGGAAAATATCCTTAAAAGTATATACACACATACTGGTGTTATACTGCGACCAGCAATCGCCTCAGCCTGGATGTGCAGTGCTGGGGTGGCGTGGTCGGACTCCCTGACTGAGAATATTGATACCCTGGATAGGGACAGTATTTTATTGACTATTGAGCAATTAAAAGATGCATTTTTATATATGCGAGATGCACAGAGAGATATTTGCACTCTGGCATCAAGAGTAAGTGCGCTGTCCATTTCTGCCAGAAGAGGGTTATGGACGCGACAGTGGTCAGGTGATGCGGTTTCAAAACGGCACATGGAGGTATTGCCGTATAAAGGGGAGGAGTTATTTGGGGTCGGTCTATCAGACCTGGTAACCACGGCAACGGCTGGGAAATCCACATTTTTACCTCAAGTCACCTCTCAACAGAAAAAGACACCGTCTTTTCAGCATCAGTCCTTTCGTTCCCATAAAGGCAAGCGGACAAAAGGACAGTCATATCTGCCCCGGGGTAGAGGAAGGGGAAAAAGACTGCAGCAGACAGCTTCTTCCCAAGAACAGAAGCCCTCTTCCGCTTCTGCCAAGTCCTCAGCATGACGCTGGGTCCTTACAAGCAGACTCAGGTACGGTGGGAGGTCATCTCAGAAATTTCAGCGCGCAGTGGGCTCACTCGCAAGTGAACCCCTGGATCCTGCAAGTAGTATCTCTGGGGTACAAATTGGAATTCGAGACGTCTCCCCCTCGCCGGTTCCTGAAGTCTGCTTTACCAATAGCTCCCTCCGACAGGGAGGCGGTATTGGGAGCCATTCACAAGCTGTACTCCCAACAGGTGATAATAAAAGTACCCCTCCTACAACAAGGGAAGGGATATTACTCCACACTGTTTGTGGTACCGAAACCAGACGGTTCGGTGAGACCGATTTTAAATCTAAAATCTTTGAACACTTATATCAAAAGGTTCAAATTCAAGATGGAATCACTCAGAGCAGTGATAGCGAACCTGGAAGAAGGGGACTATATGGTGTCTCTGGACATCAAGGATGCCTATCTCCATGTCCCGATTTGCCCTTCTCACCAAGGGTATCCCAGGTTCGTAATACAGAACTGTCATTATCAGTTTCAGACGCTGCCGTTTGGATTGTCCACGGCACCCCGGGTCTTTACCAAGGTAATGGCCGAAATGATGATTCTTCTTCGAAGAAAAGGCGTATTAATTATCCCTTACTTGGACGATCTCCTAATAAGGGCAAGGTCCAGAGAACAGTTAGAAGTCGGAGTAGCACTATCTCAAGAAGTACTACAACAGCACGGGTGGATTTTAAATATTCCAAAATCGCAGCTGATTCCGACGACACGTCTGCTGTTCCTAGGGATGATTCTGGACACAGTCGAGAAAAGGTGTTTCTCCCGGAGGAGAAAGCCAGGGAGTTATCCGAGCTAGTCAGGAACCTCCTAAAACCAGGAAAGGTGTCAGTGCATCAATGCACAAGGGTCCTGGGAAAAATGGTGGCTTCTTACGAAGCGATTCCATTCGGCAGATTCCACGCAAGAATTTTTCAGTGGGATCTGCTGGACAAATGGTCCGGATCGCATCTTCAGATGCATCAGAAAATAACCCTGTCTCCAAGGACAAGGGTATCTCTTCTGTGGTGGCTGCAAAGTGCTCATCTCCTAGAGGGCCGCAGATTCGGCATTCAGGACTGGATCCTGGTGACCACGGATGCCAGCCTGAGAGGCTGGGGAGCAGTCACACAAGGAAGAAACTTCCAGGGAGTGTGGTCAAGCCTGGAGACTTCACTTCACATAAATATACTGGAACTAAGGGCAATTTACAATGCTCTAAGCCTAGCAAAGCCTCTGCTTCAGGGTCAGCCGGTGTTGATCCAGTCAGACAACATCACAGCAGTCGCCCACATAAACAGGCAGGGCGGCACAAGAAGCAGGAGGGCAATGACAGAAGCTGCAAGGATTCTGCAATGGGCGGAAAATCATGTGATAGCACTGTCAGCAGTGTTCATTCCGGGAGTGGACAACTGGGAAGCAGACTTCCTCAGCAGACACGACCTACACCCGGGGGAGTGGGGACTTCATCCGGAAGTCTTCCTCATGATTGTGAACCGTTGGGAAAAACCAAAGGTGGACATGATGGCGTCACGCCTCAACAAAAAACTAGACAGGTATTGCGCCAGGTCAAGAGACCCGCAGGCAATAGCTGTGGACGCTCTGGTAACACCTTGGGTGTTCCAGTCGGTGTATGTGTTCCCTCCTCTGCCTCTCTTACCCAAGGTACTGAGAATTATAAGACGGAGAGGAGTAAGAACTATACTACTGGCTCCGGATTGGCCAAGAAGGACTTGGTACCCGGAACTTCAAGAGATGCTCACAGAGGACCCGTGGCCTCTGCCGTTAAGAAGGGACCTGCTTCAGCAGGGACCCTGTCTGTTCCAAGACTTACCGCGGCTGCGTTTGACGGCATGGCGGTTGAACGCCGGATTCTGAAGGAAAAAGGCATTCCAGATGAAGTTATTCCTACCCTGATTAAAGCTAGGAAGGATGTAACCGCACAGCATTATCACCGTATTTGGCGAAAATATGTTGCGTGGTGCGAGACCAAGAAGGCCCCGACAAAGGAATTTCAACTAGGTCGTTTCCTACATTTCCTGCAAACAGGACTGTCCATGGGCCTAAAGTTAGGGTCCATTAAGGTTCAAATTTCGGCCTTGTCGATTTTCTTTCAGAGAGAATTGGCTTCATTTCCTGAAGTTCAGACTTTTGTAAAAGGGGTACTGCATATACAGCCTCCCTTTGTGCCCCCAGTGGCACCTTGGGATCTCAATGTAGTTTTGGGATTCCTAAAATCACATTGGTTTGAGCCACTTGCCACGGTGGAATTAAAATATCTCACATGGAAAGTGGTAATGTTGTTGGCCCTGGCTTCTGCCAGGCGAGTATCTGAATTGGCGGCTTTATCCTATAAAAGCCCTTACCTGATATTTCATTCGGATAGGGCGGAATTGAGGACTCGTCCTCAATTTCTTCCTAAGGTGGTTTCAGCGTTTCACCTAAACCAACCTATTGTGGTGCCTGCGGCTACTAGGGACTTGGAGGACTCCAAGTTGCTGGACGTAGTCAGGGCCCTGAAAATATATGTTTCCAGGACGGCTGGAGTCAGGAAATCTGACTCGCTGTTTATCCTGTATGCACCCAACAAGCTGGGTGCTCCTGCTTCTAAGCAGACTATTGCGCGTTGGATTTGTAGTACAATTCAGCTTGCACATTCTGTGGCAGGCCTGCCACAGCCAAAATCTGTAAAAGCCCATTCCACAAGGAAAGTGGGCTCATCTTGGGCGGCTGCCCGAGGGGTCTCGGCTTTACAACTTTGCCGAGCAGCTACTTGGTCAGGGGCAAACACGTTTGCTAAATTCTACAAATTTGATACCCTGGCTGAGGAGGACCTGGAGTTCTCTCATTCGGTGCTGCAGAGTCATCCGCACTCTCCCGCCCGTTTGGGAGCTTTGGTATAATCCCCATGGTCCTGACGGAGTCCCCAGCATCCACTTAGGACGTTAGAGAAAATAAGATTTTACTCACCGATAAATCTATTTCTCGTAGTCCGTAGTCGATGCTGGGCGCCCATCCCAAGTGCGGATTGTCTGCAATACTTGTACATAGTTATTGTTAACAAAATCGGGTTTTTGTTGTAGTGAGCCATCTTTTCAGAGGCTCCTCTGTTATCATACTGTTAACTGGGTTCAGATCACAAGTTGTACGGTGTGATTGGTGTGGCTGGTATGAGTCTTACCCGGGATTCAAAATCCTTCCTTATTGTGTACGCTCGTCCGGGCACAGTATCCTAACTGAGGCTTGGAGGAGGGTCATAGGGGGAGGAGCCAGTGCACACCACCTAGGTCCAAAAGCTTTTACTTTTTGTGCCCTGTCTCCTGCGGAGCCGCTATTCCCCATGGTCCTGACGGAGTCCCCAGCATCCACTACGGACTACGAGAAATAGATTTATCGGTGAGTAAAATCTTATTTATTTATCTATGCTTTCTTGGCTTACTTGAGTTATAGCATAAGGCGTGTGTCTAAGCAGGAAAGCTACATGGCAGTGTGGGTCCAGTGTGGGTCCACAGGCAGGTGTGCTATGCTATGTCGCCAGTCATAATTTATAACTTCCAACTGTCCCGATTTTGGCGGGATTGCCCCATTTTTCTGGGACTGTCCCGCTGACCCACCCATGGGTCGCAATGTCCAGCGGTGGTGGTGGGGGAGTCAGGAGACCCTCTCTCACTCGCTGCTCTGCTAAGCATCTGTTCAGTGGGAGAGAGGCACAGGAAACATGCCAGCAGCTCACAGAGTGCTTGGCATGCCCTCCCCAACTGCGAAAATGGGGGCGTTACCTGCGATCACAGCACTTCCATGAGGCCACGCCCCCTGCCAGCAAGGCCACGCCCCTATTTCCAGGCGCGTCTATGTCCCTCCTCCCAACTTTCAAAAGTTGGGAGGTATGCATGGCAGGTGTGGTATGATGTGTCGACAGTCATAATGGCAGGTTTGTTATGATGTGTCGACAGTCATAATGGCAGGTGTGGTATGATGTGTCGACAGTCATAATGGCAGGTGTGGTATGATATGTTTCCATTCATAATGTCAACATTATGACTGTTGACATATCATTACCCTAATCCCTAACCCTTCCTTACCCCCCTTCTCCACACACACATCCTAACCCTATTGTTAACATTATGACAATGTCACATGTTGCCTGTCAGCATTTTAACAATACCGTCATCATAACTTTCAGTATTGTGGTGTCGACTTTATGACTGTCGACACTGTAAATGTCAAAATTTGGACTACATCTCCCACAGGCTTATTAAATCTGTTACCATGTAGAGTCAGATCCGGGAAATAATCCGCCTCTAGACACCACTCAGTCAGCACTGGATATATGTGTAATGTATAAATAAAAATATTATTGGGGTGGTGGTGATAAACTGCACAACCCATTTATTTTCCTGACCCTTGCTCTTCTTCCTCTTTAAGAGCCCTATATACAATATACAAGGATTTCCTCTGGGACACGCTCCACCCGATGCTAGGTGGGTGCTGGTCCAGACAGAGGGTCTCCACATTATATCTCTTTCTTCTATCCTTTGTTTCCCACGACATCTTCCCCCAAGATGGTTTCACATCATGTGATCTTGGTCCTTCACTATGTGGGATCACGCAACTCTTCACGTTATCTCTGTACCCCTGTCCTATTATTCTGATTTTTAAGAATACAGAGTTTAAGGCAGTTAATTGTCATGGGCCCTACGATGCATGTCTGTCAGGAAACTCCAGACATTTATATTACCTATGGGGGCATGATTCCCACATTTGCCAACATTCAGACTCTTTTTATTGTACCTAATAAGATTTTTTTATTCGCTCCTATAAATAAGACATTTTCATAGCTCAGCCAATGATCATCTCACTTGTAGACCAGTGACAACTCTTTAATCTTTAATCCTCAGATAGGCCTCTATAATAAGCAGCTGGGTCTGCATCGAGGGAATTGGTGTGTAAGATGGCTTTTGGGTAGTGTCTGAGCACGATGAGTGGGCAGAGATCGGACTTACCTTGCCCTATAGCTCTACCTGCTTCACCTCTTATCAAGGCAAAGGAAGAGGGATGTCGGCTGTTGGTGATCCGGTGCCGGTGTCCTGAGTGGTGTTGGGATTCCAGTGTCGGTCACATCCCTCTGAGAGGTGTTGGAGAGGGCGCCTTTCCCAGTGCTCATTTCTCCACAGACAGTGACAGCGGCCCAAACTACAGATACTCTTGGCAAATGTTGAAAACTTCATAGCTAGCCTAGTATGTTATGGGTCTCCCCTAAGTTATTTCTTCCTTCACCCTCTATGGGTTCACCATTGTAATTAAGCATTGCTACAGTAAACCTTCCAGATAGTTGCCAAATTGGAAACGCCTAACTGCCACCTACAGCCAGTATGGTTTTTTTTATAACAGGTTATGATATTTGTTTATTTATTATACTTCTATCCCGAGTTTATGACTAGTATTGTTCTAACTCCAAATCCTTTTGCCAAAGCTGGACTTTCCATTTCAATATCTGACTCCTGTTTGCTTCATGACCAATTCTGCAGCCTTTAGCTGAATATGCCCCTCTACCAGTAACTCTCAGCCCTAGGGGTACAGGGAACCTCCTCCAGCTGAATTAATTTCAAAACTTTAATAGATAAAAAGTTTAAAAAATATGTAATGCATACAACATATATGTTAAGTGCTAATTACGCCCCAACAGGAAATACGAAAAGAAATACTTTAGCTGCTTCTGCGATTGCAAATGGAGGAATCCTAGCAGATGTTTCCAATACCTGCTGAGGAGGATTTCCCTGCAACATTAGTTTCATAAATATGCCCCCTATAGTCATAAAGGGTTACAAGATAGCAAAAATATTAAAGAACCATGATGTATACTGGGTCCTATGCACCAGGTGTTTTCTTTTTAGATTTGTATGTTTTCTTAATATCTATTAATTCATTGTCTACTTTATTATAAGAATGTTTGCTAACATTTTCCCCAACTATGGCCCTCATTCCGAGTTGATCGCTCGCTAGCTACATTTAGCAGCCGTGCAAACACATAGTCGCCACCCACGGGGGAGTATATTTTCGCTTTGCAAGAGTGCGAACACCTGTGCAGCTGAGCGGTACAAAAACATTTTGTGCAAAACAAGACCAGCCCTGTAGTTACTTATTCTGAGCGATGATTGCTGCGACGAAGGTCCCGGAATTGACATCAGATACCTGCCCTGCAAACGCATGGACACGCCTGCGTTTTTCCAAACACTCCCAAAAAATGGTCAGTTGACACCCATAAACTCCCACTTCCTGTCAATCTACTTGCGATCGGCTGTGCTAATGGTATCGTCGCTAGAAGCAGTGCAAAACAACAATGCTCTTTGTACCCGTATGCCGCGCGTGCGCCTTGCGGCTCATACGCATGCGTAGTTTTTTAAATGATCGCTACGCAGCGAACAACGGCAGCTAGCGATCAACTCGGAATGAGGGCCTATATTTGATGTGTACATCTACATTATGGGCTGGATTCAATTAGATGCAGACTTGTAGCACTGCCGAGGCTATTCAATTGCAGCATGCTGCAGACTGTGAAAATCCGCAGACTGCAGTTGACTCAGATTTCTGTTCAAGTCTGAGGGATGCTCGAACAGAAATCTGCGGTGAGTGCCCTAATCAAACGTATTAACCCATAGCTCCGGGCACTTATCCCGAAATCTATAGATTAATGCGTGTTAGCTGCGGTTTTACCCCACGAGGAAAAGGGCATATAATTGAATCGTTCCAGGCGTAAAAATCAGAGGTTAGCAAATTTCCTTGCACAGTAATTGCTGTGGCTTATTGTGTCTCTTTGTGAGAAGAATTGCCGGTCTTCAGTTTAGGTAGCTTGTTTCTTCTAAAGTATTGTATAAACATATAGATAGTTGATATGCCTTAATCGTTTTGTAGAGAAAACTTTGTTTGCAATGTGTTGTATAAACAAGGCTATCAGTTACATACACTATTTCCCTGCTTATACAACACTGAAGGGAGCCATGTCTGCTAGCACCCTGCAGTCAAACAAAAAATAAAATGGCTGCTCCCTCAGTGTCATGTGATGTGCTCCCAGAACAGGATTTCCTAAACGTATGTTGTCCTTAACATATCGTCAGTGGTTTAATAATTAAGGAAAAATAATAATAATAATAATAATAATAATAAGCATCAGTAATTTTAACTACAATGTACAACTACAACTTTGTTGAGAAAGCAGATCCTTTGTTTCAGCAGGCCTCTCATTGTGGACTGTTGGATGGATCAATGACTAAGGGGCATATTTATTAAAAATATCATTAATGGATGAAACCAGTGAGATTTATCAAGAAGCCCCATCTGGGACATTGCATCCAATAAAATGTTGTACTGGCAAAGAAAAAAACAGTACAGCGGAAGCTTTTGCTGTCAGTATACTTCGGAGTCTGGGCCTGGACATGTCATTGCACTATGTGAGGACAGAGGGGAGATGCTCCAACCTTTTGGAGAGGAATTAGAAGATGCTACGTTGGCTGTCTTTCAACGTGGGGAAAAGCCACAAGGACAAGCTTTTTATAGCTTGTTAAATAGCATTGTATTGCCATCCACATAAAGAGCCATGCTAACTGCCATATTCCTGGGACAATCAAAGTTTTCAATGGAATTTTTGGCTTTACACAGTTTAATAAATAGGCCTCTAAAGGTCCCCATACACATACAGATTTCCCCAGTCCTACATTTTAAACATAACTGACTGCAGTTGCTGTGTATATTGCCCCAGATCCCGGTCAGATTCTGATGGAGAATTATAAAGTCTTACTTGGATCAGACAGCAAAAGTATTTCTGCAATGACCGTGTATGGTCAAACTGTGCTAATAATGCCAGGCCAATTTTTTTAGTAGGTGCTATAAGTCTCTTTGCTATATGGTGTAGTGCCATGAGAAGTTCCTTGTGGTGTGAAATCAAATCCTCTTAGCTTGAAGGTGCCATATCTGCTACAAGCTTATTTGTAAAAGGTTTTTAACACTTGACCTGCAAAGTCAACAATAGATGGAACTGCTCCATCCTTAAAGCACATATGATTCCTCCTGGCCTAATCACATCCTGCTTATACAAAAAAACATCTCTCATTTCCTTTTTGTTTGGTTGCCTACCAGTAATGTGGAGCAGGGAGACATTCTAGTGTAGGGTATTGTCTTGTCTTGAGTTACTGTGTTTGTTTTTCTACTTTTCTGAAAGAGAAAAAAGTGTGCTTTGCTTTAACCCCTTCTGCCCTGACAGAACGGGACACAAATTATACAGCAGCATCGGCCCACGGTCCCCAAAGGACGTCCTAGTCACAATGTAAACAGTTTTCCTTCTAAAGATACACTTGCTTGTTTTTACTGTCTTGTTAACAACATTGTTCTGTTGTGTACCCACAGTCCCCTAAACTATCATAAGTACAATCTTGTTCCTTTAGTTAGGCAACACAACACATCAACACAAGTGTTGAGCCCTTAGTTGTTCTGTAACCGCCGTTAATATTTGCAAGATAATTAGGGTTAGCCTGTAAGTATTGTTTTGTATACATGACATGTTCTTTACCTGAATTGTGTCAGCAAGTGCACCTATTTAGCTACAATGGATGGAGATATTTTGTAGGGTGAAACAATGTTGAGCCTGCCAGCCCTCTAAATGGATTGCAGTCCCCCAAAATGGCTACCCTCACTGTATTAAGGCTGCAGGTGCACTTTAAAACGCAGATATAGTTTTAAACCGCCACACAGAATTTATTCTAATGTATGTAGGGTGTTCCTCAGACCTGCCATTATCCCGTCACTGCCTATTTACTTGCGTACCTTCTTAATAAATAGTCAAAATAGCCCATGTATTGTTATTGCTCATTTTGAGGTGTTATGTTAGTATTCCACAGTTCAAGGTGCTTACGTTTACACAAGAAAAACTGTGCCTCTACTCTGCTTACAGCGTACCTGTCACCTAAACATGGCGGAGGCAGCCATATTGTTCTCGATCCAATAATCATTTGAAGGTAGACTGTCAAATCACAAGAAACAAAGGACACAAGCAAAAATGCAGTGTCTGTAGCTGCTAATGAGTAAATAGTCTGTCTTCCCAGGGATATTGGTTCCATCGCATCTATGCAAGTTACACGCATGTTTGTCTGGTATATGTTCCAGATCCTTGCTGTCGGGATCCCGGCAGTCGAAATACCGACGCAGGAATCCGTAAAACCCGCCAGGACACAGATGCCGGAATCACGACCTGGTCAGTGTCCCATCGCCGGAATACCAACAATCGGGATACCAAAGGTAAGTATAACCGGGAGGGTTAGGATTTGCGGGGGAGAGGGAGTTAGGTTTAGATGCGACCCTGGGGAAGGTAGGATTAGGCTGCGGGCAGGGAGAGTTAGGGTTAGTCTGCAGTGAGGGGGGGGGTTAGGTTTAGGCACTCATCCTGTTGGGACTGTGACCATCGGGATGCTGCTATCGCTATTGTGACCGCTGAAATGCCATCTACCAGGATCACATACAAATCCTGTTTGTCTCGCAGACCTTGGAGCGATACAATGTTCACTGAATGTGAGACTGATGTACTTCTCTACAAGTTCCATCCTCCTATTCAATATGTATTTAAGGTTTGAGAATAAGAAAAAATACTTACAATTTCTGGGCCTGATTCAGTGGTGCACATCGTTGCATGGCAATCTGCAATTTTATATGCTAATGGCTCAGCGGCCATTTTGTTCACAGAGTCGCCCAATGCCGGCGTCTCACATCTGCCATGTACACACAAAAGTGAAAATATCACTAACATCAATAGCAGCATCGGACCTCTGACCAACCCTAGTCTGTCTAAAGCCCCGTACAAACGGGAGAGATGTGTGCTGAGCGATCTATCAGTGACCGTTCAGCACACATTTCTCTCCCACTCAGCACACAGCGCTGATTTCATCCAACGGTGAAATGGGGGACCTGCTAGATTGTGGCTGCACATCGCTATCGCTGTGGGGCATACACACGGAGAGATGCGTGCTTAACTTCTAAGCAATCTAGTCAGATTGCTTAGATTTTAAGCACGGATCTCTCCGTGTGTACCCCCCTTTAGACTGAGTGACTCTCCTGAGGCATATAAATGAGCAGTGGCTGACTATGGCACACCCAGAAAATGGCCCCAACATGCTTGCATACTTCGGTACATGCCTGTTACCTACCCCGAACGCTGAATTATCTGTCACTCACTTTGCAAATAAATCTTCTGAGCATGCACCATCACATTTTGCAAATGTAGATTTTTTTCTTTACTGGGCTTCAACCAAACTTTGCTTAAGAAACAGCTATAAAATATGGATTTTTTTTTTTTATAGCTGTGTATTTACTTATTTGTGGATATTTGTAGGCTGAGAGTTTACCTTCCAGTTCAGTCTGTAGTTTCCTAATGACACTAGTAACTGGCAGATTATCTGGCACCATTTTGTTAAAAGACGTATTTACTTAGCAGAGAATACACTGGGGAACATTAACACTGCTTGGTTGAAGAGTAACTATTATAGAGAAAGTGGGAATTCCCTCCATCCTAAGACTCCTTTGTTTCTGAGTTAATTTTTAATTGCTAATGTCTCTGATGTTTTATTGCCTTGTTTATTTGCTGCAGTTGTAGAGGGTTTCTTGTGCTAGAGGCAGTGTTATATGCATTGTAAAATCATTAGAATTCTAGCTGTGTGACAACAGAAGCATGTGACATTTCTGTCTTCCAAATCATTTGTCACTTAGCCAACAACGGTACTCAAAGCCTTAAGGGGGGTACTCACGGAGCGATATTCTAAGCAATCTGACTAGATTGCTTAGAATTTCAGCATTATCGCTCCGTGTGTACCCCCTAGAGCGATAGCGATGCGCAGCCCCGCGCATCGCTATCGCTGCTGCTAGATTGGCCTGCATGCACACATCTCTCCCACATCGGCCCGTCTATATGGGCCTTTACTTTCCAACTACAATTGCCAGAATGGCTTGCTGCTTAAGGAGCCACTGGGCGTGGCAATGTGTAGAGTTTGAATTAAGGGGTTTATTTACTAAGCCTTGGATGAAGATAAAGTGAACGCAGATAAAGTACCAGCCAATCAGCTCCTAACTGCCATGTTACATTCTGTGTTTGAAAATGACAGTTAAGAGCTGATTGTCTGGAACTTTATCTCCATCCAAAGCATAGTAAATAGACCCCTAAGCCTCTTATTGACTGAAAGGTGTCCTATGTGCCTGTCACATGTCAAAACTTGAAACAAATAATACATAAAGACCTGCAGAAGTGAACTGGCAGACATAGGTCAGCTATTTTTTTTTAAATTTTATTGTGTTTTATTTTAGCAGTTTTGAACTATACATCCACAGCAAAAAAATATAAACGAGGCAGAGCATATGCATGTAAGAGGATAAAACAGTAGGTTACAGGACATTAGCATACACAATATCTACAATAAACACACAAATGGCATAGATACATAAAATATTGATGAAAACACCCAAGCAACGGGAGATGAAGTTCCCAAGTTGCATCTAATCTAAACACAAACCAGTAAGTAGCAAGAATAATTAAAAAATGATAAATCAGTGTAGATACCTAGACCCCAGAGGATAGCATAGCAAACGGACGGGTGGCCAAAGGCGCCATTCAGGTCCCCCTTCCTGTAACCAACCAAAAAATATAAAAGGGGAACAGATCGACACTAGCAGGATACGAGGGAACTCCAGCCCAATCTAAGAAATAGAGAAAAGAAACTAGCACAGACCATAGGGAGTCAAATGACACGCTGCCAATGCGAAAATAATTTTAAAATAAAGCACGCATGCCCCAAAAGAATGGACTAGGACTAAAACTGATCACCCCTCAAAACCCCCCACCCTGTATGACCATCACCCCAACTTATGGCACACCTGGATCCCCAAAACTCCCCCCCCTCTTCCCAAATCTAAGCTAAATTATAGAATGAGGGCAATTATCCCATGAACCATAGCGGAATGGTAGCCCCAGCCTAGGAGCAATGAGCCACTGTGGACGTTTCCAAAAAACAGTTTAGACATTACCAATCAGGTGTGCAGAGTGACATCAGCAAATACAAAAATAACATACAAACAGGATATGAAAAAAAAGAAAAATAAAGATTAAGAAGTGCAGACATGTACATAAACAGTAATAATACCAATAAGGATGGTAATAGAAAGACAGCAAAGTCCATCAAGGCGGGTCGAGGCATGCAACACCAGGCAATTCCAGAGGGAATCCTTACAAAAGAAATTGTGGGTCCGCACCAGCCTTAGAGAAATGTGATATCATTTTGGATATGTAACACCAATGTGAAAGTACTTGATTGGCGGTGATCCCAAGAAGAGAAAAGACAAAAAAACTTTTTTCGGGGAGCACTCATTTATAGATAGAAAATAGTAAATATTGTTAGTCAGATATGAATTTAATATAAAACTTAACTTTTATTTAGTTCATGGATAAAATATTAATCTTAATAACGAACAATCATGATTGATCTTAAAAATCTTGATTGCCTTTTTAGCAAATAAAGTTCAAGATAGGGTAAAGGTGAAGTATCAAAAATGTGTGTTCAGGATTCCTTGTATAATATATATAATATATTGTATTATACAAGATCCAAATAACAATGGGATAAGGCATCGTGGAGCCTCGTTACCTTGGTTGCCATCCTGTCCCTAGACTCAAGGATAGCTTGCAGGATTTGCTCCATATCCATATTCACAAAAAATGGTGCTGTAGGTGTTCAGGAACAGGAAAGTATGATACAGGTTGAGTCTCCCTTATCCAAAATGCTTGGGACCAGAGGTACTTTGGATATCGGATTTTTCCGTATTTTGGAATAATTGCATACCATAGTGAGATATCATGGTGATGGGACCTAAATCTAAGCACAGAATGCATTTATGTTACATATACACCTTATACACACAGCCTGAAGGTCATTTTAGCCAATATTTTTTATAACTTTGCGCATTAAGCAAAGTGTGTCTACATTCACACAATTCATTTATGTTTCATATACACCTTATACACACAGCCTGAAGGTCATTTAATACAATATTTTTAATAACTTTGTGTATTAAACAAAGTTTGTGTACATTGAGACATCAAAAAACAAAGGTTTCACTATCTCACTCTCACTCAAAAAAGTCCGTATTTCGGAATATTCCGTATTTCGGAATATTCCGTATTTCGGAATATATGGATATGGGATACTCAACCTGTAGTAAAGAACAGGATATTCCAGTGAGGGAACAGCAACTCCCAGGAAACCACTTGTATCAGGATCCACTCACATACAGGAACCGTCCAATGCCAGCAGAAGGGAGGTTATTAAACTGCAGGAGAGTCTCCAAAATGGCCCCGACATGCATGCAGCCCAACCAACCAGAACTCACCACCGGAGACTGAGTGAGACAAGGTCACCAACAATGGAGCATCAGCGGGTCTCAGAGGAGCTTACGTCAGCCCGATGAGCCAGGCGTCACGTATGGACACACACCCCCACCAAGAACAAAGCAAGCCTTCAGGAGGAAACTAAAATGGCCGCTCGGTGTCTGCAACAGATGAAGGCCGCAGAGCAGGACCAGCAGCGAGAGCGACAGTCAGCAAGCGGAGCTCCTCTAAAGCACTCCCAGACAATCAGAAGAAGACTCTGCAGAAAAGTAGGTAAGTAAAAAGTCCACAGGCGACTACAGGATGAGAAGTCAGGATGTTTAGGCTGGAACACAGCAAGAATCGCTTCTCACTCCATCCCCGACCAGGCCATCAATAGGTCAGCTATTTACATATAAATCAGTAGTAATACAAAGTATATGGTGGCAAAAAAAGGACGTCCAGAAATTAGCGCAGACCATCAAAGCACCACTTAACAATAACATACATGCATTGCAGGCGTAGACTGTCCTGAGTGCTATTATCTGACACAAATTATGGTATCCAACTTCCCCGTCTAAACTTGACTGACCCAGCCCAGTGGTGTCGTGTTACAGCCCATAAATCCAGTTAACAGAAGTAAGCGCACCGTAAAGCAACAGACTTTCACTTGGGCTGATGATCTGCCATCTTTCCTGCTGAAACAGCCCAAAAAAACAGCTATAAAACTTAAACCCAAGAACTCAGGGAATACAATGTGGACAAGCTTGACCAGTCAGAGAGGCCTTGAAGCCACAGGCATACAGGCATAAATCACTTACCGAAAACACATCCCTTAATTTCTAATAGGCCAAGCACTAATCATGTGTCTAGCACATAGGCCAGTGAATAACCTGTGGTTTAAACCGCATCAGGCTTATGAAAGCCTTCAGTTCTTTTGTCACTACAATTTTTTATTTGTTAACCACAATCGAGACTCAACAATCAGGGTGAATTATTTTTTGTTCAAAGGAGATTTATCAAACTTTCTAAAGAGGACAAATGGAGATGTTGTCTTTAGCAACCAATTAGATTCCAGCTGTGATTATAAAATCTACTAGATAAATGATAGCTAGAATCTGATTGGTAGCTATGGACAACACTTCCACTTATCCATTTTAAAAGGTTTGATAAATCTGCCTCCTTAGAATACAATATATCAGTGTGACCAAGTGGGTAATTACTTTGACAATAGCTCAGACATTGGAGTAGCAGTGTTTTTGTATGTGCCACCGAAACAGCTCTGACCCGTGAAGGTATGGACTCCATAAGACTTCTGGCAGTGTAATGTGGTATTTGGCACCAAGCAGCAGATCCATTAAGTCCAGTAAATTACAAGGTGTGGCCTCCATGGCTTGGACTTCCAGTAAATTACAAGGTGTGGCCTCCATGGCTTGGACTTGTTTTTCCAGCACATCCCACAGATGCTCAATCGGATAGAGATCTGAAGAATTTGGAGGCCAAGTCAACACCTTGAACTCTTTGTCATGCTCCTCAAACCATTCTTAAACAATTTTGTTGTGTGGTACTGTGCATTATCCTGCTAAAGCAGGCCACTGCCATCAGGGAATACAGTTGACATGAAGGGTGTACTTGGACTGCAACAATGTTTAGGAAGGTGGTACGTGTTAAAGTAACATCCCCATGAATGACAAGACCCAAAGGCTTCCCAGCAGAACATTGCCCAGAGCATCACACTGCATCCACCGGCTTGCTTTCTTCCCATAATGCATCCTAGTGTCATCTCTTTCCAGGTAAACAGCGAACATGCACCTGGCCATCCTCAGGATGTAAAAGTGGTTGGGAGTGGGTAGCATGGGCACTCTGACCGGTCTGCGATGCACTGTGTGTTCTCACGTGTGTGATATGCAAGGTCGACCACATTTAGGTCGACAGTGTCTAGTTCAACCACTATTGGTCGACAGTAAATAGGTCGACAGGGACTCTAGGTCGACAGGACAGAAGGTTGACATGAGTTGTTTTCACTTTTTTGGTGTCGTTTTCTCCGTACAGTGACCGGGAACCCCAATTAGTGCACTGTGTCCCCTCGCGTGGCTCGCTTCGCTCGTCATGCTTCAGACAAGGTGCCATGCTCCACTACCGCAAAAATAAAAAAAAAATTGTGAAAAGGTCATGTCGACCTTGAACATGTTGACCTAGTAACCATGTTGACCTAATGCATGTCGACCAACAGTGGTCGACCTAATACATGTCGACCTACACTACCGTTCAAAAGTTTGGGGTCACCCAGACAATTTCCTTATTATTGAAAGAAAAGCACTGTTTTTTTTCAATGAATAGATTATAGGGTCGACCACACTTAGGTCGACAGTGTCTAGGTCGACCACTATTGGTCGACAGTAATTAGGTCGACACCTGAAATAGGTCGACATAAGCATTAGGTCAACGTGAACAATGTCAACATGACAAAAGGTCGACGTGAGGTTTTATTTTGTTTTTTTGGATGTTGTTTTCTTCGGAGAGTGACTGGGAACCCCAATTAGTGCACCGTGTCTCCTTGCTTCGGGCAATGTGACTCGCTCTGCTACCGCTGCGCTTGGCACAGTTTACCGTTTCCAATTGTAGTCCACGTGGATTGTAAAGTATGAAAAAGTTCAAAAAATAAAAAACAAATGTGAAAAACTCATGTTGACCTTTTGTCTTGTCGACCTAGAACATGTCGACCTGGAGTCCCTGTCGATTTAGAAACCATGCCGACCTACTTACTATCGACCAGTAGTGGTCGACCTAGACATTGTCGACCTAAGTATGGTCGACCTAGAGACTGGATACCGTTCTCATACCTCTCTATCCTAGCCAATATTAACTATTTCAGCAATTTGTGCTACAGTAGCTCTTCTGTTGGATCAGACCAGATGGGCTACATTTTGCTTCAAGCACATAAAAGAGCCTTGGGTGTCCATGACTCTGTCACTGGTACACCAGTTGTCCTTTCTTGAACCACTTTTGGTAGGTACTAACTAGTGATGAGCGGGTTCGGTTTCTCGGAAACCGAACCCCCCCGAACTTCACCCTTTTTACACGGGTCCGAGCCATACTCGGATTCTCCCGTATGGCTCGGTTAACCCGAGCGCGCCCGAACGTCATCATCCCGCTGTCGGATTCTCGCGAGATTCGGATTCTATATAAGCAGCCGCGCGTCGCCGCCATTTTCACTCGTGCATTGGAAATGTTAGGGAGAGGACGTGGCTGTCGTCCTCTCCGTTATTGTTGAACTTGATTGTGCTTTATTGCTTAATTGTGGGGAGGGCTGGGGAGCAGCTGTATAATATAGGAGGAGTACAGTGCACAGTTTTGCTGATCAGTGACCACCAGTTTTATCCGTTCTCTGCATGAAAAAAACGCTCCTTATCTGTGCTCAGTGTGCTGCATATATCTGTGCTCACACTGCTTAATTGTGGGGACTGGGGAGCAGCTGTATTATATAGCAGGAGTACAGTGCAGAGTTTTGCTGACAGTGACCACCAGTATACGTTGTCTGCCTGAAAAACACTCCATATCTGTGCTCAGTGTGCTGCTTTATTGTGGGGACTGGGGACCACCAGTATAATATTATATAGGAGGAGTACAGTGCAGAGTTTTGCTGACCAGTGACCACCAGTATATAATATATAGCATTACGGTACAGTAGGCCACTGCTGTACCTACCTCTGTGTCGTCATTAAGTATACTATCCATCTAGAGTCTATACCTGTGGTGCATTTCAGTTGTTCAGTTTGCTGACACAGTGACCACCAGTATACTATATATAGCAGTACGGTACGGAAGGCCACTGCTGTACCTACCTCTGTGTCGTCATTAAGTATACTATCCATCTACATTCTATACCTGTGGTGCATTTTAGTTTTGCAGTTTGCTGACACAGTGACCACCAGTATATATAGCAGTATGGTACGGAAGGCCGCTTAGCTTAGTCACACAGCGACCTTGGTGCGCCTCTTTTTTTCTTTGCATCATGTGCCGTTTGGGGACAATTTTTTTGAAGTGCCATCCTGTCTGACACTGCAGTGCCACTCCTAGATGGGCCAGGTGTTTGTGTTGGCCACTTGTGTCGCTTAGCTTAGTCACACAGCGACCTTGGTGCGCCTCTTTTATTCTTTGCATCATGTGCTGTTTGGGGACAATTTTTTTGAAGTGCCATCCTGTCTGACACTGCAGTGCCACTCCTAGATGGGCCAGGTGTTTGTGTCGGCCACTTGTGTCGCTTAGCTTAGTCACACAGCGACCTTGGTGCGCCTCTTTTATTCTTTGCATCATGTGCTGTTTGGGGACAATTTTTTTGAAGTGCCATCCTGTCTGACCCTGCAGTGCCACTCCTAGATGGGCCAGGTGTTTGTGTCGGCCACTTGTGTCGCTTAGCTTAGTCACACAGCGACCTTGGTGCGCCTCTTTTTTTCTTTGCATCATGTGCTGTTTGGGGACTATTTTTTTGAAGTGCCATCCTGCCTGACACTGCAGTGCCACTCCTAGATGGGCCAGGTGTTTGTGTCGGCCACTTGTGTCGCTTAGCTTAGCCATCCAGCGACCTCGGTGCAAATTTTAGGACTAAAAATAATATTGTGAGGTGTGAGGTGTTCAGAATAGACTGGAAATGAGTGGAAATTATGGTAATTGAGGTTAATAATACTATGGGATCAAAATGACCCCCAAATTCTATGATTTAAGCTGTTTTTTTAGTTTTTTTTAAAAAAAACACCCGAACCCAAAACACACCCGAATCCGACAAAAAAATTTCGGTGAGGTTTTGCCAAAACGCATCCGAATCCAAAACACGGCCGCGGAACCGAATCCAAAACCAAAACACAAAACCCGAAAAATGTCCGGTGCACATCACTAGTACTAACCATTGTTTACCGAGAACACCAAACAAAACCTGTCCTAGTTGTGTAGCCATCACAATTTGGTCCTTGTCAAAGACACTCAGATATTTACGCTTGCACATTTTTCCTGCTTCCAGCACATTAACTTCAATAACTGATTGTTCACTTGCTGCCTAATATATTCCACCGTTTGACCGATGCTATTGTAATGAGATAATTAATGTTATTCACTTCACCTGTCAGTGGTTTTATTGTTATGGCTGATGGGTGTGTATAACAGTATGAGCAAAACAATAAGTGACTTACGGTACAGAACATATCAGAACATGGACAGGGTATATAAACATTGCTACAGCAGTAGTCATAAGACACAAATAAGTAGCGGGCGGTCGATCCCAAAGGTTTGGTTCTGTTGTTGGCAGTGGGGAGTAGCTGATGGTATAAATGAGGGAAGGAAAAACACACGAGGGAAGAGGGCCCTGCTTGTGAGAGATTACAGTTTAAAGAGGAGTGGTGGACAGACAGGTAACACAGGGGAGAGACAGTGAGCCAGGAGCATGGAGCTCCATCCACAGTGGCATTCATGGGGCTTAGTATAATGCACAGGTTCTCAAACTCTGTCCTCAGGACCCCACATGATTCAGGTTTTGCAGGTCACTTGTAGATTGTTAAAATGTGACAGTTGGTGATACACAGTGCAGCTGCTGGGTGACATTGAAAATGTGATCCGTGTGGGGTCCTGAGGACTGAGTTTGAGAACCACTGGAAATTAAAACAGACTCCTTTTTTAGTCTGTATTCATCATTTTAGGTCTTATTCTGTCATCATACACACGTCTTCTGATCCTTTTACAAATTGATAAATTTTACTAAGAACTTTTAATTAAGAAGATGCTCATAGACCATAATGGGCCGGATGTAATGCAGTGCGAGACGGCCGGAGCTCCAAGATTCCGTCCAAACTCATACTTTTTTTTAAAGTGACAATCATTTACAAGGCAAACCCAGGTGTTTTTGCCTTGAAAATGATTGCCGCTTAAAAAACAACAACGTGTGAGTTTGGCCGGAAACCCGGAGCTCCGACCGTCTTGCACTGCGTTACATCCGGCCTAATATGTTTTATAATTAACCGCTCCTTCTTCCACATAGCTGAACAGCAGGGATTCAGTGTACAGAGCCCACACCCTTGAGTTGCTCATTCCCACCTCTAAAGGCCCATGCACACTAGAAGACTTGAAGATGTGAAAGATAGTTTGGAATATAAGCGATTTCCCTTGAACTCCCTGACAAACGATATTGAGTGTACACACTGAGCGATTTTACAAACGATCTGAATGATGAACCATCTACCCTGCTGGGATTGAGGGGAATGAGCTGCATGCATGGACGACTGACAACCCACTTCAAGCGAGCATGGGTGCGCACATTGTTCATTGCTCGCTGCGTACACACTAGACAATTTGAACGACAGTTTGTTTAAAGTCGTTACTATCGCTCCCAACAATGGAAAAAATCTTCTAGTGTGTATGGGCCTTAACAGTCCATCCTCCTGGTGCTGAGAGTAATTCGTAAATGGGGGGGGGGGGGGGGTTTGGGGGAAGCCGCACTGGAAAAAACTGAACAATATATAGAAACCTCAGAAATAACTGACACTCTTGGGATATTCTTTCCCTTAATTGGTCAATTGTATACCTACACCGAATTGGTATTATTGGTAACAAAGATTTTGACGGTCAGTGGTGCTCCCAAGGGTATGGAATCACGTAACACAAAAAAGACTACAGAGAAGACAAGATAACCCTGGTAGGGAGCACTCTTATCTGAGGTAACACAATAATTTTTAGTATTAATGAAACAATCATAAAATTACAGATTTTATTAAATATGCCTTAAAAAAATGAAATCTACAAAAACCTGTGTGAATTCATTAGTTAATATGTGATCATATGCGAAAATATGTTGGAAAATATATGTATTCTTATCTAAATGACCTCAGTCAGAAAAATTAAATACGTTAAGGTCCGTCTGCGTACTAATTCCCTTAATACTAATGTTTTGGGAAATAAAGATATATTAAAAATTAAATGGTGTGACCATCATCTTATCAATTGTATAGCCCATATACAAGTTTCTCTGGGCAATTAGTTTGAATCATAGGTCACTGATTGGTTATTTTGATTGGGTGACCTATACAACAGTGTGAGGCCCGGTTGTCAACGAAAAAATGTCTGTAGGGCTGTTTGCAACAATACAGTGGACATGGACATATCATCCACCAGCCGTGTGATATTGCCACCTGTGTGAAAAAGTGGTTAGTTTATATTAGATCACACACATATATACTGAATACAGGGGTATGAGGCCCTGGTACTAAGAAACAATTGCCCAGGATCGACACACTTGCTCTATATCAGATAGTCATATGCTGATCACTCAAAAACAAAAACAGGAGCAAAACAATTTACCTACAATGTACATCAATCGTTCTTTGTCGGAGGTATGAGGCACATATACCTCAAATACTCAGTAGCTACAAAGAGATTATAGGATGCTGGATTAATGACATATATACCTCAAATTCTCAACAGTTGCCAATTAGTTTAAAAATGCTGAGTTCATACAGTAGATATTGGAAAAGTAATTACAGTTATGTTAGAGGTGTGAGGCACAAGTACCTCAATTTCTCAACAGTTATCAAACAGTTTCAAATACTGAATCTTTAAACACTAGAGAGATGTATAAAGTGGCCATGATACAGGTATGACCCCCCTTCTGCTGTTCTCCCGTCTTGCCAACCGGTATAGGACGAGGAATGAGAGAGGGTAGGTGCACCCAACTTGGCCAGAAGGAAGAAAGAGGAGGTATCAAGCAGAGGGACTTGTGGCAAGTACTCTCTGGTGCCTTGTAACAGGTAGTGCAGAGATTTAAACCTGCACGTAAGTCTCTAGTGCGGTACACTCCTGAATGATGAATTTCCTTGTCGTACTTTAACAGAGGTATGAGGCACATATATCTTTCAATTTCTCAGAAAAAGTGCACATAAGTCTCCAGTGTGGTACACTCCTAATTGATTAATTTCCTTATCGTACTTTAACAGCGGTGTGAGGCACATATATCTTTACATTTCTCAGTGGTTACCAACAGAAGCAATTTTCCTGCAGTGTACATCAATCGTACTTTATCAGAGGTATGAGGCACATATACCTCAATTATTCAGTTGCTACAAAAAGGTTGTAACAGCCCCTGTTAGTGCTCACTGATTATCTTGAACAGCTGTTCCCTCCTGTGTGCTTTCAAACACTGCCAGCAAGTAATAGATGTTAATCCTGTTACAATTATAAATGATACAATGTACAAATGGTATCAACTACTGCCAGCAACCTAGTAGCAGTTTAATGATGAATATTGATCCTGTTGTAATTATGAGTGATATAATTTAACAATCACTATTCTGAGGTGGCCCACTGCATTCTCATAGACCCTGATGTCATAGAAAAAACATCATTCGTAGACCCTAATGCCATAGGAAAAATAATAATATATATATATATTTAACAGCGTTGTGGAAGAATTATATAAGGCCGTTAAAGAGTTGAACGGCAGTAACGCTGGCTATACAGTTACCACTCCTGAAGCCAAAAAGCGGAGAGAGGGGGACACTGCCCCAGAGTCCCGTATACGAGCGTCCTCAATCTCGGGCACTCCCTCCCACTTGTCAGCCGCACAGAGTTCCGTCTGCCTGAGCCGCTCAGATCAGCGGCAGTCGGCCGCTTCCTCTGCTTCTGCCACCACAGCGCTGGATCACGGACGAACCTGTGGATCACGTGTGCGCACCACGTGACTCACACAGTTGAACCTGACGTACGTTTCACAAAGCTTGATCACAGGTCAAATTTTTAATATATCTTTATTTCCCAAAACATTAGTATTAAGGGAATTAGTACGCAGACGGACCTTAACGTATTTAATTTTTCTGACTGAGGTCATTTAGATAAGAATACATATATTTTCCAACATATTTTCGCATATGATCACATATTAACTAGTGAATTCACACAGGTTTTTGTAGATTTCATTTTTTTAAGGCATATTTAATAAAATCTGTAATTTTATGATTGTTTCATTAATACTAAAAATTATTGTGTTACCTCAGATAAGAGTGCTCCCTACCAGGGTTATCTTGTCTTCTCTGTAGTCTTTTTTGTGTTAAGTAATGTCAGCTCTTCTGTAAGGGCCAGGTATTTGAGTTGTTGCTGGAGTGTGGGGGAGGGTACATACAAGGTCATTTAATGTCTGGTGTCCCAGACATTGGGCTCCTGCCTTTTCTGTTTTTTTTTGGGAAGGAGAGGGGTTTTTATTAAACTATTACTGTCAGTGGCGTGCAGTTATTCTTTTAGTTATAGATTGACAACAGCTGAAGAGATGTTGGCAATCTTGTATTGCCCTGATGCAATTGCTGTGCATAATGTGATTAATTGAGAATCCCTACAAGGGCCAAATTTTCCTAATGGTGAAACAAGAAATGTAAGAACAAAGTCCAAGGACTGTAAATCAATCAGCTTGTGATAAATGGATACACTGTGAACTGTTTGCAAAAGTAAGCTGACAATCACAACTAAACTATCCGCTATTGAACTGAACAATGTTTAGATCCCAGTGTAGAGTTGTGTATTAACTTATATCTATATACAGTATTATTTTGTTTCTTCATAATACATCTGAATGGAAACTTGCCTTTATAATTAAAAATGTATGATTGTCTTTTTTAAATACCTCCCGAATTAGTGGGACAATACCAAATTGAGGGTTCTTTGTCCCTCCAGCGGGGAGTTTGGAGGTATGTCCTGTTCACTGATGCTCCTCATATAATTGTTGCACTCAGATTCTTGTAGTTTGTTTTGCCCAATCCATAAAGTAGCCATTAAAGTCATGGGCCTTGACAAAGGGAAAGTTAGTCATGATAGCTGGGACTGGGACTCACTCGGGCAGCTAACTTCCTGCATTAATTAGTTAGTCCTGATTATTCTAGAGTTCTGCATCTGGTATCAGCAGGGTCGGCTCTACCATTAGGCAGCTTTAGGCGGCTGCCTAGGGGCGCCGGCCTCTTGGGGGCGCCATTTAATTAATCTAGCAAAAATAGGAAGGATGTATCTGTATGCAGCCTTCTCTTTTTACACTGCGCTGGTTGCTGCTGCAGGTCTAATCATATGTATAATGATGCAATTCACACCAGCCCACCTGCATCTCCCCTCCGAGAGGTGGTGGAGGTGGTGATTGCAGGTTAGGGTGCGCTAGGCTGAAGCTTTGCCTAGGGTGCAGAGAGACCTTGCACCGGCCCTGGGTATCAGTATCTCAAATACCTTTAAATTCATGCATTGCTGCACTGGTCTAGAGCAGAGTTTGTTTCCTGTGTACGCCGTTATACTGTGACATCCACCTAAAGAATGTAGACAGAGATGCTGATATGTTTATGGACAGCTAACTATTACTTTTTGCTCACTCGGCACTTACTGTAGCAAGGTTTATTTCTGACTACTAAACAGTGCGGTTCTGCAGCATAATGCTCTTTTGTATCGTCACACTCCTATGTTTGTGCAAATATGCCCAGGTTTACAGAAACCACATAGGCTTGTCGGCTAAAAGGGTAAGGTGAGTGGGGGTGGAAATGTTTTGCACATACTGATTGGAGGGGTCAGACAGATTTGGCTCACACTTACTAAATACGAATTAGGTACACAGACCCGTATAGTTTTATACCCAATTGGAAAAAGGAGATTTGGTTGATTGGCTAGTGTGGACGGTGTGAATGATGAAGGCGCATTCAAGGCATGATTCTGAGTGGAATACAGTCGTGGCTGTCATACCCACAGTCGTGCCTGTGAGTTTATGCTAATGCCACTACAAAGCTCTTCTGTGGTATACTTACGTGCGCCTGAATATGCAAGTTCTAACCTGCCCACTTGTTTCTATAGATGCTCCTTTGCTAACGGGTGTTTCTTTAGACTTGAGGCTGCCTTATAATAGGTGCCATAGTATGGCCTCCTATGTGAGTGGCTGTACATCTCTGTGCGCAGCCGCTTTTACCAACCAGCCTGCAACACTCCCATTAGATTCTCTGTGCGTCTTTTAGCCACCCGTTACCTCCTAGTCCAAGAATGCCATTTACATTTCTGCTACTGTGCATCGAAATTTGTTCTGCGACTCTGTGTGAACCAAATTGGGACACAAACAGGATGTGACTTATACGCATGTGTAGACGAAAAACATCGCTCGACTGCGTCATACATCACCACTGTGACTGACTGAATCAGGCCCTTAGAGAGATATGCAAACATAGGGCTGAATTCAATTATCCGCAAAAAGCCATTTTTGTAGTAAAAACCGTGAATTTACCGCAAATCGCAAAATAAATGCCTAGACAGCTTTTCGCGAAAACGGATTTGCAGTAATTTTACAGCGAACTTCAATTCACCACCACTGAACAGGTGAAAAGTTGAGAACAATCTTTGTTTTAAGGAGAAGATATCGGGATTTGGTTCAGAACCCTTCACCCGCCCCCCCCCCCTCCCCCCCCCCCCCCTCCCCCAAGGATGGTTAATTAGGCACTTAGCAGTTTTTCCTTATTTGAAATTGGCCCCTAATAATGTAATTTTTGATGTGAAAAAGTAAAAAATGCTGGAAATTGGGGTACAAGATATGGGACAGGTATATTGGGGTACTTTATGAGTGGGATAAGTCTTTTTAGGCTTGCAGGTGGGAGTAATATTTATGGGAACTTTTTTCAAAGTGGCATAAAATGACCTATGTACTACCAAATAAATTTTAGCACTTATTTTAATGAAAAACAGTATATTTTTTCACTTTGTTTTTAAAAATTGCATATAACAGCCATTTGACTCAATTTAATTACCCAAAATACTTTTTTTTTATAACCAATAATAAACTTCTGTACTGTTATCTAATGTTAGTTTAGCTTTTTTGGGGAGTTACAAGCAGGCTTACCCATTTTTCACTTTTTACTGCCGCCATGTCTGATATGGTAAAATCTGGTACACCTTGAAGTGATTTAAATCAATTCCAAATGTTAGCCCAGGTTCTACTGGACAGCTACATTGCTTGCTCTGGTCACTGATGTGTAACACATGTGAAGGAGTATCCGGTCTCTAGGTCGACCACACTTACACTACCGTTCAAAAGTTTGGGGTCACCCAGACAATTTCGTGTTTTACATGAAAACTTTTATTTATCAAATGAGTTGCAAAATGAATAGAACATATAGGGGGTAATTTCAAGTTGATCGCAGCAGGAAATTTTTTAGCAGTTGGGCAAACCATGTGCCCTGCAGGGGAGGCAGATATAACATGTGCAGAGAGAGTTAGATTTGGGTTGGTTATTTTGTTTCTGTGCAGCGTAAATACTGGCTGCTTTATTTTTACACTGCAATTTAGATTGCAGATTGAACTCACCACACCCAAATCTAACTCTCTCTGCACATGTTATATCTGCCTCCCTGCAGTGCACATGGTTTTGCCCAACTGCTAACAAAGTTCCTGCTGCGATCAACTCAGAATTACCCCCATAGTCAAGACATTGGCAAGGTTAGAAATAATGATTTTTATTTAAAATAATAATTTTGTCCTTCAAACTTTGCTTTCGTCAAAAAATGTTCCTTTTGCAGTAGTTACAGCATTGCAGACCTTTGGCATTCTGGGGCAGATGTATTAAGCCTGGAGAAGGCATATAGAAGTGATAAGTGCAAGGTGATAACGCACCTACCCATAAGCTCCAATATGTAAACTGACAGGAGGTGATTGGCTGGTGCGTTATCACCTTGCACTTATCACCGCTTTATTACTTCTTTATTTCTTCTCCAGGGTTAATACATCTGCCCCTCTAGCTGTTAATTTGTTGAGGTAATCTGAAGAAATTTCACCCCATGCTTCCTGAAGCACCTCCCACAAGTTGGATTGGCTTGATGGGCACTTCTTGCATACCATACGGTCAAGCTGCTCCCACAACAGCTCAATGGGGTTGAGATCTGGTGACTGCGCCGGCCACTCCATTACTTAATAATAATAATAATAATAATTTTATTTATATAGCGCTCTTTCTCCAATAGGACTCAAGGCGCTTAACAGATACATAGCATAATATAGTACAGAAAATAATGAAGTACATTTTCATAAAATACAGAAGCATGAAGATACTAAAAGGGACATTATGGAAATGCTTGAGTAAACAGAAAAGTCTTGAGTCTACTTTTGAAGGATTCTATAGTTGGGGCCTCTCGCACTGTGCGGGGAAGTGAGTTCCATAGAGTCAGAGCAGCATGACTAAAAGCTCGACCCCCAGATGAATTACGGTAGATTCTAGGTACTGCTAAAAGTCCTTCATCTACAGATCGCAGTAATCGAGTGGGGCAGTATGGGGTCAGAAGCTGTTTCAGGTACCTTGGGCCTTGGTCATGTAATGCTTTGAAACTCAGTAAGCCAATCTTGAAGATGATTCGCCATTTTACAGGCAGCCAGTGAAGGGAGTAGAGGATGGGTGTTATGTGGCTAGAACGGGGCTGGTTGGTTAATAGCCTGGCAGCTGTGTTTTGCACCAGCTGTAAGCGTTGCAATTCTTTTGCTGGTAGACCAAGGTAGAGGGCATTACAGTAGTCTAAACGAGATGATACAAATGCATGTATGACTTTTGGCAAATCATCTGAGGGAATTAAGTGCTTGATTCTGGCTATGTTCCTCAGGTGAAAGAATGAGGATTTGATTGTGGCTGATATCTGATGTTTAAGTGTCAAGCCACCATCCAGGACAACGCCAAGATTCCGCACACGATCACTGGTCTGTAATTCTGAATCCCCGAGTGTAAGTCCAGTTGGTTGGCTATGCTGCAGTCTTGTCCTTTGATGTTGCGGTTGTATCATAAGGACCTCTGTTTTATCTGGGTTCAGTCGCAGCCAACTGGCGCTCATCCACTCCTGTAGTTCAGCTAAACAGCCATTTAAGGTTGCCATTGGGTTATTAGTGCCCGGAGCAAAGGACAAGTACAGTTGTGTATCATCTGCATAGCAGTGGTAGACCAGGCCATGGCCCCTGATTATTTCACCCAATGGGAGCATGTATACTGCAAAAAGCATGGGGGATAGTATAGAACCTTGTGGGACACCACATGGCAATGGCACTGGTGGTGATGAGTATAATCCAGATGATACTCTCTGTGACCTGCCTGTGAGAAATGATTTGAACCAGCTTAGGACTGTGCCATCCAGACCACAGAAATGTATCAGTCGCTCAATCAGAAGCCCATGGTCCACGGTATCAAATGCTGCCGAGAGATCCAGAAGGATTAATATTGAACAGTCGCCTCTGTCTTTTGCCATCAGAAGATCATTTAACACACACACCAGGGCTGTTTCAGTGCTACAGATGTATCCTCATACACCGTTGCTCATAGCGCGCTATTTAGGGTCCTGAATCGCGAGTTGTAATAACGTTATGGCGTGCGTTGTGTCCCACGCCATGTAATACACATTTTCACCGCTAGGTGGCGAATGCTCCATGTTAAGCATGGTGCCGCGCGTTCACTAAGAGTAGAACACATCGTAACACATCATATATTTACCTGGAGTGCCTACTCATATTGTGGTCATCAGTGGTATAACGGTTACAGTGTCCGCCTACAATGTGTGCATCCCGTGTTCGAATCCTGTCGACACCAGAGATTATTTTTTTTTTTTGGTGAATTTATTTTTATATATTTTTTTTTAAAGAAATACACTTGTTTGGTCTGTTTATTATTTCCAGCTGAGCTCGTTGTAACAAAGCACTAACCCCAACCACGGTGCACCCGTTGACTATCATAAACAGCATGTACATTTCGGACATAATTTCCGGTTCATTTGCTTCAAATAGCCCTAAATATGTAATGCACAATGCCACTGGATCTCTATGTCATTAATGTCATTTTTAATGGAATGGGAAAAGTCAGAAAAAAAAATGCGTGGGGTCCCCCCTCCTAAGCATAGCCAGCCTCGGGCTCTTCGAGCCGGTCCTGATTCTAAAAATCCGGGGGGGTAACGGACAGGGGATCCCCCGTATTTTTAAAACCAGCACCGGGCTCTGCGCCTGGTGCTGGTGCAAAAAATACGGGGGACAAAAAGAGTAGGGGTCCCCCGTATTTTTTACACCAGCATCGGGCTCCACTAGCTGGACAGATAATGCCACAGCCGGGGGTCACTTTTATACAGTGCCCTGCGGCCGTGGCATTAAAT